>NC_091287.1:485862834-486175508 GCF_032444005.1 Ranitomeya imitator
AACTTAAGCGACACAATATTCACGAATCTCTGCTTATTGTGACATTATTGTTTCTGGGTGCAGGATTCTATATCTTTTCTGGGTTTCACTGTAGCATGCCAGGATTCCCACTTGGTATGTTTTTTGGGGGGAATATGTACAAATACTTTACTAGGGAATAGGCTTATGTGTTGTAGTTCAGGCTTCTTGCTGTTCCATTGCTCAAATGGAGTTTTCTCAGAAGCTTTATCTGGTAGTTTGTTTTGAAGATAGCAAGCTGTCATGATTTCTTCACCCCAATATATTGTTGCCAAATCCGCGTCAAATAGCATACTTCTTCCACTTTCCCAAAGTGTCTGGTTCTTTCTTTCCGCAACAGGATTTTGATCAGGTTGCATGGTACAGAGGTCTGAAACACAATTAAATTTTTCCTTAAAATTCTTTGTCTCTTTACTTATATATTAGGCTCCATTATCTGTATGAAGATTTTTTGTTATTCTCACAAATTTGTTACATTCTTCTGCAAGATGTATTTCAAGTTTCTCTGGGTCTTTGAGTCTCTGGGCCTATAACCTGTTGGCAGTGGATTCACCTCTGTACTGTCCACCCATTTAACAGTGAATATATATTTATTCAGGAACAAAGACATCACAGCTTATAACCAGTATTTCTTACAACTTAGGATCTTAGCATTTTGTTTGTCAGCTTACAAAGTGAAAAAAATGTGCTCCACGATATTGTAAACTGTGGGATTCTATGAGCTGTCCCAGGTCGAAGGTGTAGATGGAGAAGAGAAGGGGTCCTAGATCTGAGCTTTGGGGAACACCGACAGACAGGGGGCAAGATGAGGAGGTGGTGTGAGAGAGAGACACTGAATGTCCGGTCTGTTAGATATGATGAGATCCAGGATAGGGCCAAGTCTGTGATGCCAAGAGATGAGAGAATCTGTAACAGGAGGGAGTGGTCCACAGTGTCGAAGGCAGAAGACAGGTCCAGGAGGAGGAGGACAGAGTAGTGTCGCTTGCTCTTGGTGGTTAGTAGGTCATTGGTCACTTTAGTTAGGGCAGTTTCAGTTGAGTGATGTAGTCGGAAGCCAGATTGTAACCCGTCAAAGAGGGAGCAGGAGGAGAAGTGGGTAGACAGTTCAAGATGGACATGCTGTTCCAGTAGTTTTGAGGCATAAGGGAGAAGGGATATCGGGCGATAGCTGGACACAGAGGATGGGTCGAGGGAGGGTTTTTTGAGGATAGGTGTGATTGATGTGTGTTTGAAGGATGAGGGCAAGACACCGTTTGTAAGTGAGAGGTTGAAGAGTTGTGTTAGAGTTGGGATGAAGACTTTTGCGAGGTTAAGGATGAGGTGGGACGAGAGTGGGTCAAGCGTGCAAGTGGTGAGATGTGATCTTGACAGAAGGATGGAGAGCTGATCGTCTGTCATGGTGGAGAAGCTGGCTTTGGAACAGGGCTGAGAAGTCAAGAGGAGGGGCATTGGGGGCTGCGGGCCAAAGCTTTGTCTGATGTTATCGATCTTCTGCTTAAAGAAAGAGGCAAATTCTTCAGCCGAAATGAGAGGAAAAAGCAAATTGTAAAAATTTTGAATTTGATTTGCTTCAATTCAATTTTCCCATCTCTAACAAAGACTCATCCAGAATTTTTGAAGTCAGTGCAGACCTCTTGTATCCCTGAAATCGGTACACCAAAGCCCCGCTCTGTTTATTTACACCTCAAAGAATAAGCATTAATGAATGTTAAAGCGACACTTGCGCAGGCGTGTACTATGGAGGACAGAGAATGAACTTCAATCCAATATTGCAGCCAGCATGCAGCCAGCGGGTAAGGAAAGGGTGAATCAAAAACCCCAAAACCCCACCTCCTTGGCTGAAGATTGTTCCCTCCAAATTCAGGTGACAGTGTCCCTTTAAAGGGGTATTGTAATATTAGCAAATATCTCCAGTTAGAAATGTAGAATAGTTATTTTTGATTTGTTATGTCTCTTACCCCATGTGCAGGGCATTGCAGTAGCTTAAATAGCCATGGTTATGACCATTTGTATAGTGACAGTTAGTTAGCTGTTAGTGATCATAACCTTGGATACCTAAGCTACTGCAATACCCTGCACATGGGGTAAGACACATAGCGAATCAGAAGAACTATACATTTCTAATTGGAGGTATTTGCTAATATTATTATTATTACACCTACTACATATTGGAATAGGAATACACCTTCGAGTTACCATAACAGGAATGAGTCTATCAAAACCACCCTCTAGTGGGTGAGTGAACTATGCGCTGCTATGTTCGCACATAGCATATTTGTTGCCAAGATTTGCTCAACTTGAAATCAATTCCATCTGTATTGAACCTTTTCAATGGATTGTACGTAGGTTTAGATGAATAAAACGATTGCAGGATTTTCTATGGTATCGTTATAACGCCTGTTTTCTCGCTGGAGAATAAAAGAAAAAAACAAATCTGGCACTAAGCAATCTCTGCTGTTACTTTAGATCTGCGCTCACACATAAAGAATAAGTAGGATTCCTGATCATATGAACACACCAAAATGGAAACACAATTTAATAATAAGATAAATAAAAATATAATAATCAATGACAATAACCAGTTCACAGCAAACTTCTGCCTATCACTTGTCATTCATCCTTTTGCTTTATGAGCTTCATTAGATAAAATTAAGATAATTACCAGTTTATAGATTTTCTCGTAAGCTATTTTCCGTCAGTGTAATCCTATTTATTAGTATCATGCCAATGAAACGACTGTTTTGCTTGCTGAAAGTAAATGATTCAAGAAACAAAAAAAAAAAAAGAAGGAGAAGAAGAAAATAGGCAGATGTCACAAGGCCAGTAAGCAGGTGGGCTGAAACTTCTGTACCAATTCATACTGGCACTGCATCAAACCTGGTGGGTATAACCTTTAATTCACTGCTCCTCTGGCACCAGATCTAGTACCATCTGCTCCTCTTTGCTAAGCTGTGCTTGTTTCTGTTCGGGGAGAATGCCAACAATACAGACTGTCTCCTACATGTGCAGAGAATCATCAGTGTATCTAGATTTCCGAGACCCATATGGTGGCATCTGCAAATCCACACTGTCAGCAACACAACCACAACCCTGCGCGGTTTAAGAATGGAAAGACAACTGTGAGGTTTTAATTTAGACTGCGAGGCTTGAAAAATATTTTTTCATCCTTAAAGGTTTAAATGTGACAAAAATGCTATTTCCAGTATACGACGTGTTATGCCGAAGGAGCCGTACAGAGAAACAATAAAAAAAAGTACGAGTCCAAATAAAAATGTTAATGCGCCCCTGTGTATTTTATAGCTCTGCGCTTGTTTATTTTTTTTTTATTTAGAGCAACAATTACTTTTTTTTTTTTATCTATGGACTGAATAGATTGCGAAGATGCACGGCTGCCGAATAAATATATTTATATTCTCAGGGCTGCTGATTCTTGCAGTTAAATTGAGTGCAATGTGGCTCTATGCATAGGAATAAGATGGAGGAGAGAAGGGAGAAGCTGACGAAAAATATTTACATACCGTATATACTTGAGTATAAGCCGACCCGAGTATAAGCCGACCCCCCTAATTTTGCCACAAAAAACTGGGAAAACTTATTGACTCGAGTATAAGCCTAGGGTAGAAAATGCAGCATTTACCGGTGAATTTCAAAAATAAAAATAGATGCTCCATACCGTTCATTATTGCCCCATAGATGCTCCATATACAACTGTGCTATATAGAATGCTCTGCACCGTTGATTATGGCCCCATAGATGCTCCACATAAAGCTGTGCCATATATGCTCTGCACCTTTATGGCCCCATAGGTGCTCCTTATAATGCTGTGCCCCATATATGCTCTGCACCTTTATGGCCCCATAGATGCCCCTTATAATGATGTGCCCCATATATGCTCTGCACCTTTATGGCCCCATAGGTGCTCCTTATAATGCTGTGCCCCATATATGCTCTGCACCTTTATGGCCCCATAGGTGCTCCTTATAATGCTGTGTCCCATATATGCTCTGCACCTTTATGGCCCCATAGGTGCTCCTTATAATGCTGTGCCCCTTATATGCTCTGCACCTTTATGGCCCCATAGGTGCTCCTTATAATGCTGTGCCCCATGTATGCTCTGCACCTTTATGGCCCCATAGGTGCTCCTTATAATGCTGTGCCCCTTATATGCTCTGCACCTTTATGGCCCCATAGGTGCTCCTTATAATGCTGTGCCATATATGCTCTGCACCTTTGATTATGGCCCCATAGATGCTCCTTATAATGCTGTGCCCCTTATATGCTCTGCACCTTTATGGCCCCATAGGTGCTCCTTATAATGCTGTGCCCCTTATATGCTCTGCACCTTTATGGCCCCATAGATGCTCCTTATAATGCTGTGCCCCATATATGCTCTGCACCTTTATGGCCCCATAGGTGCTCCTTATAATGCTGTGCCCCTTATATGCTCTGCACCTTTATGGCCCCATAGATGCTCCTTATAATGCTGTGCCCCATATATGCTCTGCACCTTTATGGCCCCATAGGTGCTCCTTATAATGCTGTGCCCCTTATATGCTCTGCACCTTTATGGCCCCATAGGTGCTCCTTATAATGCTGTGCCCCATGTATGCTCTGCACCTTTATGGCCCCATAGGTGCTCCTTATAATGCTGTGCCCCATATATGCTCTGCACCTTTATGGCCCCATAGGTGCTCCTTATAATGCTGTGCCCCATATATGCTCTGCACCTTTATGGCCCCATAGATGCTCCTTATAATGCTGTGCCCCTTATATGCTCTGCACCTTTATGGCCCCATAGGTGCTCCTTATAATGCTGTGCCCCATGTATGCTCTGCACCTTTATGGCCCCATAGGTGCTCCTTATAATGCTGTGCCCCATATATGCTCTGCACCTTTATGGCCCCATAGGTGCTCCTTATAATGCTGTGCCCCATATATGCTCTGCACCTTTATGGCCCCATAGATGCTCCTTATAATGCTGTGCCCCATATATGCTCTGCACCTTTATGGCCCCATAGGTGCTCCTTATAATGCTGTGCCCCTTATATGCTCTGCACCTTTATGGCCCCATAGGTGCTCCTTATAATGCTGTGCCCCATGTATGCTCTGCACCTTTATGGCCCCATAGGTGCTCCTTATAATGCTGTGCCCCTTATATGCTCTGCACCTTTATGGCCCCATAGATGCTCCTTATAATGCTGTGCCCCATGTATGCTCTGCACCTTTATGGCCCCATAGGTGCTCCTTATAATGCTGTGCCCCTTATATGCTCTGCACCTTTATGGCCCCATAGATGCTCCTTATAATGCTGTGCCCCATATATGCTCTGCACCTTTATGGCCCCATAGGTGCTCCTTATAATGCTGTGCCCCTTATATGCTCTGCACCTTTATGGCCCCATAGGTGCTCCTTATAATGCTGTGCCCCATATATGCTCTGCACCTTTATGGCCCCATAGGTGCTCCTTATAATGCTGTGCCCCATATATGCTCTGCACCTTTATGGCCCCATAGGTGCTCCTTATAATGCTGTGCCCCATATATGCTCTGCACCTTTATGGCCCCATAGATGCTCCTTATAATGCTGTGCCCCATATATGCTCTGCACCTTTATGGCCCCATAGATGCTCCTTATAATGCTGTGCCCCTTATATGCTCTGCACCTTTATGGCCCCATAGGTGCTCCTTATAATGCTGTGCCCCATATATGCTCTGCACCTTTATGGCCCCATAGGTGCTCCTTATAATGCTGTGCCCCATATATGCTCTGCACCTTTATGGCCCCATAGGTGCTCCTTATAATGCTGTGCCCCATATATGCTCTGCACCTTTATGGCCCCATAGGTGCCCCTTATAATGATGTGCCCCTTATATGCTCTGCACCTTTATGGCCCCATAGGTGCTCCTTATAATGCTGTGCCCCATATATGCTCTGCACCTTTATGGCCCCATAGATGCTCCTTATAATGCTGTGCCCCATATATGCTCTGCACCTTTATGGCCCCATAGATGCTCCTTATAATGCTGTGCCCCTTATATGCTCTGCACCTTTATGGCCCCATAGATGCTCCACATAAAGCTGTGCCATATATGCTCTGCACCTTTGATTATGGCCCCATAGATGCTCCTTATAATGCTGTGCCCCATATATGCTCTGCACCTTTATGGCCCCATAGATGCCCCTTATAATGATGTGCCCCATATATGCTCTGCACCTTTATGGCCCCATAGGTGCTCCTTATAATGCTGTGCCCCATATATGCTCTGCACCTTTATGGCCCCATAGGTGCTCCTTATAATGCTGTGCCCCATATATGCTCTGCACCTTTATGGCCCCACAGATGCTCCTTATAATGCTGTGCCCCATATATGCTCTGCACCTTTATGGCCCCATAGGTGCTCCTTATAATGCTGTGCCCCTTATATGCTCTGCACCTTTATGGCCCCATAGGTGCTCCTTATAATGCTGTGCCCCATATATGCTCTGCACCTTTATGGCCCCATAGGTGCTCCTTATAATGCTGTGCCCCATATATGCTCTGCACCTTTATGGCCCCATAGGTGCTCCTTATAATGCTGTGCCCCATATATGCTCTGCACCTTTATGGCCCCATAGATGCTCCTTATAATGCTGTGCCCCATATATGCTCTGCACCTTTATGGCCCCATAGATGCTCCTTATAATGCTGTGCCCCTTATATGCTCTGCACCTTTATGGCCCCATAGGTGCTCCTTATAATGCTGTGCCCCATATATGCTCTGCACCTTTATGGCCCCATAGGTGCTCCTTATAATGCTGTGCCCCATATATGCTCTGCACCTTTATGGCCCCATAGGTGCTCCTTATAATGCTGTGCCCCATATATGCTCTGCACCTTTATGGCCCCATAGGTGCCCCTTATAATGATGTGCCCCTTATATGCTCTGCACCTTTATGGCCCCATAGGTGCTCCTTATAATGCTGTGCCCCATATATGCTCTGCACCTTTATGGCCCCATAGATGCTCCTTATAATGCTGTGCCCCATATATGCTCTGCACCTTTATGGCCCCATAGATGCTCCTTATAATGCTGTGCCCCTTATATGCTCTGCACCTTTATGGCCCCATAGATGCTCCACATAAAGCTGTGCCATATATGCTCTGCACCTTTGATTATGGCCCCATAGATGCTCCTTATAATGCTGTGCCCCATATATGCTCTGCACCTTTATGGCCCCATAGATGCCCCTTATAATGATGTGCCCCATATATGCTCTGCACCTTTATGGCCCCATAGGTGCTCCTTATAATGCTGTGCCCCATATATGCTCTGCACCTTTATGGCCCCATAGGTGCTCCTTATAATACTGTGCCCCATATATGCTCTGCACCTTTATGGCCCCATAGGTGCTCCTTATAATGCTGTGCCCCTTATATGCTCTGCACCTTTATGGCCCCATAGGTGCTCCTTATAATGCTGTGCCCCATGTATGCTCTGCACCTTTATGGCCCCATAGGTGCTCCTTATAATGCTGTGCCCCTTATATGCTCTGCACCTTTATGGCCCCATAGGTGCTCCTTATAATGCTGTGCCATATATGCTCTGCACCTTTGATTATGGCCCCATAGATGCTCCTTATAATGCTGTGCCCCATGTATGCTCTGCACCTTTATGGCCCCATAGGTGCTCCTTATAATGCTGTGCCCCTTATATGCTCTGCACCTTTATGGCCCCATAGATGCTCCTTATAATGCTGTGCCCCATATATGCTCTGCACCTTTATGGCCCCATAGGTGCTCCTTATAATGCTGTGCCCCTTATATGCTCTGCACCTTTATGGCCCCATAGGTGCTCCTTATAATGCTGTGCCCCATATATGCTCTGCACCTTTATGGCCCCATAGGTGCTCCTTATAATGCTGTGCCCCATATATGCTCTGCACCTTTATGGCCCCATAGATGCTCCTTATAATGCTGTGCCCCATATATGCTCTGCACCTTTATGGCCCCATAGGTGCTCCTTATAATGCTGTGCCCCTTATATGCTCTGCACCTTTATGGCCCCATAGGTGCTCCTTATAATGCTGTGCCCCATGTATGCTCTGCACCTTTATGGCCCCATAGGTGCTCCTTATAATGCTGTGCCCCTTATATGCTCTGCACCTTTATGGCCCCATAGATGCTCCTTATAATGCTGTGCCCCATATATGCTCTGCACCTTTATGGCCCCATAGGTGCTCCTTATAATGCTGTGCCCCTTATATGCTCTGCACCTTTATGGCCCCATAGGTGCTCCTTATAATGCTGTGCCCCATATATGCTCTGCACCTTTATGGCCCCATAGGTGCTCCTTATAATGCTGTGCCCCATATATGCTCTGCACCTTTATGGCCCCATAGGTGCTCCTTATAATGCTGTGCCCCATATATGCTCTGCACCTTTATGGCCCCATAGATGCTCCTTATAATGCTGTGCCCCATATATGCTCTGCACCTTTATGGCCCCATAGATGCTCCTTATAATGCTGTGCCCCTTATATGCTCTGCACCTTTATGGCCCCATAGGTGCTCCTTATAATGCTGTGCCCCATATATGCTCTGCACCTTTATGGCCCCATAGGTGCTCCTTATAATGCTGTGCCCCATATATGCTCTGCACCTTTATGGCCCCATAGGTGCCCCTTATAATGATGTGCCCCTTATATGCTCTGCACCTTTATGGCCCCATAGGTGCTCCTTATAATGCTGTGCCCCATATATGCTCTGCACCTTTATGGCCCCATAGATGCTCCTTATAATGCTGTGCCCCATATATGCTCTGCACCTTTATGGCCCCATAGATGCTCCTTATAATGCTGTGCCCCTTATATGCTCTGCACCTTTATGGCCCCATAGATGCTCCTTATAATGCTGTGCCCCATATATGCTCTGCACCTTTATGGCCCCATAGGTGCTCCTTATAATGCTGTGCCCCTTATATGCTCTGCACCTTTATGGCCCCATAGGTGCTCCTTATAATGCTGTGCCCCATATATGCTCTGCACCTTTATGGCCCCATAGGTGCTCCTTATAATGCTGTGCCCCATATATGCTCTGCACCTTTATGGCCCCATAGGTGCTCCTTATAATGCTGTGCCCCATATATGCTCTGCACCTTTATGGCCCCATAGATGCTCCTTATAATGCTGTGCCCCATATATGCTCTGCACCTTTATGGCCCCATAGATGCTCCTTATAATGCTGTGCCATATATGCTCTGCACCTTTATGGCCCCATAGGTGCTCCTTATAATGCTGTGCCCCATATATGCTCTGCACCTTTATGGCCCCATAGGTGCTCCTTATAATGCTGTGCCCCATATATGCTCTGCACCTTTATGGCCCCATAGGTGCCCCTTATAATGATGTGCCCCTTATATGCTCTGCACCTTTATGGCCCCATAGGTGCTCCTTATAATGCTGTGCCCCATATATGCTCTGCACCTTTATGGCCCCATAGATGCTCCTTATAATGCTGTGCCCCATATATGCTCTGCACCTTTATGGCCCCATAGATGCTCCTTATAATGCTGTGCCCCTTATATGCTCTGCACCTTTATGGCCCCATAGATGCTCCTTATAATGCTGTGCCCCATATATGCTCTGCACCTTTATGGCCCCATAGGTGCTCCTTATAATGCTGTGCCCCTTATATGCTTTGCACCTTTATGGCCCCATAGGTGCTCCTTATAATGCTGTGCCCCTTATATGCTCTGCACCTTTATGGCCCCATAGATGCTCCTTATAATGCTGTGCCCCATATATGCTCTGCACCTTTATGGCCCCATAGGTGCTCCTTATAATGCTGTGCCCCTTATATGCTCTGCACCTTTATGGCCCCATAGGTGCTCCTTATAATGCTGTGCCCCATATATGCTCTGCACCTTTATGGCCCCATAGATGCTCCTTATAATGCTGTGCCCCATATATGCTCTGCACCTTTATGGCCCCATAGGTGCTCCTTATAATGCTGTGCCCCTTATATGCTCTGCACCTTTATGGCCCCATAGGTGCTCCTTATAATGCTGTGCCCCATATATGCTCTGCACCTTTATGGCCCCATAGGTGCTCCTTATAATGCTGTGCCCCATATATGCTCTGCACCTTTATGGCCCCATAGATGCTCCTTATAATGCTGTGCCCTTATATGCTCTGCACCTTTATGGCCCCATAGGTGCTCCTTATAATGCTGTGCCCCATATATGCTCTGCACCTTTATGGCCCCATAGATGCTCCTTATAATGCTGTGCCCCATATATGCTCTGCACCTTTATGGCCCCATAGGTGCTCCTTATAATGCTGTGCCCCTTATATGCTTTGCACCTTTATGGCCCCATAGGTGCTCCTTATAATGCTGTGCCCCATATATGCTCTGCACCTTTATGGCCCCATAGGTGCTCCTTATAATGCTGTGCCCCTTATATGCTCTGCACCTTTATGGCCCCATAGGTGCTCCTTATAATGCTGTGCCCCATATATGCTCTGCACCTTTATGGCCCCATAGGTGCTCCTTATAATGCTGTGCCACTTATATGCTCTGCACCTTTATGGCCCCATAGGTGCTCCTTAGAATGCTGCTGGTGCTGCCATAAAAAAAAAAAATCACATACTCACCTCTCTTCTCAGGACGCCGGCGCTTTCAATAATTACCTGCTCCTCTGCGGCTCCGTCTCCAGCACTGACGCTCAGCAGAGGGCGTGCACTGACTACGTCACAGCGCCCTCTAACCTGAGCGTCATTGCTAGAGGACGCTGCAGACGGAGCCGGAGCGAGGAGCAGGTAATTATAGCGCTGCGCTCCCCTTACCTGCTGCGGTCCCTGCAGTCCCTGGCTTCTCCGGCGCTGCAGCTTCTTCCTGTAATTGAGCGGTCACATGGCACCGATCATTTACAGCAATGAATATGCGGCTCCTCCCCTATGGGGGTGGAGCTGCCTATTCATTTCTGTAATGAGCGGTGACATGTGACCGCTCAGTGCAGGAAGAATCTGCAGCGCCGGAGAAGCCAGGGACTGCAGGGACCGCGCTGGGAGCAGGTAAGTATGATTACACACTCCCCCTCCCCTGCTGACACCCGGGTATATGACTCGAGTATAAGCCGAGAGGGGGACTTTCAGCCCAAAAAAATGGGCTGAAAATCTCGGCTTATACTCGAGTATATACGGTATGTTTCATCCTTTCTGCAACGCATTAACTTTCCATTTTATATGAGTGCTACCGTAGTTAAATGCTAAAAAAAAAATCACACTCACAGGTAGTCTATGTCTAATGATATAGATTAGTTCAGGATCGTGCCTACAAGACTGGCTAAATTCATATTAAACATGTGGAGCAACGGAATTCTAATGTTATGCAAACTGGAAATTAACTTTTAGGCTACGTTCCCATGATGAGCTTTTGGTGAGTTTTTGATATTGCAGATTTCCTGCACTTATTAAGTAATTTAGATTACTTAAGGTTTTTTTTTCATTGCGCTTTACTGCATTCTTTTACTGGTGTTTTTAACATGCTTTTGATGCTGCCTTTTTTGTCTCTTCTTCTTGTGTCATGCTTTAAGTATATCTGCTTTGTTTTCAATACTTCCTGGTATTTAGCTTTGACAAAACTTAATTGATATAGTCATTTGCGGATTACATGCGTTTTTGATCCTTTGGCACCACTGAAACTCACTAAAACAAATGTGTGGGGGTTTTTATCTGCAACATTTCTACATCTAATACAAGTCTATGGGAAAAATCTACACATAAAACGCAGTGTATCCGCAAGAGAAATTAACATGTTGCAGAATTGAAACCGCAGGTCACTTAAGGCCGGTTTCACACGTCAGTGGCTCCGGTACGTGAGGTGACAGTTTCCTCACGTACCGGAGCCACTGACACACGTAGACACATTCAAATCAATGCATCTGTGCAGATGCCATTGATTTTTTGTGGACCGTGTCTCTGTGTGCCAAACACAGAGACATGTCAGTGTTCGTGGGAGCGCACGGATTACACGGACCCATTAAAGTCAGTGGGTCCGTGTAAAACACGTACCGCACACGGACGTTGTCTGTGTGCAGTCCATGTGCCGTGCAGGAGACAGCGCTACAGTAAGTGCTGTCCCCCCCACTGGTGCTGAAGCCGCGATTCATATCTTCTCTGCAGCAGCATTTGCTGTAAAGAAGATATGATAAATCCTTTTTTTTTGTTTGTTTCTCGTGTTTAAAATAAAGGTCCATGTCCCCACCCCCTGTGCGCCCGCCCGCTGTTCTTAAAATACTCACCCGGCTCCCTCGCTGGCTGGCGCTGCTTCCTGTCCTGGCCGCACCTTCTACTGTATGAGCGGTCACGTGGGGCCGCTCATTTACAGTGATGAATATGCGGCTCCACCCCTCCGGTACCGGAATTATCTGGACGTGTGGGACTGCCCTAATGCTGTGTTAAATAAAAAAAAGCACATTGGCAGCAGATTTGCATCAATTCCATCTACTTTGCGAAACTGTAAGACACTGTGTTTTGTCAAAAAACTCACTTCTACTATGAGTTTTCGGGAGTTTTTGATGTTGAAGATTTTCTACATATGTTAAGTAAATTAAGTTACTTGTGTTTTTCATTTTGTTTTTGACTGTTTTTTTTACATGTGTTTTTATCGCTTTTTTATGCTGCTTTTTTGTCTCTTCTTTGTATGTCATGTTTTAAATAAAGCTTCTTTATTTTTAATTCTTCCTGCTATTTGGCTTTGACAAAGCTTAATTTGCGGATTACATGGAGTTTTGATGTGCTTCCACAATAAAAAAGTAGGCTAAATGCAGTTAAAAATTGGTAACAGGACTAAACAGGCGGCATTGCTTTGTTCAGTGGAGGACAACTGTAATGAGTGTAATTGAACCAGCAGCACTGAAGACTCTTTCTGATAGCACACTAGAAGCAGGACAAGCAAGCTCCTGTAATGCATATTCTGCCAATTCAGGCCAGGTGTCTATTTTAGATGCCCAGTAATCAAAGGGGAATGACCTGTGAGGGAGAACATCGATAAGGGAGGAAAAGAAGTTCATAACAAATGCTGTCTCCTGTCAGTTTGAATCGATGCAGCACTACCTGTCGTGCCAGTGGTCATTGTGAAATCACTCCACAATCTGGTCATAAAACCCCTCTGTCGAACGCCTCTTCGGATTTGTGCACCTCTAATACCTCTGCCATGTTGCCCCCTACGGCTCGTGTGAGAACCATCACTGGGAATGCCTGAACCAAACGGTCTACAAGATTGCTTGTTTGGTAGCCAATATTTGCTCAAGGTTCTCATTTGGCACGATATTTTGTAATTTTCCTTTATATCGTGGACCCAGGAAGCAGGCCAACCAGTAATCGTCATCGGTCATCATTTTGATAATGCGGGGGTCCCTTTTTAGGATACACAAGGCATACTCAGCCATGTGGGCCAATGTTCCAGATGTCAATTCACTGCTTGTGCTGGGTTGAGGAGCACTTTCTTGCAAATCAATATCATTTGTGTCCTGCAAAAACCCTGTACCTGACCTTTCAACGCCACCAGTTTCTATTGCCCCCTGAGAAGAATCTTCCTCCCATAAATATTCATCCCCATCATCCTCCTCTTCCTCCGCCACCTTGTCCAGGAGAGTTCCCTGAGCAGACAATGGCTGACTGTCATCAAGGCTTCCCTCCTCCTCAGCTGCAGACACCAGCTCCTTAATGTGCGTCAAACTTTGCATCAGCAGACGCATTAGTGGAATTCTCATGCTTATGATGGCGTCGTCTGAACTTACCAGCCGTGTGCATTCCTCAAAACACTGAAGGACTTGACAGAAGTCTTGGAGCTTTGACCACTGCACACCAGACAACTCCATGTCTGCCATCCAAGTGCCTGCCCGTGTATGTGTATCCTCCCACAAATTAATTACAGCACGCCTCTGTTCGCACAGCCTCTGAACCATGTGCAGTGCGGAGTTCCACCTTGTTGCAACATCGATTATTAGGTAGTGCTGGGGAAGATTCAGCGATCGCTGATGGTTCAGCATACGACTGGAGTGTATGGGCGACCGGCGGATGTGCGAGCAAAGTCTTCGCACCTTCAGGAGCAGGGCTGGTAACTCCAGATAATTTTTGAGGAAGCACTGCACCACCAGGTTCAAGGTGTGAGCCAGGCAAGGTATGTGTTTAAGTTCTGAAAGGGCAATGGCAGCCATAAAATTCCTTCCGTTATCACTGACTACCTTGCCTGCCTCAAGATGTACACTGCCCAGCCATGACTGAGTTTGTTGCTGCAAGTACTCGGCCAATACTTCCATGGTGTGTCTGTTGTTGCCTGTTATGGCTGGCAATCAGGCAACACAGCGTGCAGTAATCAGCGCACATACAGAGATCTGGCAATAACCCAAAACAATAGGACGAGCTCTGAGACGTGGAATCTCTGTAGACTGCAGTACCTGATCTATCCTCACACAACTGGAAGCAGCAGTGGATTGCGCCTATCAACTACCTATGCAACTCGGCACTGCCTGAGGAGCTGACTAGCCTGAAGATAGAAATACAAGCCTGACTTACCTCAGAGAAATACCCCAAAGGAATAGGCAGCCCCCACATATAATGACTGTTAACAAGATGAAAAGACAAACGTAGGAATGAAATAGATTCAGCAAAGTGAGGCCCGATATTCTAGACAGAGCGAGGATAGCAAAGAGAACTATGCAGTCTACAAAAAACCCTAAAACGAAAACCACGCAAAGGGGCAAAAAGACCCACCGTGCCGAACTAACAGCACGGCGGTGCACCCCTTTGCTTCTCAGAGCTTCCAGCAAAAGATAATAACAAGCTGGACAGAAAAAACAGAAAACAAACTAGAAGCACTTATCTAGCAGAGCAGCAGGCCCAAGGAAAGATGCAGTAGCTCAGATCCAACACTGGAACATTGACAAGGAGCAAGGAAGACAGACTCAGGTGGAGCTAAATAGCAAGGCAGCCAACGAGCTCACCAAAACACCTGAGGGAGGAAGCCCAGAGACTGCAATACCACTTGTGACCACAGAAGTGAACTCAGCCACAGAATTCACAACAGTACCCCCCCCTTGAGGAGGGGTCACCGAACCCTCACCAGAACCCCCAGGCCGACCAGGATGAGCCACATGAAAGGCACGAACAAGATCTGGGGCATGGACATCAGAGGCAAAAACCCAGGAATTATCTTCCTGAGCATAACCCTTCCATTTGACCAGATACTGGAGTTTCCGTCTAGAGACACGAGAATCCAAAATCTTCTCCACAATATACTCCAATTCCCCCTCCACCAAAACAGGGGCAGGAGGCTCCACAGATGGAACCATAGGTGCCACGTATCTCCTCAACAACGACCTATGGAATACATTATGTATGGAAAAGGAGTCTGGGAGGGTCAGACGAAAAGACACCGGATTGAGAATCTCAGAAATCCTATACGGACCAATAAAACGAGGTTTAAATTTAGGAGAGGAAACCTTCATAGGTATATGACGAGAAGATAACCAAACCAGATCCCCAACACGAAGTCGGGGTCCCACACGGCGTCTGCGATTAGCGAAAAGCTGAGCCTTCTCCTGGGACAAGGTCAAATTGTCCACTACCTGAGTCCAGATCCGCTGCAACCTGTCCACCACATAATCCACACCAGGACAGTCCAAAGACTCAACCTGTCCTGAAGAGAAACGAGGATGGAACCCAGAATTGCAGAAAAATGGAGAGACCAAGGTAGCCGAGCTGGCCCGATTATTAAGGGCGAACTCAGCCAACGGCAAAAATGACACCCAATCATCCTGGTCAGCGGAAACAAAACATCTCAGATATGTTTCCAAGGTCTGATTGGTTCGTTCGGTCTGGCCATTAGTCTGAGGATGGAAGGCCGAGGAAAAAGATAGGTCAATGCCCATCCTACCACAAAAGGCTCGCCAGAACCTCGAGACAAACTGGGAACCTCTGTCAGAAACAATATTCTCAGGAATGCCATGTAAACGAACCACATGCTGGAAGAACAAAGGCACCAAATCAGAGGAGGAAGGCAATTTAACCAAGGGCACCAGATGGACCATTTTAGAAAAGCGATCACAGACCACCCAAATGACAGACATCTTTTGAGAAACGGGAAGGTCAGAAATGAAATCCATCGAAATATGTGTCCAAGGCCTCTTCGGGACCGGCAAGGGCAAAAGCAACCCACTGGCACGTGAACAGCAGGGCTTAGCCCTAGCACAAATTCCACAGGACTGCACAAAAGCACGCACATCCCGTGACAGAGATGGCCACCAGAAGGATCTAGCAACCAACTCCCTGGTACCAAAGATTCCTGGATGACCGGCCAGCACCGAACAATGAAGTTCAGAGATAACTTTACTAGTCCACCTATCAGGGACGAACAGTTTCTCGGCCGGACAACGATCAGGTTTATTAGCCTGAAATTTCTGCAACACTCTCCGCAAATCAGGGGAGATGGCAGACACAATGACTCCTTCCTTGAGGATACTCGCCGGCTCAAATAATCCCGGAGAGTCGGGCACAAAACTCCTAGACAGAGCATCCGCCTTCACATTTTTAGAGCCCGGAAGGTATGAAATCACAAAATCAAAACGAGCAAAAAATAACGACCAACGGGCCTGTCTAGGATTCAAGCGCTTGGCAGACTCAAGATAAGTAAGGTTCTTATGATCAGTCAAAACCACCACGCGATGCTTAGCACCCTCAAGCCAATGACGCCACTCCTCGAATGCCCACTTCATGGCCAGCAACTCTCGGTTGCCCACATCATAATTACGCTCAGCAGCAGAAAATTTCCTGGAAAAGAAAGCACATGGTTTGAACACTGAGCAACCAGAACCTCTCTGTGACAAAACCGCCCCTGCACCAATCTCAGAAGCATCAACCTCGACCTGGAACGGAAGAGAAACATCAGGTTGACACAACACAGGGGCACAGCAAAAACGACGCTTCAACTCCTGAAAAGCTTCCACGGCAGCAGAAGACCAATTAACCAAATCAGCACCCTTCTTGGTCAAATCGGTCAATGGTCTGGCAATGCTAGAAAAATTACAGATGAAGCGACGATAAAAATTAGCAAAGCCCAGGAATTTCTGCAAACTTTTTAGAGATGTCGGCTGAGTCCAATCCTGGATGGCCTGAACCTTAACCGGATCCATCTCGATAGTAGAAGGGGAAAAGATGAACCCCAAAAATGAAACTTTCTGCACACCGAAGAGACACTTTGATCCCTTCACGAACAAGGAATTAGCACGCAGTACCTGGAAAACCATTCTGACTTGCTTCACATGAGACTCCCAATCATCTGAGAAGATCAAAATGTCATCCAAGTAAACAATCAAGAATTTATCCAGATACTCACGGAAAATGTCATGCATAAAAGACTGAAAAACAGATGGAGCATTGGCAAGTCCGAACGGCATCACCAGATACTCAAAATGACCCTCGGGCGTATTAAATGCCGTTTTCCATTCATCTCCCTGCCTGATTCTCACCAGATTATACGCACCACGAAGATCAATCTTAGTAAACCAACTAGCTCCCTTAATCCGAGCAAACAAGTCAGAAATCAATGGCAAGGGATACTGAAACTTAACAGTGATCTTATTAAGAAGGCGGTAATCAATACACGGTCTTAGCGAACCATCCTTCTTGGCTACAAAAAAGAACCCTGCTCCCAATGGTGACGACGATGGGCGAATATGTCCCTTCTCCAGGGACTCCTTCACATAACTGCGCATAGCGGTGTGTTCAGGTACGGACAAATTAAATAAACGACCCTTAGGGAATTTACTACCAGGAATCAAATCGATAGCACAATCACAATTCCTATGCGGAGGAAGGGCATCAGACTTGGACTCTTCAAATACATCCTGAAAGTCCGACAAGAACTCTGGGATGTCAGAAGGAATGGATGACGAAATAGACAAAAATGGAACATCACCATGTACTCCCTGACAACCCCAGCTGGTTACCGACATAGAGTTCCAATCCAATACTGGATTATGGGTTTGTAGCCATGGCAACCCCAACAAGACCACATCATGCAAATTATGCAGTACCAAAAAGCGAATAACTTCCTGATGTGCAGGAGCCATGCACATGGTCAGCTGGGCCCAGTACTGAGGCTTATTCTTGGCCAGAGGTGTAGCATCAATTCCTCTCAACGGAATAGGACACCGCAAAGGCTCCAAGAAAAATCCACAACGTTTAGCATAATCCAAATCCATCAGATTCAGGGCAGCGCCTGAATCCACAAACGCCATGACAGAATATGATGACAAAGAGCACATTAAGGTAATGGACAAAAGGAATTTGGACTGTACAGTACCAATAACGGCAGAGCTATCGAACCGCCTAGTGCGTTTAGGACAATTAGAAATAGCATGAGTAGAATCACCACAATAGAAACACAGTCTGTTCAGACGTCTGTGTTCGTGCCGTTCTACTTTAGTCATAGTCCTGTCGCACTGCATAGGCTCAGGCTTACTCTCAGACAATACCGCCAGATGGTGCACAGATTTACGCTCGCGCAAGCGACGACCGATCTGAATGGCCAAGGACATAGACTCATTCAAACCAGCAGGCATAGGAAATCCCACCATTACATCCTTAAGAGCTTCAGAGAGACCCTTTCTGAACAAAGCCGCTAGTGCAGATTCATTCCACAGAGTGAGTACTGACCATTTTCTAAATTTCTGACAATATACTTCTACATCATCCTGACCCTGGCATAAAGCCAGCAGATTTTTCTCAGCTTGATCCACTGAATTAGGCTCATCGTAAAGCAATCCCAGCGCCTGGAAAAATGCATCAACATTACTCAATGCAGAATCTCCTGGTGCAAGAGAAAACGCCCAGTCCTGTGGGTCGCCGCGCAAAAAAGAAATAATAATCAAAACCTGTTGAATAGGATTACCAGAAGAATGAGGTTTCAAGGCCAAAAATAGCTTACAATTATTTCTGAAGCTCAGGAACTTAGTTCTGTCACCAAAAAACAAATCAGGAATCGGAATTCTTGGTTCTAGCATCGATTTCTGATCAATAGTATCTTGAATCTTTTGTACATTTACAACGAGATTATCCATTGAGGAGCACAGAGCCTGAATATCCATGTCCACAGCTGTGTCCTGAAGCACTCTAATGTCTAGGGGGGAAAAAAGACTGAAGACAGAGCTAAGAAAAAAAAAATGATGTCAGGATTTCTTTTTTCCCTCTATTGGAAATCATTGAAAGGCTCCTTGTACTGTTATGGCTGGCAATCAGGCAACACAGCGTGCAGTAATCAGCGCACATACAGAGATCTGGCAATAACCCAAAACAATAGGACGAGCTCTGAGACGTGGAATCTCTGTAGACTGCAGTACCTGATCTATCCTCACACAACTGGAAGCAGCAGTGGATTGCGCCTATCAACTACCTATGCAACTCGGCACTGCCTGAGGAGCTGACTAGCCTGAAGATAGAAATACAAGCCTGACTTACCTCAGAGAAATACCCCAAAGGAATAGGCAGCCCCCACATATAATGACTGTTAACAAGATGAAAAGACAAACGTAGGAATGAAATAGATTCAGCAAAGTGAGGCCCGATATTCTAGACAGAGCGAGGATAGCAAAGAGAACTATGCAGTCTACAAAAAACCCTAAAACGAAAACCACGCAAAGGGGCAAAAAGACCCACCGTGCCGAACTAACAGCACGGCGGTGCACCCCTTTGCTTCTCAGAGCTTCCAGCAAAAGATAATAACAAGCTGGACAGAAAAAACAGAAAACAAACTAGAAGCACTTATCTAGCAGAGCAGCAGGCCCAAGGAAAGATGCAGTAGCTCAGATCCAACACTGGAACATTGACAAGGAGCAAGGAAGACAGACTCAGGTGGAGCTAAATAGCAAGGCAGCCAACGAGCTCACCAAAACACCTGAGGGAGGAAGCCCAGAGACTGCAATACCACTTGTGACCACAGAAGTGAACTCAGCCACAGAATTCACAACAGTTGCCCAAACACTTCATATCTAACACAGCCTGCTGACGCTTACCACTAGCTGTTCGATAATCGGACACCTCATGGGCAACACTGGCAGCTGCGGATGGAGTGGTCGTGCGACTGCGCTCTGTGGACGAGCTTTCGCTTCTGGAGGAGGAGGAGGGGTGGCGAACGCCTACAGCCAACTAGACCGTGGGCTAGGCAGAACTGTTCCACTATGGCTGTCCCCTGTGGACCCTGCATCCACCACATTAACCCAGTGTGCCGTGATGGACACGTAACGTCCCTGGCCATGCCTACTGGTCCATGCATCTGTTGTGAGGTGCACCTTTCTACTGACTGATTGCCTCAGTGCATGGACAATGTGGTCTTTGACATGCTGGTGGAGGGCTGGGATGGCTTTTCTTGCAAAGAAGTGTCGACTGGGTAGGTCATAGCGTGGTACTGCGTAGGCCATCAGGGCTTTGAAAGCTTCGCTTTCAACCAACCGGTAGGGCATCATCTCTAACGAGATTAGTCCAGCAATGTGGGCATTCAAACCCTGTGTATGCGGATGAGAGGTTGAGTACTTTTTTTCCTAACGAGAGTCTCTTGTAGGGTGAGCTGGACTGGAGAGGTGCATATGGTGGAACTAGTGGTGGTGGTGGTGGTGGACATGGCGGATTGAGAGAGGGTTGGTGATGGTATTCTCGATGTTGGCCTACATACAGTGTTTCCTACCAATAACCTTGTGATTCCCTGACTGCTTTGGCCTTGCAACGATACCTCCACATTTGCTGCTGGTGGTGTCCTAACCGGTGGGCTTACAGTGAGGGAAGCAATGCAGCGTTGCTGACTACCTTCATTCTGAGCAGGTGCACCAATGGTATGGGACGTTTGGTAGTTAGTCCAGGCTTGCAAGTGCATGCTGGTTAAATGTCTAAGCATGCACGTTGTATTTAAATTTTGAAGATTATTCCCTCTGCTGAAGGTCTTTGAGCATTTCTTACAGATAACTTTTGACTGATCATTCGGATCTTGGTTAAAAAATTGCCACACTGCACTCTTCCTACTATGGAATACCTTTTCAGGCATTGCACGCTGTGCTATTTTCACTGGATGGCCACGCTGTCCTAAAACTGTTTTTGTTTTTGACAAACGTTTTTTGCCTGATACAGGCCTGCCAGATGACAGCTGTTGCGATGTAGATAGCTGCTGCGGATCATCCTCCTCCGCTTCTGAGCTACTGGCAGCGGCACCCTCTTCCCCCAATGGCTGCAAATCTGGGTCAACAACTGGGTCATCTATCACCTCCTCTTCAATGTCATGTGCACCTTCCTCTGTGTCACCGTGTAAGGTGCTATAGCGTTCGGGACCGGGCACCATAGTCTCATCAGGGTCAGATTCTGGCTCAGTACACTGTGAGGGCAATGTAGTGATCTGAGTCAATGGAACAGCAATATAATCTAACTAAGGAGAACTATGAGTCCAAAAAATTGCCAAAAAGTAATTAATCTTAAGTTGATTTTATTGAAAAAAGTACAACTGTACACAAAACAATAAAAACATGTACCATATATGTAAGATCATGTGAAAAATCCGTGAGTACATCAAATAAACCAGAGATCACGGACTAGGACACTGCTGGGTGTATCAAACATAAGTATCTATGCAAAAGTGTGCGACTAATATGCTGTCATCTCCAGGACACCAAGGAGAGCAGACGTGTCTGTCTGCTCTCTGCTGGAGGAGGACAATAAGGCGCCGTGCTAGTGGCAGCCCATTGCAGCAGCAATAGTTTTGTTTTGTTTTATTTTGTTTTATTTTACTTTATTTTATTTTGGAATTATTTTTGTTATGTGTGAACCTTTTTCTATCTGAACCTCAGTTTTTTGGTACTCCTAAGGAATTTTCTTTCCCCCAGTACCTTCTCCTTCTGAACTTGGATCCGCTGGAATGCTTCCCTTGGATTTATGCTGAACCCTTGGATTTCCCCTTGGCTGGTTGCTTCTGAACCTGGGATCCTCTGATTTGTTTCCCCTGGATGCATACTGCTACCCACAGCTTTCTGGATGTATGCTTCTGATCCTTGGCTCCCCTGAAAGGTTTCCCTTGGATGTTTGCTGCTACCCGCAGCTATCTGGATTTACAGTGCATTTGTGATCACCTTGCAACCTAGGACTGGTATTATACGCACCTACTGCCAGGCGGCCACTACCTGTCTGGGAATTGGTACAGCTATGTCTGGAGGAGTGCACTGTATGCCTCCCTACATGGACAGGCTTAGTGCGACTAACATGAACAAGGTTTTGATTGATGTCCCTAAGTCTGTTCATAAACGCGTTGCTTACTCAAGGGGCCGACTTCTGGAGCTGCGCAGGCTAATGTCTTCTCCTGCAGTGGGCAGACCACGTGTCCCGTGTGAGGTAAGGCGACCTTTCAGAGGCTGCAGAGTGGGCAAAAAACTTAAGGCAAGGCGAAGACGGTTTAAACCTGTAGTTCCGTCCATCATCATGGGGAATGTTCAATCACTGGGAAATAAGTCGGATGAACTGCTGGCATTAATACGGACCCAGAGGGATTACAAGGAATGCAGTTTGATGTGTTTTACTGAAACATGGTTACGTGGCGAGATCCCGGACTCAAGTGTCTCAGTACCAGGATTTCACATGGTCCGGGTGGATAGAGACACTATGAAGAGCGGCAAAAAAAAGGGCGGTGGAGTTATACTCTACATAAACAATGGTTGGTGCAATCGTCCTAACATTGAATTGCTAGTTGTTGGCCTCAGACCTTACTATATTACTAGAGAATTTCCGCTGGTTACTGCAATAGTGTTGTACATACCACCAACTGCAAACCATGAGGCTGCAGGTGAAGTGCTGTCAGGTGTCATTGCTCGGCTCCAGCTGAAACACCCCAACTCGCTTACTGTAATCTCTGGGGATTTTAACCGGGCTAAAATTTCTATTGCGTTACCTAAATTCTATCAATTTGTTAAATGTACAACACGTGACAAAATTACTTTGGACTTACTCTATGCGAATGTCAAGAATGCTTATTCATCGTCTACCCTGCCGCCCTTGGGGAAGTCTGATCGCAATCTTATACTGTATACTGTTATACTGTTGTCACCAGTAGTGTTGAGCGATACCGTCCGATACTTGAAAGTATCGGTATCGGATAGTATCAACCGATACCTGTTATGAACTGGTGATTCAGAAAAACAATGGACCTGGTGGTTAAGAGCACACAAAGTGACCTGATAGTTACTAATAACATAGGACGAGCTCTGAGACGTGGGAACTCTGCTGACCGCAATCCCTAATCCTATCACACCACACTAGAGGTAGCCGTGGAGCGCTCCTGACCAGACCTAGGCGCCTCGGGCACAGCCTGAGAAACTAGCTAGCCCTGAAGATAGAAAAATAAGCCTACCTTGCCTCAGAGAAATTCCCCAAAGGAAAAGGCAGCCCCCCACATATAATGACTGTGAGTAAAGATGAAAATACAAACACAGAGATGAAATAGGTGTGATGAGGGAACAGCCGCCATCTTGGAACAGGCATGCTATCAGATTGGCGTGACTCCATTTTGTCTCCTGGACACAGGAGTGCTCCTGGCCCCCACCTTTGCTAATGAATAGAGTTCCTATTAGTATGCTAACGGTATGAGCTCAGTGTAAACTGTAGACGGTAGTTCAAAGCCCCATGAGGAAACCACGCCACCAGGGGGCTTGGAAATGCTTGGGGGCTTAATTAAAACACGCATGCCAAGTGGCCACTGGATACACATCTATTATGGCAGCCCAGCCAAACCGTCTCCAACATGGAATTGTGAATTATGGACGCATCGTCCGAGGTACAGGCTCATAAAAAATATTCTCCTTACCCTAAAGAAATTGTGCATCCAACAGTGTGACTCCCGTGACGGTGGAAGGTCTGAAACCCGAGATATAGGGATCAGCCTCCCACAGGGACCGAATGGGTCCAGGTTTGATCCCAGTACGACCGGCAGAACAAACCACAGGCGCTGGTACTGCCCGTGTGCTGATCCGATCATCCTGAGAGAAGTTATCCCATTTATTAGATATTGGAATAAATCTTGCAGGGAGACAGAGGGGGTGGAGATTGCTAAGCCCACCCAGCTGCAGGCAGGGGGGCTCAGCCAGGTATAAGAAGACGCTGAGGTCACTGGGAGGGACTCACTCCACAGAAGAAGATGATGATGATGACATCTTAAGGAACAGGGTATGCCAGCCAGAGGGGAGCAAGCACATGCTTTCTGGGGGCTGCCCGGCAACTAAGTTTTTGGACCTGCGGAATGCTATGCCCCCCGGCTTCCACAAGCGACCTTCGACCTGGTAAATTGACCTCCAGCTTTATACCTTTAAGCCTTGTATTATTGTTGTTATATTGTACTCTGACTGTAACTCTTGATATATTGTGATTGTATATTTCTTGTAATTATCTAGTGCGCCCTTAAGGCAATTAAATCATAAATTAATTTTGGGCTGATCCTTTTACTCTGATTGCGAATCTTAGAATACCCAGGGTGGGTAACAGGGCAGTCTCCCCGGCGGCCATTTGCTCTAGGTGCAGTCCCTTTACTGACCTGAGAGACAAAGGGGGCGCCGGAGAGCTGGGCCTGTGTAGTGACGTCACGGATTGGTGACGTGGGAGGAAGGGGTAATCCTTCACAGTGGTGGCAGCGTACGTGGGATCAGAGTAATAGTGTGCGTGGGACCCCTACTCCCAGACACTAAAGACTACCAGTGGTAACTTTCACTGCTGGGGTCTTAAGGTCAGCCCAGCACTAGACGGTCAGAGTGTAGATATAATAAGTTGTGTGCAAGGTCAGGGGTACAGCTGTGTCAGTAACCAGAGGTTCCAAAGATGGCGGATGGCACCAGGAGTGCAGTGAGGGCGCAGGCCAGTGCTATGGCCTATGAGGAGGTGGTGGTGGACGGTACTGTTCCAGGCGAGGGGGAGCTCAGCCCAGACTCCCCAAGGAGCCAGCCACCCGTGCTTAGTCCGGCAAGGGACTACCCACCACCTACCCGCCCCAGCCTGTCCACATCAGCGGCCCTTGTTGCAGCGGCAGTAGCACGTCTCGAGGCGGGTAATGAAGACGCCTATATGAGACTCATGGCAGCTGCAGAGAAAGCAGCGGAGGCCGAGCGTGCAGAACGCCGTGAAGCAGAGGAGCGGGAGAGGGCAGAACGCCGTGAAGCGACAGAGCGAGAGAGGGCAGAACGCCGTGAGGCAGCGGAGCGGGCAGAGAGAGCTGCTGAGCGGGCAGCGGAGCAAGCAGCGGCAGAGAGAGCAGCGGAGCGCCAGCACCGACTGGAGATGGCTCATCGCGGGCTCCCGCTGGACGCCCCAGCACCGCCAGAGTCCAGGGTTTCCAAAGTCCGGGCCGAGGACTTCCCTCTGCTTGAGAAGGATGGAGACCTGGATTCCTTCTTGCTGGCCTTTGAAAGGACCTGCCTTCAACACCATCTGGCCCCGGATCAGTGGGCAAGATACCTGACCCCCCGTTTGAGGGGTAAGTCCCTGGAAGTTTTGGGGGACTTACCTGCCGGGTCTGAGCAGGACTACAGCAGCATCAAGCGGGCCCTGATCCAGCACTACAACCTCACCCCAGAGTCTTACCGCAAGAAGTTCCGGAGCCTGCAGCGGGGCCCAAAGGACACCTGGACCGACCACATGCGGGCGTTGCTGAGAGCTGCAGAGCACTGGACCTTGGGTCTAGCGCTCACCACCCGCCAGGAGGTCCAGGAACTGTTCGTCATGGAGCAGTTCTTGTGGAACTGCCCAGAGGACCTCCAGCAGTTCCTCCGTGACCGGAAACCGAAGGGGGCTTCTGCTACAGCCGCCCTGGCAGATGAGTATGCCAATAACAGGGCGCCTGAGCCGAAGAAGCCTGCCAGCAGCACCTGGAGAGGGGGTAAGCCCAATCCTGCCCCTGTTTCCCCAGCCCCCAGAGTGCAAGGGGTGTACCCCCCTGCTGCCCTCTCCAGGCCAGGCGCAGAACCCAGACGTTGTCATCACTGCAACCAGCTGGGACACTTCAAAGCTGCATGTCCCCAGCGTCTTAAGGCCCCATCCCTGTCCCCGGAACCGTCCACTGTTTTATGTGTGGGAGGGGGTGGTGGGAGGTCCCTGGACAATTACCAACCCGTCACTATCGGCCGCTCAGCGGTCATGGGACTGCGGGACACAGGCGCTGAACGAACCCTAGTACGTCCTGAGGTGGTGTCCCCTCAAGACTTGGTGCCAGGGAGAACCCTGTCCGTCTCCGGAATTGGAGGCGTGGAACCGGCGCTGCCTGTCGCAAAGGTGTTTTTGGACTGGGGTGCCGGGAGGGGAATGCGGGAGGTGGGAGTAACGTCGAATATTCCTGCTAATGTATTACTTGGGACCGATTTGGGGCGGCTAGTGTCTCAGTATGTGGCCACTGAACCCCCAAGTTCGGCTCCCCAAGAATGTCATGACTCTACGGTGAATGTTGATGTGTTGAATGTGCCTCCAACAGTGGGGGAGGGAGTGAAACCTGAGGGTACTCCATACACTGACACCACACACACAGGGCTCACAGTGAGGACAGGTGAGGAGACTGTAGGGGAGAGCTCAGAGGTGGAGGGAGGGGCTGCTACGGGCAGTGTAGGGCCCCTAAGTGAATCCTGCCTGCTGAGTCTAGGGCCCCTGCAGGAAGAGGAACAGGCCATGGGGGGAGGAGGCGTCCCGGGAGAGGAGCCACCAGGTAAGACCCCAGGGCAGGAGTTCCCCACACCCGGGATGTCAGGAGGACAGGGAAGTCTGCCTGACCCGGCGACTTGGTCAGGAGCCGGGGGGAAGCAGGCGCTACCCATGGGCACAGTGGTCGTGGCCGCTGTCACCAGGAGTGGGAGCGCCGGAGCCCAAGGAGCCTTGCAGAGGTCCGACGGCTTCCCCCTCTCTGACCAAGTGGCTGCCGAGTCAGACAGCAGCCAGGAGACAGATCCCGGGGAGCTGACGGTGGATGTGGCAGTGTCGTCCATTCTTGCCACATCGAGTCAGGGATTTCAGGCAGCGCTGGAAGCTGATGCTGGCCTGAAAGCTCTTAAGGAGCAGGCGGCACAGCCTCCCGGGGAGTCCGACCGCGAGCGGGTGGTCGGGGACCAGGGACGGCTGTACCGGGTAACGGTCCAGCAGGGTTCACCGGAGGCGTGGTCCAGGGACCGACAGTTAGAGGCAGCCTCAGAGAGAGAGAGAGAAGGAGGAGGGGGCAGAGACAGCCTCAGAGAGAGAGGGGAGGGGGCAGAGACAGCCTCAGAGAGAGACAGAGGAGGAGGCGGAGACCGCCTCAGGAAGAGAGGGGAGGAGGCAGAGACAGCCTCAGAGAGAGAAGGAGGAGGGGGCAGAGATAGCCTCAGCGAGAGAGAGGAGGGGGCAGAGACGGCCTCAGAGAGAGACAGAGGAGGAGGCGGAGACCCACTCAGGAAGAGAGGGGAGGAGGGGGCAGAGACAGCCTCAGAGAAAGAAGGAGGAGGGGGCAGAGACGGCCTCAGAGAGAGAGAGGAGGGGGCAGAGACAGCCTCAGAGAGAGACAGAGGAGCAGGGGGCAGAGACAGCCTCAGAGAGAGAGAGGAGGGGGCAGAGACAGCCTCAGAGAGAGACAGAGGAGGAGGGGGCAGAGACAGCCTCAGCGAGGGAGAGGAGGGGGCAGAGACGGCCTCAGAGAGAGACAGAGGAGGAGGCGAAGACCGCCTCAGGAAGAGAGGGGAGGAGGCAGAGACAACCTCAGAGAGAGAAGGAGGAGGGGGCAGAGACAGCCTCAGAGAGAGAGAGAGATGGGAGGGGGCAGAGACGGCCTCAGAGAGAGAAGGAGGAGGGGCAGAGACAGCCTCAGAGAGAGAAGGAGGAGGGGGCAGAGACAGCCTCAGAGAGAGACAGGAGGAGGGGGCAGAGACAGCCTCAGAGAGAGACAGGGGAGGAGGCAGAGACAGCCTCAGAGAGAAAGAGAGAGGAGGGACAGAGTCAGCCTCAGAGAGGAGGAGGCAGAGACAGGCTCAGGGAGAGAGAGGGCGAGACCATAGTAATGCTGATGGGTTGCCCCGGCAAGGAGAAGGTGTGGAAGGGCGCATGGGGGAACACAGGAATGTGATGCCCCCTAGCGCCCTCTAAAGCAGGGAGGTGTGATGAGGGAACAGCCGCCATCTTGGAACAGGCATGCTATCAGATTGGCGTGACTCCATTTTGTCTCCTGGACACAGGAGTGCTCCTGGCCCCCACCTTTGCTAATGAATAGAGTTCCTATTAGTATGCTAACGGTATGAGCTCAGTGTAAACTGTAGACGGTAGTTCAAAGCCCCATGAGGAAACCACGCCACCAGGGGGCTTGGAAATGCTTGGGGGCTTAATTAAAACACGCATGCCAAGTGGCCACTGGATACACATCTATTATGGCAGCCCAGCCAAACCGTCTCCAACATGGAATTGTGAATTATGGACGCATCGTCCGAGGTACAGGCTCATAAAAAATATTCTCCTTACCCTAAAGAAATTGTGCATCCAACAGTGTGACTCCCGTGACGGTGGAAGGTCTGAAACCCGAGATATAGGGATCAGCCTCCCACAGGGACCGAATGGGTCCAGGTTTGATCCCAGTACGACCGGCAGAACAAACCACAGGCGCTGGTACTGCCCGTGTGCTGATCCGATCATCCTGAGAGAAGTTATCCCATTTATTAGATATTGGAATAAATCTTGCAGGGAGACAGAGGGGGTGGAGATTGCTAAGCCCACCCAGCTGCAGGCAGGGGGGCTCAGCCAGGTATAAGAAGACGCTGAGGTCACTGGGAGGGACTCACTCCACAGAAGAAGATGATGATGATGACATCTTAAGGAACAGGGTATGCCAGCCAGAGGGGAGCAAGCACATGCTTTCTGGGGGCTGCCCGGCAACTAAGTTTTTGGACCTGCGGAATGCTATGCCCCCCGGCTTCCACAAGCGACCTTCGACCTGGTAAATTGACCTCCAGCTTTATACCTTTAAGCCTTGTATTATTGTTGTTATATTGTACTCTGACTGTAACTCTTGATATATTGTGATTGTATATTTCTTGTAATTATCTAGTGCGCCCTTAAGGCAATTAAATCATAAATTAATTTTGGGCTGATCCTTTTACTCTGATTGCGAATCTTAGAATACCCAGGGTGGGTAACAGGGCAGTCTCCCCGGCGGCCATTTGCTCTAGGTGCAGTCCCTTTACTGACCTGAGAGACAAAGGGGGCGCCGGAGAGCTGGGCCTGTGTAGTGACGTCACGGATTGGTGACGTGGGTACTGTATACTGTTATACTGTTGTCACCAGTAGTGTTGAGCGATACCGTCCGATACTTGAAAGTATCGGTATCGGATAGTATCAACCGATACCTGTTATGAACTGGTGATTCAGAAAAACAATGGACCTGGTGGTTAAGAGCACACAAAGTGACCTGATAGTTACTAATAACATAGGACGAGCTCTGAGACGTGGGAACTCTGCTGACCGCAATCCCTAATCCTATCACACCACACTAGAGGTAGCCGTGGAGCGCTCCTGACCAGACCTAGGCGCCTCGGGCACAGCCTGAGAAACTAGCTAGCCCTGAAGATAGAAAAATAAGCCTACCTTGCCTCAGAGAAATTCCCCAAAGGAAAAGGCAGCCCCCCACATATAATGACTGTGAGTAAAGATGAATATACAAACACAGAGATGAAATAGGTTTTAGCAAAGTGAGGCCCGACTTACTGAATAGACTGAGGATAGTAAAGATAGCTTTGCGGTCAGCACAAAAACCTACAAACAACCACGCAGAGGGCGCAAAAAGACCCTCCGTACCGACTAACGGCACGGAGGTGCTTCCTCTGCATCCCAGAGCTTCCAGCAAGCAAGAAAAACCAATATAGCAAGCTGGACAGAAAAAATAGCAAACAAAAGTAACACAGGCAGAACTTAGCTTATGCAGGGCAGACAGGCCACAAGACGATCCAGGAGAGAGCAAGACCAATACTGGAACATTGACTGGAGGCAAGGAACAAAGAACTAGGTGGAGTTAAATAGAGCAGCACCTAACGACTTAACCTCGTCACCTGAGGAAGGAAACTCAGAAGCCGCAGCCCCACTCACATCCACCAGAGGAAGCTCATAGACAGAACCAGCCGAAGTACCACTCATGACCACAGGAGGGAGCTCGACCACAGAATTCACAACAGTACCCCCCCCTTGAGGAGGGGTCACCGAACCCTCACCAGAGCCCCCAGGCCGACCAGGATGAGCCAAATGAAAGGCACGAACCAGATCGGCAGCATGAACATCAGAGGCAAAGACCCAGGAATTATCTTCCTGACCATAACCCTTCCACTTAACCAGGTACTGGAGTTTCCGTCTCGAAATACGAGAATCCAAAATCTTCTCCACTATATACTCCAACTCCCCCTCAACCAAAACCGGGGCAGGAGGATCAGCGGATGGAACCACAGGTGCCACGTATCTCCGCAACATTGACCTATGGAATACATTATGGATGGAATAAGAAGCTGGAAGGGTCAAACGAAAAGACACCGGATTAAGAACCTCAGAAATCCTATACGGACCAATGAAACGAGGCTTAAATATAGGAGAGGAAACTTTCATAGGAATATAACGAGACGACAACCAATCCAAATCCCCAACACGAAGTCGGGGACCCACACAGCGCCTACGGTTAACGAAACGTTGAGCCTTCTCCTGGGACAATGTCAAATTGTCCACTACATGAGTCCAAATCTGCTGCAACCTATCCACCACAGTATCCACACCAGGACAGTCCGAAGACTCAACCTGCCCTGAAGAGAAACGAGGATGGAAACCAGAATTGCAGAAAAACGGCGAAACCAAAGTAGCCGAGCTGGCCCGATTATTAAGGGCGAACTCAGCCAAAGGCAAAAAGGACACCCAATCATCCTGATCAGCAGAAACAAAACATCTCAGATATGTTTCCAAGGTCTGATTGGTTCATTCAGTTTGGCCATTTGTCTGAGGATGGAAAGCCGAGGAAAAAGACAAATCAATGCCCATCCCAGCACAAAAGGCTCGCCAAAACCTCGAAACAAACTGGGAACCTCTGTCAGAAACGATGTTCTCCAGAATGCCATGTAAACGAACCACATGCTGGAAAAACAATGGCACCAAATCAGAGGAGGAAGGCAATTTAGACAAGGGTACCAAATGGACCATCTTAGAGAAGCGATCACAAACCACCCAAATGACCGACATCTTTTGAGAGACGGGGAGATCCGAAATAAAATCCATAGAGATATGTGTCCAGGGCCTCTTCGGGACTGGCAAGGGCAAAAGCAACCCACTGGCACGAGAACAGCAGGGCTTAGCCCGAGCACAAATCCCACAGGACTGCACAAACGAACGCACATCCCGCGACAAAGACGGCCACCAAAAGGATCTAGCCACCAAATCTCTGGTACCAAAGATTCCAGGATGACCAGCCAACACCGAACAATGAACCTCAGAGATAACTCTACTCGTCCATTTATCAGGGACAAACAGTTTCTCCGCTGGGCAACGGTCAGGTCTATTAGCCTGAAATTTTTGCAGCACCCGCCGCAAATCAGGGGAGATGGCAGACAAAATTACCCCCTCTTTTAGAATACCCTCCGGCTCAGGCAAACCCGGAGAGTCGGGCACAAAACTCCTAGACAGGGCATCCGCCGTCATATTCTTAGAGCCCGGAAGGTACGAAACCACAAAGTCAAAACGGGAGAAAAACAGCGACCAACGAGCCTGTCTAGGACTCAACCGTTTGGCAGACTCGAGATAAGTCAAGTTCTTGTGATCAGTCAAGACCACCACGCGATGCTTAGCTCCTTCAAGCCAATGACGCCACTCCTCGAATGCCCACTTCATGGCCAACAACTCTCGATTGCCAACATCATAATTACGCTCAGCAGGCGAAAACTTCCTGGAAAAGAAGGCACATGGTTTCATCACCGAGCCATCAGAACTTCTTTGCGACAAAACAGCCCCTGCTCCAATCTCAGAAGCATCAACCTCGACCTGGAACGGGAGCGAAACATCTGGCTGGCACAACACAGGGGCAGACGAAAAACGACGCTTCAACTTCTACAGCAGCAGAAGACCAATTGACCACATCAGCCCCCTTCTTGGTTAAATCAGTCAACGGTTTAGCAATACTAGAAAAATTATTGATGAAGCGACGATAAAAATTAGCAAAGCCCAGGAACTTTTGCAGACTCTTCAGAGATGTCGGCTGAGTCCAATCATAAATGGCCTGAACTTTAACAGGGTCCATCTCGATAGTAGAAGGGGAAAAAATGAAACCCAAAAACGAAACCTTCTGAACACCAAAGAGACACTTTGACCCCTTCACAAACAAAGAGTTCGCAAGCAGGACCTGGAACACCATTCTAACCTGCTTCACGTGAGACTCCCAATCATCGGAGAAGACCAAAATATCATCCAAATATACAATCAGGAATTTATCCAGGTACTCTCGGAAGATGTCATGCATAAAGGACTGAAATACTGATGGAGCATTGGAAAGCCCGAATGGCATAATCAGGTACTCAAAATGGCCCTCGGGCATATTAAATGCTGTTTTCCATTCATCGCCCTGTTTAATACGCACAAGATTATACACACCACGAAGATCTATCTTGGTGAACCAACTAGCCCCCTTCATCCGAGCAAACAAATCAGACAGCAGCGGCAAGGGGTACTGAAATTTGACTGTGATTTTATTTAGAAGGCGGTAATCAATACAAGGTCTCAACGAACCATCCTTCTTGGCCACAAAAAAGAACCCTGCTCCCAATGGCGACGACGACGGGCGAATATGACCCTTCTCCAAGGATTCCGTTACGTAACTCCCCATAGCGGCGTGCTCAGACACAGACAAATTAAACAGTCGACCCTTAGGAAACTTACTACCAGGAATCAAATCGATACCACAATCGCAATCCCTATGCGGAGGTAGGGCACTGGACTTGGGCTCATCAAATACATCCCGGTAATCCGACAAGAACTCTGGGACCTCAGAAGGGGTGGATGATGAAATAGACAGAAATGGAACATCACCATGTACCCCCTGACAACCCCAGCTGGACACAGACATAGATTTCCAATCCAATACTGGGTTATGGACTTGTAGCCATGGCAACCCCAACACGACCACATCATGCAGATTATGCAACACCAAAAAGCGAATATCCTCCTGATGCGCAGGAGCCATGCACATGGTCAGTTGGGTCCAGTACTGAGGCTTATTCTTGGCCAAAGGCATAGCATCAATTCCTCTCAATGGAATAGGATACTGCAAGGGCTCCAAGAAAAACCCACAGCGCCTAGCAAAATCCAAGTCCATCAAATTCAGGGCAGCGCCTGAATCCACAAATGCCATGACAGAATAGGATGACAAAGAGCAGATCAAAGTAACGGACAAAAGAAATTTCGACTGTACCGTACCAATGGTGGCAGACCTAGCGAACCGCTTAGTGCGCTTAGGACAATCGGAGATAGCATGAGTGGAATCACCACAATAAAAACACAGCCCATTCCGACGTCTGTGTTCTTGCCGTTCAGCTCTGGTCAAAGTCCTATCACATTGCATAGGCTCAGGTTTATGCTCAGATAATACCGCCAAATGGTGCACATTTTTACGCTCACGTAAGTGTCGATCGATCTGAATGGCCAAAGACATAGACTCATTCAGACCAGCAGGCATAGGAAATCCCACCATGACATCCTTAAGGGCTTCAGAGAGACCCTTTCTGAAAATTGCTGCCAGCGCAAATTCATTCCATTGAGTGAGCACAGACCATTTCCTAAACTTCTGCCAATATATCTCTACCTCATCCTGACCCTGACACAGAGCCAGCAAATTTTTCTCTGCCTGATCCACTGAATTAGGTTCATCATACAGCAATCCGATCGCCAGAAAAAAACGCATCAATATCGCATAATGCAGGATCTCCTGGCGCAAGGGAAAATGCCCAGTCTTGAGGGTCACCACGTAGTAAAGAAATAATGATCTTAACTTGTTGAACTGGGTCACCAGAGGAGTGGGGTTTCAAAGCCAGAAACAGTTTACAATTATTTTTGAAATTCAGAAACTTAGCTCTATCTCCAGAAAATAAGTCAGGAATAGGAATTCTAGGTTCTAACATAGATTTCTGAACCACAATGTCTTGAATATTTTGTACTCTTGCAGCGAGATGATCCACACAAGAAAACAGACCTTTAATGTCCATCACTACACCTGTGTCCTGAACCACCCAAATGTCTAGGGGAAAAGAAAGACAAAACACAGTGCAGAGAAAAAAAAATGGTCTCAGAACTTCTCTTTTCCCTCTATTGAGAAGCATTAGTACTTTGGGCCTCCAATACTGTTATGAACTGGTGATTCACACCACACTAGAGGTAGCCGTGGAGCGCTCCTGACCAGACCTAGGCGCCTCGGGCACAGCCTGAGAAACTAGCTAGCCCTGAAGATAGAAAAATAAGCCTACCTTGCCTCAGAGAAATTCCCCAAAGGAAAAGGCAGCCCCCCACATATAATGACTGTGAGTAAAGATGAAAATACAAACACAGAGATGAAATAGGTTTTAGCAAAGTGAGGCCCGACTTACTGAATAGACCGAGGATAGTAAAGATAGCTTTGCGGTCAGCACAAAAACCTACAAACAACCACACAGAGGGCGCAAAAAGACCCTCCGTACCGACTAACGGCACGGAGGTGCTTCCTCTGCATCCCAGAGCTTCCAGCAAGCAAGAAAAACCAATATAGCAAGCTGGACAGAAAAAATAGCAAACAAAAGTAACACAAGCAGAACTTAGCTTATGCAAGGCAGACAGGCCACAAGACGATCCAGGAGAGAGCAAGACCAATACTGGAACATTGACTGGAGGCAAGGAACAAAGATCTAGGTGGAGTTAAATAGAGCAGCACCTAACGACTTAACCTCGTCACCTGAGGAAGGAAACTCAGAAGCCGCAGCCCCACTCACATCCACCAGAGGAAGCTCATAGACAGAACCAGCCGAAGTACCACTCATGACCACAGGAGGGAGCTCGACCACAGAATTCACAACAGTACCCCCCCCTTGAGGAGGGGTCACCGAACCCTCACCAGAGCCCCCAGGCCGACCAGGATGAGCCAAATGAAAGGCACGAACCAGATCGGCAGCATGAACATCAGAGGCAAAGACCCAGGAATTATCTTCCTGACCATAACCCTTCCACTTAACCAGGTACTGGAGTTTCCGTCTCGAAATACGAGAATCCAAAATCTTCTCCACTATATACTCCAACTCCCCCTCAACCAAAACCGGGGCAGGAGGATCAGCGGATGGAACCACAGGTGCCACGTATCTCCGCAACAATGACCTATGGAATACATTATGGATGGAAAAAGAAGCTGGAAGGGTCAAACGAAAAGACACCGGATTAAGAACCTCAGAAATCCTATACGGACCAATGAAACGAGGCTTAAATTTAGGAGAGGAAACTTTCATAGGAATATAACGAGACGACAACCAAACCAAAAATATTGATTTATTCACCTCTCCGGCGGCCCCTGGACATCACCGCGGGTAACCGGCAGGCTTCTTTGTTTAAAATAAGCGTTTAGGACCTGAGAATGACGTCGCGGCTTCTGATTGGTCGCGTGCCACTCATGTGACCGCCACGCGACTAATCAGAAGCCGCGACGTCATTCGCAGGTCCTAAATTCCTAGAATAAGGAGTTTAGTGCCTGAGAATGACGTCGCGGCTTGTGATTGGTCGCGTGGTGGTCACATGAGCGTCACGCGACCAATCAGAAGCCGCGACGTCATTCTCAGGTCCTAAACACGCTCATTTTAAACAAAGAAGCCTGCCGGTTACCAGCGGTGATGTCCAGGGGCCGCCGGAGAGGTGAATATATCAATATTTTTTATTTTAATTCTTTATTTTACACATCACTATGGATCCGATACCGATTCCCGATACCACAAAAGTATCGGAACTCGGTATCGGAATTCCGATACCGCAAGTATCGGCCGATACCCGATACTTGCGGTATCGGAATGCTCAACACTAGTCACCAGTCTACCAACCTGTTGTTAGTAAACAGCCTGCTACCATTAAAACAGTTAGAATGTGGAGTCCAACAAATGAGCAGGCTCTGCAGGATTGCTTTCATCTTACAGACTGGGATGTGTTGCTTGGGACAATGGACGAGTATACAAATGTTAATGAAGTGGTTGGTAGAGTGACTGACTACATTAACTTCTGCACTGATATGTTGGTGCCGACTAAAAAGATTAGGTGTATTGCAAATAACAATCCATGGATAACAAAGGAATTGAAGCATTTGCTCAACAGGAAAAAAAAGGCATTTAAACTAGGTGACAAAGAGAAAATTAAAATGATACAGCATGAATTGAAGCATAAAATAAAGGAGGCCCAGGAAGCCTTCAGAATTAAACTGGAAAAGAAACTGTCCCACAATAATACCAGGGAGGTTTGGTCAGGAATGAAATTACTAACTGGGCTTAAGGTGAGGCCTGAACATGATGGAGGAAAACTGGACAAGGCTAATGAGATGAATGAGTATTTCAACAGGTTTAGCAGTACATGTGCACTGCCAACTGATAGTGGATGGGAATTGGGTGCAAATTCTGCAACATCGATATTGGAGGATGAGCAGACTAATTTTAGAGTATCCGAAAATGATGTGAGGAGGCAGTTTAAGTCACTTAACATTGGTAAAGCAGCAGGACCAGATGGACTCAGTCCACGTGTCCTTAAAGTGTGTGCAAACCAGCTGTGTACTGTCTTTACACGCCTATTTAATGGAAGTATACAAATACAGAAGGTACCTGTGTTATGGAAAACTTCCTGTCTGGTGCCGGTACCCAAGACTTCTCCTGCAACCCTAGATGACTATCGTCCTGTAGCCTTAACATCTCACGCTATGAAGGCCTTAGAAAGATTAGTGCTTGCTCACTTAAGACCAAGGGTCAATGCTTTTATCGATCCCCTTCAGTTTGCTTACCGACATAGATTGGGGGTGGATGATGCTATTCTTTCTCTGTTACATAGTGCACATTCATTTCTGGAGACTGACGGAACCATGGTGCAAGCGATGTTCTTCGATTTCTCGAGTGCATTTAACTCCCTGCAGCCACTTTTACTACACAAAAAGATAACTGATATGAAGGTTGAGGAGGGGATGAGAAATTGGATAACTGACTACCTATCAGATCGGCCACAGTTTGTACAGATGGGAGCAGTGGTGTCAAGCAGATTATTGAGCAGTGTAGGTGCCCCCCAGGGAGCGGTGCTTGCACCATTTCTTTTCACTCTATATACGTCAGACTTTCAGTATAAATCTGATCTTTGCCACCTTCAAAAATTTTTGGATGACTCCGTGGTTGTGGGATGCATTAGGCGAGATCAGGGGGATGAGGAATATAGAAGGGTGGTGTCGAATTTCGTGGATTAGTGCAATGGTAACTATCTACAACTAAATGTTAAGAAAACTAAGGAGTTGGTGGCCAACTATAGCAGGATAAAGATGGAATGCTTACCGATCACTATTGCTGGTCAGGAGGTAGAGCAGGTGGAGAGTTACAAATATTTGGGGGTCCATTTGGATAGCAAACTGGACTGGAGATGCCACTCAGAGTTTGTCTACAAGAAGGGGATGAGCAGACTGTATTCCCTAAGGAAACTGAGGTCTTTTAATGTGTGTAGCAAAATGTTAGAAATGTTCTACCAATCTGTAGTGGCAAGTGCCATCTTTTTTGCAATCACATGCTGGGGTAGTAGTGTGCGGGCCTCTGATACTAATAAGCTGAATAAGATTATTAAGAAGGCAAGTTCTGCTGTGGGCTGTAATCTGGACTCTTTTGGGGAGGTAGTGGAGAAAAGAACTCTGAAAAAGTGTATGGCAATTATGAACAATAATGCACATCCACTATATGAGCTATTCATGAGACAAAAGAGCACCTTCAGTAACCGGCTAATACTTCTGAGGTGTAAGAAGGAAAAATATAGGAAATCGTTTGTGCCAACTGCTATGGGGATGTACAACAATAACATTAGGGTTAAACCACCAAGGTGAATGTCTACTTATTTCTCTACATTTCAGTTCACTCATTGTGTATGTCCTATTCTAATGTATAATGTATAATGTTCTTCTGTCAACTCCACTGTCATGTCAACTATGTAATTATTTTATGATTTTTATGATTTAAGTTGTGCTGCTGTGATACTATAATTTCCCACGGGATCAATAAAGTGTATCGTATCGTATCATATCGTATCAAGTAAGTATATCTAACTGTTGATAACTGTGGCAATTCAACTACGAAATATAACTTACATGCTCAATACCGGTAATGTTACCACATGCCTGTCAACAGATAATGTGCAAATATGCGTGCAGGATAAAGTTTAATTACCCATTTTAGTGTGGCAGGTCCTGTCCCGGTCTTGGTAAGCTACCAAGGGGTAGGTAGGGTAGGGGTCAGGGACAGGACCTGCCACACTAAAATTGGGAAATTAAACTTTATCCTGCACGCATATTTGCACATTATCTGTTGACAGGCATGTGGTAACATTACCGGTATTGAGCATGTAAGTTATATTTCGTAGTTGAATTGCCACAGCCTATGAACAGTTTGATATACTTGATGACAGCATATTAGTCGCACACTTTTGCATAGATACTTATGTTTGATACACCCTCCCTGTACTCACGGATTTGTCACATGATCTTACATATATGGTACATGTCTTTATTGTTTTGTGTACAGTTGTACTTTTTTCAATAAAATCAACTTAAGATTAATTACTTTTTGGCAATTTTTTGGACTCGTAGTTCTCCTTAGTTATATGATTGTGATTAGAGTCGCCATTAGTACGTTTGGTTGTTATTTATAACTGATGTTCTGTTGGTATATAGCATTATAATCTAGCTGTGGCTGTGCATCAGTGCACTCCATGTCCGATTCATCTTGTAATGGGCAGTTAACAATTTCCCATTCTAACCCAGGCACGGTATGTGTAAAGAGCTCCATGGAGTAACCTGTAGTGTCGCCTGACGCATCCTTCACTTTTGGTTTGGGTGAAGGACACAAGGAAACGTCTTGTTCCTGACCGGGAGCATCCACTGATGACTCGCTGCTTTTATATTTGGAACTTTCTGAAGAGGAGGCGAAAGAGCTAGAGGCTGAGTCAGCAAGGAAAGCCTAAACTTTTTCCTGCTGCTTCGGCTTTAAAAGCCAATTTCCTACTCCCAGATAAGGGAGCCTTCGAGGCCTTTTGTAGCCAGATGATGACGCTGGCTCAACACCTCCAGCCTTAGGTGCTATTGTGCTTTTGCCACTACCACCTAATGCACCACCACCACCATCAGTACCAGCTTGCAACCACCGCCCACGGCCTCTTCTACCTGGGTTCCTCATTTTTAGGAAAATCTAACCAAAATAACAACCATTATATGGTACTGTGAAACAAGGTAGAAGGTGCATATAAACGTGTTGAGATTTTAAATCTCCCTTTTTTTGGGGGGAGACTGAACAAAAATTCAGGCCCTGTGCAAAAAACAACACAATGTAAGTGGCTGAAAGTGGCTGGCTGATATACGACAAACTAACAGGACAGAAGTATATCCACTTTGTGAGAATTTGAATCTCCCCTTTTTTGGGGGGGAGACAACCACAATTTAGACCCAGTGTATATAACAACGCAATCTAAGTGTCAGAAAGTGGCTGGCTGATATACAACAAACTAACAGGACAGAAGTATATCCACTTTGTGAGAATTTGAATCTCCCTTTTTTTGGGGGGAGACTGAACCACAACTTAGGCCCAGTGTATATAACAACACAATCTAAGTGTCAGAAAGTGGCTGGCTGATATACAACAAACTAACAGGACAGAAGTATATCCACTTTGTGAGAATTTGAATCTCCCTTTTTTGGGGGGGAGACTGAACCACAACTTAGGCCCAGTGTATATAACAACGCAATCTAAGTGGCAGAAAGTGGCTGGCTGATATACCACAAACTAACAGGACTGAAATATATCCACTTTGTGATAATTTAAATCTCACTTTTTTTAGGAGGGGGAGACTAAACCAAATCTCAGGCCCTGTGCATAAAACAACACAATGTAAGTGGCAGAAAGTGGCTGGCTGATATACAACAAACTAACAGGACTGAAGTATATCCACTTTGTGATAATTTGAATCTCACTTTTTTTTTCAGGGGAGACTAAACCAAACCTCAGGCCCTGTGCATAAAACAACACAATGTAAGTGGCAGAAAGTGGCTGGAAGATATATGAAAAAATACAAGGACTGTAATACTATTTCAATCTCCCTACAATGATCTCAGGACAATTATGGCAGCAATAAAAAGGACTGCTGTACACAAAAGTATGGACAAATAAACAACATAACTGTGCAGAAAGGAGCAACAGGATTTTTGCTTTTAAAAAAGCAGTTGGTTTGCACAGCGGCGTGCAAATAGCAATGCAGCTAGCAGGAAGCCTTATAAGGCAGCCTAATAAGCTACAGAGCTGATGCACAAAAATATAGCCTCCACTGTCCCTGCAAACAAATGGTGGGGTTGGACAGTGGAAATCGCTACAGCACAATCTTCCCTCCCTAACTATATCCCTTCTTCTGATGAAGCTGCGGCAACCTCTCCCTATGCTACGATCGGCAGAAGTCGGCGCGAATGCTCCTTTATAGCCCGTGTGACGCCGCAGAAAGCAAGCCAATCACTATCATGCCCTTCTCTAAGATGGTGGGGACGGAGATCTATGTCATCACGCTGCCCACACTCTGCGTCCTCCTTCATTGGCTGAAAAATGGCACTGAAAGCGTCATACGAAACGCGAATTTGGCACGAAGATCGCCGACCTCATGGCCGATCTCACACTTGGATCGGGTCGGGTTTCATGAAACCCGACTTTGCCGAAAGTCGGCGATTTTTGAATTTGTCCGATCCGTTTCGCTCAACCCTAATTATGATATGTTGTAGCCGCTTTTTAGTAGTCTAGATTTGGGGAAGTCAGGTACAGGGATCCTTATGATCACTCAAACCAAGGGTCAGGAATAAGTACAAGCATAGCACTGTGTGGGCTTAATGAAGCACTCCTCCCATGAAAATATTTATCTTCCTAATATATTGCAGTCATCATATTATGTAGCACTATGTACTTACAATTGCTCATTTTGTCTTTCTACCCATTTAATTATTCTACTTTCTATTACGTCTATGACATCATCTACTATATAATTGTCTATGGGTCACTTCTATCTTTCTGTCTGTCTGTCCTTCTGTCACGGATATTCATTGGTCACCACCTCTGTCTGTCATGGAATCCAAGTCGCTGATTGGTCTCGCCGCTGCCTGTCATGGCTGCCGCAACCAATCAACGACGGCCACAGTCCGATTAGTCCCTCCCTACTTCCCTGCAGTCAGTGCCCGGCGCCAGCTCCATACTCCCCGCAGTCACCGCTCACACAGAGTTAATGGCAGTGGTAACGGACCGCGTTATGCCGCAGGTAACTCACTCCGTTACCGTCGCTATTAACCCTATGTGACCAAGTTTTTACTTTTGATGCTGCCTATGCAGCGTCAATAGTAAAAGGATCTAATGTTAAAAATAATTTAAAAAATAAAAAATCATTATATACTCAACTTTCGCCGCCTTTCCGCTCCTCACGATGCTCCGGTAACCGCTTCAAGCAAGCGGCAGGTTCCCGTTGCAAGGATGGTATGCGACAAGGACCTGCCATGATGTCATGGTCATGTGCCCGGGACCTCATCACAGGTCCTGCGCGCCTGCACGAGAAGGACCTGCCATGACGTCACGGTCATGTGACTGCAACGTCATCATGGATCCAGCACTACCAACCCTGGGACCGGAAGCTCCCGAGTGCATCACACACAGGCGACATGACTACAAGGGCACCCTCAGAAGATGAGCATATGTATATTTTTTATTTTTTAACCTGTGACATACGTGGCTGGGCAATATACTACATAGCTGGGCAATATACTAAGTGACTGGCCAATATACTACGTGGCTGGGCAAAATACTACGTGGCTCTGTGCTGTATACTATGTCACCGTGCAATATACTATGCGGCTCTGTGCTGTATACTACGTCACTGGGCAATATACTACGTAGTTGGGCAATATACTACGTGGCTGGGCAATATACTACATCACTGGGCAATATACTATGTGGCTGGGCAATATACTACGTCACTGGGCAATATACTATGTGGCTGGGCAATATACTACGTGGCTGCGCAATATACTAGGTGGCTGGGCAATATACTACATGGTTGGGCAATATAATACATGGCTGGGCAATATACTACGTGGTTGGGCAATATACTACGTGGCTGGGCAATATACTACATGGGCTGTGCAATATACTACGTGGACATGCATATTCTAGAATACCTGATGCGTTAGAATCGGCCACCATCTAGTGTGATTAATAACAGACTAACTGAATCCTTCTAAGCTCTATGTAGAAACAGGAGGTAAATTTTCATTGTGTGAATCATAAGTCACTGCAAAAGTCCCCAGCAAGGGGAGGAGCAGATCAGCTGGGTCAAGAGCTGAAAGAATCTTCCTGTTTCTACATAGAGCAAAATAAAAAGAAGAATTAAAAATGAAAAATGGATGAAAGCGGCGCTGGTGATACAGGATGTGTATAACCTGCAGCGAATATAACAATCACCACGAGATTGAAAAAAATGTTTAGGGAAAAAATGTTAAAAAAATAAAGGTTCTAGGTGCACAGGGTCAATTCATATGAGAATAATTGGTACCTTGAAGAATGTAGGTAAAAAGTCTCCAAGATGTTTGCCGGAATGCTGTGTCAGGCGAGGAACCTTTATTATTTATTTATTTTTTAAGCACCGCAGACACAGCGGGAGGCTGTAGTATTGCCCGTTACGACATTTTACATGCTCATCCGGTGAAATATTTTTACTCATAGTGACCTTTCTAGATATAAACAGGATATACCAGCGCAAATTGTTTTTACATTTTTTCCCTAAAATGAAGAATTAGCTGGGTAGAAAGGCAAAATGAGCAATTGTACATACACAGTGCTGTATAACATGATGACTGCAATATATTAAGAAGATAAAACATTGATGGGAGGAGGAGGGCTTCTTTAACAGAAAGTCTATTGCCCTAAATCATTATTTTCAATTTATTGAAGTAAATTTCCTTTTTTTTGCCTTTTTTTATTAATTGATATTTTTTGCTATGAATTCTTCAAAACTGTGATTGCAGTTCATGACTTTGGCACAAAATCCAAAATACTATGTATTTTTATCTTTGACTAGCTTTCAATACTTTTTCGCGACATTAGAGATGAGCCAAAAATGCGACATTTGGTAAAAGTCACACTTCATAAATCTGTCTAAAACATCTGCATAAGCAATGTTGTCAAAGAGAAAAAAAATACTTAAAAAAGAAAGCCAACTTAAAACGTGAAGGAAAACGTCTAGAGAATAAGTCACAAATATTAAAGCCATGAAAAAGGAGCATAATTACTCCAGAGAACTAGCGAAACATGAGTCACAAGTCATGGTCTGTTGATGTGGTACCTGTTAGAAATTAGCATATTGAGCAACAGGGGCATTCAACAGGCTCATGGATGCCATGACAACCCATCAGCACCTTGCAATAGCATTGGGGAGGCCAATGAAAATACACCAGCAACCAATTCACTAAAACGCTGCTGTTAGAAATTGACAGCAGCATCTAAATGGTTAACAGCAGCTCTGCTGCTGCTATTAGAGACAGATATCAATTGTGTAACATAACCCGCATCTCCTGTGTGTGGAGAAGGTTCAGCTCTATTACACACACTTCGACCTGCTCTTTGCGGCATTACGACGTGGAGTTTTCGGGTGGGGATCTCAGGGGATGGCCCTGTATGCATCTATATACCATTCTGCACATTGGCCAGGATCAGCTGAGTACTTTTTCCCCATGGGTTAACTGATCAGTTAGGGCCCAGACCCCCAATGGATTAAAACTACTAAACAGTGACTACTACTACATATTAAAAAGTATTTAAATGTTTAGCTACTCTTTCATTTTTTGTGCTGCTTTATTTTGCGGAGGTAGACATAGATTTCCATAACTCCCAATGGTACATGTCACAACCGAATGTCCTCAAATTAAAAAAAAATTGAATTCCCTTGATTCTGAATTTTTTGTGACTCGCTTTCTGCACTGGCTCTCTCCGGCTATGGTTCCTTGTGGCCATACTGCCATGCAAAGTCTTCTTGCCCAACATGAAGATAATAAAAGGTAATTGTTACCTTTCAGTTCCTCTCATAGGTAGTAGTTATAGGTGAAAACAGAAAATAATAACATTATTATTGCATTACGAATGCTCTGCATTCCGATCATTTCCGGTCTTCTAGGTCGGGACAACAATGTGCAGTTATGATTGTACTTCAGTCATGCCACTGTGAATGAGTTCAACTCACTACCCAAATTGGTCAGCCTCTTCACCATCTCTTTTCGATGTAAATTGTAGGTTCATATGGGCGGGATCGTTTTGTACCTTGTTATATTCTGTACCTATGCTATGTATTGTTAAGTGATAGTTACTGCAACCTATGGACATTGCTAGGGTCTTCAAAGATTAGAAGCCCAAGCCCCAAGAATATGCCAACCCACCTAAAAAAGAACATATACATATATAAAAAAAGACACATTTGACTTCTTGTGTTTCTAGCCCTGTCTGACTTTTCCCAACCTAAATAAAGTCTCCATTATGCCTGCAACTGTTGGGTGAACAATGACTCCAATCAGGGCCTGCGTCAGCACCCGGCGCACCTGGGCAAATGCCGGGGCCCTGGGAAGAGAGGGGGCCCACTCACGTTGTCATAGATACAGCTGGGAGAGCATGGCAGGAGAACATGCTCTCTCCGCCCACAAAGTCACTGCTGGCTGCGTTCTCTTAACCCCTATGTGCCAGCTCTGACACAAGCATCTTCTCACTCAGTCAGTGCAGCCAGGCAGGCACACATAGGGGTTAAGAGAACGCAGCCAGTGTGACTGTTTGTGGGTGGAGAGAGAAGTTCTCTGCTCTGATCTCCGCCCCTGGCTGGCTGCAGTGCTGCTGAACTTATGAGGCAGATTCCCGATGAGCTGCTACCAGTGCCTCAGTGAGTGCAAAGGTATCCAGCAGTGATTGCAGTTGGTCTTATGGCTCAGTCTGCTGCTGTCTGTCTCCGCTGCCTAAAAATATGGGTGGTTTCTGGAGGAGCAGCTGGTGGGGTGCAGCCTGCAACCTGCAGCCACCCAGCTCTCCCAGAATACATGCATGCTGCACTAAACCTGCACCAGTGGGGTAGGAAGAAGCTTAACCCTTCCCATCTGTATGAAGGTTATTGCTAAACCTTAAAGATAACAATCCGACACACATAAATGGGGTTAACCAGATGCCAGGAGGAAGGGGAGCTGCTGCCATGGATAAAACTGAGCTGTGGGCTGTACGTTGGGGCCCCATGGCCCCAGGCTGGTGACTGGAGGGACTCTGCCCAGTGCTGGCATGTGGGTGATTTCTGCTCCAGAGTCTCAGCTTCTCTCCTCCAGGTCACACTGTGCAGTCACAGCAACATTGGTTGTGTCTGTCCAGGTCCCAGCAGCTGCCACTGCTCCCACCACGGACATAGCATCACTTAACCCTTCCCCTGCAGCCACCGGCAACAAATCCACATTATTCCTTGATTAAATCAGGTTCCAACCCAATAGAGGAGCAGACATTTCCTGCTGCCATTAGGGTCCGGGAGGGGGTGACCTGTGACATTGGCTGCCCTGCTACTCTGTAGTGGGGGGTGACAAGTGTAACATGGGGTAACGATGAAGGAGAAATGCACATGATAATAGTGAGCGCGACAGAGGGCAGTGTATGGTATGGAGCAGTCAGGGGGTGGGCTGCAGGATCCCCCCATACTGTACATGACTGCTCGGGACAGGGAGGCGTTTAATGAGCTTTTAATGACGGGGCACTATTTGGGTCATTAGGGTTTGTGGAAAGGATTCAGCATCAGGTCCCTCATTAATGCCCGAGCCGCCTGTTACTTTGTAGCACAGATCTGTTAAGGCCGCAAAACCAAACAACGTTGTTTATGTAGAAAAGTCTTTGTTTCATAGAAAAACTCAAAACAGAAAAGATTTTCTGATAAAACAATGCCCTGCTCATGACACTGCACAGCACCTCTCCAGTATATATACACTGCACAGCACCTCTCCCCCTTTATATATACACTGCACAGCACCTCTCCCCCTGTATATATACACTGCACAGCACCTTTCCTCCTGTATATGTACACTGCACAGCACCTTTCCTCCTGTATATATACACTGCACAGCACCTCTCCCCCTGTATATGTACACTGCACAGCACCTTTCCTCCTGTATATATACACTGCACAGCACCTTTCCTCCTGTATATATACACTGCACAGCACCTTTCCTCCTGTATATATACACTGCACAGCACCTTTCCTCCTGTATATATACACTGCACAGCACCTCTCCCCCTGTATATATACACTGCACAGTACCGCTCCTCCTGTATATATACACTGCACAGTACCACTCCTCCTGTATATATACACTGCACAGCACCTCTCCCCCTGTATATATACACTGCACAGCACCTTTCCTTCTGTATATATACACTGCACAGCACCTCTCCTGTATATATACACTGCACCTTTCCTCCTGTCCTATATATACACTGCCCAGCACCTTTCCTCCTGTATGTATACACTGCACAGCACCTCTCCTGTAGATATACACTGCACAGCACCTTTCCTCCTGTATATATACACTGCACAGTACCACTCCTCCTGTCCTGTATATATACACTGCAGAATTTACAATAGCTGTCACTCATGTAAGAAGTGAAATCTGGCATTGTACTATACATTTCTCTGCCGTATCTGTGCATCATAAATCGGGGTATGTGTTAAAGGAGGGGGCCCACTGAGACTTTTTCGCCCGGGGCCCTCGAAAACCTGGAGCCGGCCCTGACTCCAATTCTTGGAAAATTGTGTCATTGCTACACAATTATTACTACTCTCACAAAAATATCTACACACACATTGCTCCAGATAGAGAGTGCCATTTCAAATAATAGCATCCCTTTGAAAATACCATAATAAAAAATAATAATGCCCCCAATGTGCTACTTAAAAAGTGATAACGCCCCCATTTTACACTAGGGAAGTCAATAATGCCTTGAGTAATACTGTGAAGGTTATAATGCCCCAAGTTCCCATTTCAAATAATAATGACCCCTGAGGATTCTCTTAAGGTATCAATACCCTGAAATGTCCCCTTAGAGACATTTGGGGGTATTGGTACCCCCAAATATCTCTAAGGGTTACTCAAAGAGAGGAGGTCTGCACACTGCTTACATAGATATCTTCCCAAAGCAAAGCACACATTAAAAAAATTCTTAACTTTTTAATGTTCTTTCGTGTACGAAAAATATTATTAGAACATTATTGTTTATATGGAAAATTAATAAATAAGTGTTTGGAACCCCACTAATTTTACATTTCCAAGTAAAGCAGAAAAAAATAGAAGTGCACTCACCGGTCCAAAAAAATGAAAATCCTTTATTCAGAACATATGCAGGTGACTAGAGGGGAACGTGGAACGGAAGGACGATGGCCGTTTCGCGCTGCTGCGCTTCTACGAGTCCTGGGTATCTTTTTGCATAACTTTATATACTTACCAAAAGTTACAAAGAAAAACTCAGGACATTTCATCCATGCTCTCAATAGCACCCTTTAAGCCTCCCACTTATGGGTGCAGCACAATCAACCTCAGCCCTTTTGTTTTCAAACCAGGATCTGTCAATCATCTTAATGAGCCATTTTTATGGCGCCATTACTTGTTATTCCTATCACGGCCTTGTGAAATATTATAGCCAGCCTGGGGAATTTTCAGCAGACCATTCTCTTTGTACTGCAGGGAAAAAGTAGTAATACAGTCTGACAAATTAATTACTATATAACACATGGATGCACTGGCTCACCAGAACGATAGACACTGATTTAGATTGTGAGCCCCATCGGGGACAGCGATGATAATGTGTGCAAACAGCTGCATATGTTGGTGCTATATAAATGGAGATTATTATTATTATTATTATTATTATGCTTAATCGCTCTTAACTGTGGTTCATAGAGATGTTGTCTGGCCTAAGGGTACAAGTGTGCAGTCACTATGTGACGGTGGCGCAGTGGTTGGCACTGCAGCCTTGCAGCACTGGAGTCCTGGGTTCAAACCACACTAAGGACAATATCTGCAAAGAGTTTGTATGTTCTCTCGGTGTTTGCGTGGGTTTCCTCCGGGTTCTCCGGTTTCCTCCCACATTCCAAAGACATACTGATAGGGAATTTAGATTGTGAGCCCCAACGGGGACAGCGATGATAATGTGTGCAACCTGTAAAGTGCTGCGGAATATGTTAGCGCTATATAAAAATAAAGATTATTATTATTATTACTGCAGACTTTTGAATACTCAAATCGCACTGTGAGGATTTTTCAGTTCCAGTGCTGGGAGCTGCAGGTGCTTGACCACAAGTATGCAATTTGCATACATGCGGTCATATGCCAACTATATACGCGGTCTTGCTCAATGCAAGAGTATTACACAATGCTGGACTCGTCTACTTGGAATATGGCCAGAAGTATGAAACCCTTGGTCCTTACAGTATCACCACAGAGGCTAATAATCATTACACTGTATCCATTCAAACCCATGGGTTGTCATTGTAATGCAGGACAGGACACGTCCACCAGCAAATGTTACACTTTTTGCATTTACTCACCACTCTAGCAAAAAGAACATGGTCCTGAAAATGGCGCCAACCTACATTTACTCACATTGTCCTCATAAGGTATATGAAATAGGTTTTCAAAACTAGACAAGACCATCAATAAAAAATGACAATAGATGAAAAAGAAAGAACTGATTGATATTTACAAGGACTTAGTGATCCACTGGTTCAGACATTCTGTTATGTAAATTGTTACAGTAAGAAATTCTCAATGTTCATTTCAAGTTATATTATAAATCTTTCCATTCCAATAACATTTCTCTTCCCTTGCCTTGTTATGCAATACCTCTACAGATGGCTTCCTACAGACTACAAATTATTCTAATACCAGCTGTTGCTTTATGCAGAAAAACAGGACTACGTGATTACAAGCATTCAGGCTAAAATACTACAACGTACAATCAATACTAATAGTATAGTATGCAAGGTTTTAAGAGATTGTCGAATCACTTCAATATTACTGTTTTTTCTTGTTAACATTTACAGAAAAATAGGCAAAAATTTAGGCAGAAATCATTATGCAATAGTAAGAAAAAAAAAATCAGAGATCACTACGTGGGATATATTGATGAAAGAACTATTCCCCTAAATGCTTCCTGAACTGTTTTTTTTTTAGTTTCTTTGTGTTCTTTGATTGTAGACTATTAAAATCACTTCTTTACTGACACTGGAAGTGATGTTCTTTTATACAATTTTGTAAAAGTTTGGTAACCTCTAGATCCTTAAGGATGAGCATTATAAAATTTCCAGGCATCAAATACAGCACACTTGGGTTACTTGAGCCTGGCAGTTTGCCCAATGACTTGCTATTTAGTAAAATGTATTCCCACTAGGATATCAGAGTCAGGGCTACACCAAAAAATTGGCTATGGATATCATGGCAATCCAGATTGTTGGATCTAAAAATAATTTTGATGGAATGCTCCTGGAAATCTGTGGAATAAAATGTAGTACCCCTGTGTAATTATTTGGGATGTCCTTTAGTTATTCAGCTATGAGAGTGCAAATGCCTTCCCTCAAATATTACTACATTGAATTTAAATCCTCTTGTTTGTGACGATCTATGTTGACTGATGATGACCCACCACACACTATCAGACTTGACTACTGTTGGAATAATGCTTATTATTGTATATATTACAACAACTGCTATTTACTGTTTAATAGTGCATGGTTTTCTGTCTCCAGCAATAGTGTTATACTGCCAAAAATACATTGCAAAAAAAATAAAAACAAGAAGTTCCTGTACACTGTGTGTATAGCTGGAGCACATTTTACTTTCACTTTGCAAACTGACAGACAAGATGGTAAGATCTTAAGCTATAAGGAATTACAGTTGTAAGCTGTGTTAGCTTTGTTCCTGAATAAACATATACTCACTGTTGAATGGCTGGACAGTATAGGCATTAATCCGCTGCCTACAGGTTATGGGCCCAAAAACCCAAAGACCCAGAGAACAGTCGAGAGGAGAGAGAACAGCATACAAAGAAAAAAAAGAAAAGATTGCCACCAGCAGCAACTCTGTGAAGTTCACAGTGCCAAATTTGACTAACCAGAACTGCAACCCTGGAAATTCAAGGTAATGATGCTGCTGATAAGAGAAGGTACAGGAAAATACACACAGGAGTCTAGACCTGACTCACTACCAGAAGACTGGGTAGAAAAGCATGAAAAAGCACACAGCTCCATCTCCCATAGTATGGGTGATGATCAGATTGTGTATGCATGTAAATTTGAAACTGCAAAAGAAATGGGGGAACAGCTACGGAAAGTGCTTGAAAGGATACATCTCAGCAATCAGCTCTATTTAATGAGAAAGCTATATCAGTGTAAACTAAATTAGAGCCAAGATATGCAGTATTACATAAGAAATACTCTAGAAATTGTGGAGTGTGTTATGATGTGGTGGTTTAGGAGCAACATGGAACGAGCTCTGAAGGAGGTGGTAACTGTACTGACGGCAGTCCCTAAGCTCAACACAACACTAGAAGTAGCCGTGGGATGCTCCTAACTCTCCCTAGGCACCTCGTCACAGCCTAAGAATTAACTACCCCTAAAGAGAGAAGCAGGAAAACTATCTTGCCTCAGAGAAAATCCCCAAAGGATAGATTAGCCCCCCCACAAATAATGACTGTGAGTGGAGAGGGAAAAGACATACACAGAATGAAACCAGGATGAGCACAGGAGGCCAGTCTTGCTTGATAGATAGGACAGGATGGAATACTGTGCGGTCAGAATAAAAACCTACAAAAATCCACGCAGAGTTTAAAAAAAATCTCCACACCTGACTAAAGGTGTGGATCGTAAATCTGCTTCCCAGAGCTTCCAGCAAGACAGAATTAATTCATACTGATAAGCTGGACAAACATAGAAAGCACAGAACGGATAAGTCCACAATCTGTGAACAGAAAAGAGCAAGCAAAAACTTAGCTTTGCTGAACTGGTCAGGATAACAGGGAAATCCAAAGAGATGTGAATCCAACCAGGAACCATTTACAAGTGGCACTGGCTGAAGGAAAGAGCCAGGCATAAATAGCCGAGCAGAAAAGACGATCATTGGAGGCAGCTGCTGACAGCTAACTCCAAGGAGGAGCCATACCACTAGAAACCACAAGAGGGAGCCCAAGAGCAGAACTCACAAAAGTGCCACTTACAACCACCGGAGGGAGCCCAAGAGCGGAATTCACAACAGTACCCCCCCCTTGAGGAGGGGTCACCGAACCCTCACCAGAGCCCCCAGGCCGATCAGGACGAGAAAAGTGAAAAACACGAACCAAATCGGTGGCATGGACATTGTAGGCAACAACCCAAGAATTATCCTCCTGGCCATAACCCTTCCACTTGACAAGATACTGAAGCCTCCGCCTCGAAAAACGAGAATCCAAAATCTTCTCAACCTCATATTCCAACTCTCCCTCAACCAACACCGGGGCAGGAGGGTCAACCGAGGGAACAATGGGCACCACATATCTCCGCAACAAAGATCTATGGAAAACATTGTGAATGGCAAAATAGGCTGGAAAAGCCAAACGAAAAGACACCGGATTAATAATTTCAGAAATTTTATAAGGACCAATAAACCGAGGCTTAAACTTAGGGGACGAAACCTTCATAGGAACATGACGAGAAGACAACCAAACCAAATCCCCCACACGAAGCCGGGGACCAACACACCGACGGCGGTTAGCAAAACGTTGAGCCCTTTCCTGAGACAACGTCAAATTGTCCACCACATGAGTCCAAATCTGCTGCAGCCTGTCCACCACAGAATCAACACCAGGACAATCAGAAGGCTCAACCTGCCCAGAAGAAAAGCGAGGATGAAAACCAAAATTACAAAAGAAAGGTGAAACCAAAGTAGCCGAACTAGCCCGATTATTAAGGGCAAACTCGGCCAACGGCAAGAAAGACACCCAATCATCCTGATCAGCAGACACAAAGCATCTCAAATAGGTCTCTAAGGTCTGATTAGTTCGCTCAGTTTGGCCATTAGTCTGAGGATGAAACGCCGAAGAAAAAGACAAATCAATGCCCATCCTAGCACAAAAGACCCGCCAAAATCTAGAGACAAACTGAGAACCTCTGTCAGACACAATATTCTCCGGAATGCCATGCAAACAAACCACATGCTGAAAAAACAATGGAACCAGATCTGAGGAGGAAGGCAACTTAGGTAAAGGTACCAGATGGACCATTTTAGAGAACCGGTCACAAACAACCCAGATAACAGACATCTTCTGGGAAACAGGAAGATCCGAAATAAAATCCATGGAAATATGCATCCAGGGCCTCTCAGGGACCGGCAAAGGCAAATGCAACCCACTAGCGCGGGAACAGCAAGGCTTGGCTCGGGCGCAAGTCCCACAGGATTGCACAAAAGCACGGATATCGCGCGACAAGGAAGGCCACCAAAAGGACCTAGAAACCAAATCTCTGGTACCAAAAATCCCAGGATGACCAGCCAACACTGAACAATGAACCTCAGAAATCACCTTACTTGTCCATCTATCAGGAACAAACAGCTTCCCCACAGGACAGCGGTCAGGCCTATCAGCCTGAAATTCCTGAAGCACCCGCCGCAAATCAGGGGAGATGGCAGAAAGAATCACCCCTTCCTTAAGAATGCCAACCGGCTCAAGGACTCCAGGAGAATCAGGCGAAAAACTCCTAGAGAGGGCAACAGCCTTAACATTCTTAGATCCCGGAAGATACGAGACCACAAAATCAAAACGGGAGAAAAACAGGGACCATCGAGCCTGTCTAGGATTCAGCCGCTTGGCCGACTCGAGGTAAATCAGATTCTTATGATCGGTCAGGACCACAACGCGGTGCTTAGCTCCCTCAAGCCAATGTTGCCACTCCTCAAACGCCCACTTCATAGCCAACAACTCTCGAATGCCGACATCATAATTGCGTTCCGCAGGCAAAAACTTTCTGGAATAAAAAGCACACAGTTTCATCAAAGAACCATCAGACTCCCTCTGAGACAAAACAGCCCCTGCCCCAATCAAGAAGCGTCGACCTCAACCTGAAAAGGAAGAGAAACATCCGGCTGACGCAACACAGGGGCAGAAGTAAATCGGCGTTTAAGCTCCTTAAAGGCCTCAACAGCCGCAGAGGACCAATTCGTTACATCAACACCTTTCTTCGTCAAATCAGTAAGGGGCTTAACCACACTGGAAAAGTTGGCAATGAAACGGCGATAGAAATTAGCAAAGCCAAAACATTTTTGAAGGCCCTTCACAGATGTGGGTTGAATCCAGTCATGAATAGCTTGGACCTTAACAGGATCCATTTCTATAGACGAGGGAGAAAAAAAAACCAAAAAAGAGACCTTCTGAACTCCGAATAGGCACTTAGACCCCTTCACAAACAAAGCATTATCACGAAGGATCTGGAACACCATCCTGACCTGCTTCACATGAGACTCCCAATCATCGGAAAAAATCAAAATATCATCCAAATATATGACCATGAATTTATCAAGATAATTGCGGAAAATATCATGCATGAAAGACTGGAACACAGATGGAGCATTAGAGAGCCCAAATGGCATCACAAGGTATTCAAAATGGCCTTCGGGCGTATTAAATGCAGTTTTCCATTCGTCACCCTGTTTAATACGAACAAGATTATATGCCCCTCGGAGGTCAATCTTAGTAAACCAACTAGCCCCCTTAATCTGAGCAAACAAATCAGTAAGCAAAGGCAAGGGGTATTGGAATTTGACCGTGATTTTATTAAGAAGACGATAATCAATACAGGGTCTCAAGGAGCCATCCTTCTTAGCAACAAAAAAGAAACCCGCTCCCAATGGTGACGAAGAGGGCCGAATATGCCACTTCTCCAAAGACTCCTTAACATAACTCCGCATGGCGGCATGCTCTGGCACAGACAGATTGAAAAGTCGGCCCTTAGGGAACTTGCAACCAGGAATCAAGTTAATAGCACAATCACAGTCCCTATGTGGAGGAAGGGAACTGGACTTGGGCTCATCAAATACATCCTGGAAATCCGACAAAAACTCAGGGACCCCAGAAGAGGGGGAGGAGGAAATTGACATCAAAGGAACGTCACTATGTACCCCTTGACAACCCCAACTAGTCACAGACATAGTTTTCCAATCCAGCATCGGATTATGTTCCTGTAACCATGGAAAACCCAGTACAACAACACCATGCAGGTTATGCAACACCAGAAAACGGCAATCTTCCTGATGTGCTGGAGCCATGTACATAGTCATCTGCGTCCAGTACTGAGGTTTATCCTTGGCCAAGGGTGTAGCATCAATACCCCTCAAAGGAACAGGGTTCTGCAAAGGCTGCAAGGAAAAACCACAGCGCCTGGCAAATTCCAAGTCCATTAAGTTCAGGGCAGCGCCTGAATCCACAAATGCCATGACAGAAAAGGACGACAATGAGCAAATCAGGGTCACAGATAAGAGAAATTTAGGCTGTATAGTACTAATGGTAACAGACCTAGCGACTCTCTTAGTACGCTTAGGGCAATCAGAGATAACATGAACAGAATCACCACAGTAAAAACACAGCCCATTCTGACGTCTGAATTCCTGCCGTTCTGTTCTAGTCAAAATCCTATCACATTGCATAGGTTCAGGACTTTGCTCAGAGGACACTGCCATATGGTGCACAGTTTTGCGCTCGCGCAGACGCCGATCAATCTGAATGGCTAGAGACATAGATTCGCTCAAACCGGCAGGCGTAGGAAAGCCCACCATAACATCTTTAACCCCTTTACCCCCAAGGGTGGTTTGCACGTTAATGACCGGGCCAATTTTTACAATTCTGACCACTGTCCCTTTATGAGGTTATAACTCTGGAACGCTTCAATGGATTCCAGTGATTCTGACATTGTTTTCTCGAGACATATTGTACTTCATGACAATGGTAAAAATTCTTTGATAGTACTTGCGTTTATTTGTGAAAAAAATGGAAATTTGGCGAAAATTATGAAAATTTTGCAATTTTCCAACTTTGAATTTTTATGCAATTAAATCACAGATATATGTCCCACAAAATACTTAATAAGTAACATTTCCCACATGTTTACTTTACATCAGCACAATTTTGGAACCAAAATTTTTTTTTGTTAGGGAGTTATAAAAGTTAAAAGTTGACCAGCAATTTCTCATTTTTACAACACCATTTTTTTTTAGGGACCACATCTCATTTGAAGTCATTTTGAGGGGTCTATATGATAGACAATACCCAAGTGTGACACCATTTTAAAAACTGCACCCCTCATGGTGCTCAAAACCATATTCAAGAAGTTTATTAACCCTTCTGGTGCTTCACAGGAATTTTTGGAATGTTTAAATAAAAATGAACATTTAACTTTTTTTCACAAAAAATTTAATTCAGCTCCAATTTGTTTTATTTTACCAAGGGTAACAGGAGAAAATGGACCGCAAAAGTTGTTGTACAATTTGTCCTGAGTACACCGATACCTCATATGTGGGGGTAAACCACTGTTTGGGCGCATGACAGAGCTCGGAAGCGAAGGAGCGCCATTTGACTTTTCAATGCAAAATTGACTGGAATCGAGATGGGACACCATGTTGCGTTTGGAGAGCCCCTGATGTGCCTAAACATTGAAACCCCCCACAAGGGACAACATTTTGGAAAGTAGACCCCCTAAGGAACTTATCTAGAGATGTGGTGAGCACTTTGACCCACCAAGTGCTTCACAGAACTTTATAATGCAGAACCGTAAAAATAAAAAATCATATTTTTTCACAAAAATTATCTTTTCGCCCCCAATTTTTTATTTTCCCAAGGGTAAGAGAAGAAATTGGACCCACAAAGTTGTTGTACAATTTGTCCTGAGTACGCTGATACCCCATATGTGGGGGTAAACCACTGTTTGGGCGCATGGGAGAGCTCGGAAGGGAAGGAGCGCCGTTTGACTTTTCAATGCAAAATTGACAGGAATTGAGATGGGACGCCATGTTGCGTTTGGAGAGCCACTGATGTGCCTAAACATTGAAACCCCCCACAAGTGACACCATTTTGGAAAGTAGACCCCCTAAGGAACTTATCTAGATGTGTGGTGAGCGCTTTGACCCACCAAGGGCTTCACAGAAGTTTATAATGCAGAGCCGTAAAAATAAAACAAACATTTTTTCCCACAAAAATTATTTTTTAGCCCCCAGTTTTGTATTTTCCCGAGGGTAACAGGAGAAATTGGACCACTAAATTTGTTGTCCAATTTGTCCTGAGTGCGCTGATACCCCATAAGTGGGGGGGAACCACTGTTTGGGCGCATGGGAGGGCTCGGAAGGGAAGGAGCTCCATTTGGAATGCAGACTTAGATGGAATGGTCTGCAGGTGTCACATTGCATTTGCAGAGCCCCTAATGTACCTAAACAGTAGAAACCCCCCACAAGTGACACCATTTTGGAAAGTAGACCCCCTAAGGAACTTATCTAGATGTGTGGTGAGCGCTTTGACCCACCAAGGGCTTCACAGAAGTTTATAATGCAGAGCCGTAAAAATAAAACATAAATTTTTTCCCACAAAAATTATTTTTTAGCCCCCAGTTTTGTATTTTCCTGAGGGTAAGAGGAGAAATTCGACCCCAAAAGTTGTTGTCCAATTTGTCCTGAGTACGCTGATACCCCATATGTGGAGGGAACCACCGTTTGGGTGCATGGGAGGGCTCGGAAGGGAAGGAGTGCCATTTGGAATGCAGACTTAGATGGAATAGTCTGCAGGCATCACAATGCGTTTGCAGAGCCCCTAATGTACCTAAACAGTAGAAACCCCCCACAAGTGACCCCATATTGGAAACTAGACCCCCCAGGGAACTCATCTAGATGTGTTGGGAGAACTTTGAACCCCCAAGTGTTTCACTACAGTTTATAACGCAGAGCCGTGAAAATAAAAAATCTTTTTTTTTTTCCCACAAAAATTATTTTTTAGCCTCTAGTTTGTTTTTTCCCAAGGGTAACAGGAGAAATTGGACCCCAAAAGTTGTTGTCCTATTTGTCCTGAGTACGCTGATACCCCATATGTTGGGGCAAACCCCTGTTTGGGCACACGGGAGAGCTCGGAAGGGAAGGAGCACTGTTTTACTTTTTCAACGCAGAATTGGCTGGAATTGAGATCGGACGCCATGTCGTGTTTGGAGAGCCCCTGATGTGCCTAAACAGTGGAAACCCTCCAATTATAACTGAAGCCCTAATCCAAACACACCCCTAACCCTAATTCCAACGGTAACCCTAACCACACCCCTAACCCTGACACACCCCTAATCCCAACCCTATTCCCAACTGTAAATGTAATCTAAACCCTAACCCTAACTTTAGCCCCAACCCTAACTGTAGCCCCAACCCTAACTGTAGCCCCAACCCTAACCCTAACTCTAACCCTAGCCCTAGCACCAACCCTAACCCTAGCCATAGCCCTAACCCTAGCCCTAAACCTAGCCCTAACCCTAGCCCTAACCCTAGCCCTAACCCTAGCCCTAACGGGAAAATGGATATAAATACATTTTTTTAATTTTTCCCTAACTAAGGGGGTGATGAAGGGGGGTTTGATTTACTTTTATAGCGGGTTTTTTAGCGGATTTTTATGATTGGCAGCCGTCACACACTGAAAGACGCTTTTTATTGCAAAAAATATTTTTTGCGTTACCACATTTTGAGAGCTATAATTTTTCCATATTTTGGTCCACAGAGTCATGTGAGGTCTTGTTTTTTGCGGGACGAGTTGACGATTTTATTGGTAACATTTTCAGGCACGTGACATTTTTTGATCGCTTTTTATTCCGATTTTTGTGAGGAAGAATGACCAAAAAACAGCTATTCATGAATTTCTTTTGGGGGAGGCGTTTATACCGTTCCGCATTTGGTAAAATTGATAAAGCAGTTTTATTCTTCGGGTCAGTACGATTACAGCGACACCTCATTTATATCATTTTTTTATGTTTTGGCGCTTTTATACGATAAAAACTATTTTACGGAAAAAATAATTATTTTTGCATCGCTTTATTCTCAGGACTATAACTTTTTTATGTTTTTGCTGATGATGCTGTATGGTGGCTCGTTTTTTGCGGGACAAGATGACGCTTTCAACGGTACCATGGTTGTTTATATCCATCTTTTTGATCGCGTGTTATTCCACTTTTTGTTTGGCGGTATGATAATAAAGCGTTGTTTTTTGCCTCGTTTTTTTTTTTTTTTTTCTTACGGTGTTTACTGAAGGGGTTAACCAGTGGGCCAGTTTTATAGGTCGGGCCGTTACGGACGCGGCGATACTAAATCTGTGTACTTTTATTGTTTTGTTTTTTTTATTTAGATAAAGAAATGTATTTATGGGAATAATATTATTTTTTTTTTCATTATTTTGGAATATTTTTTTTTATTTTTTTTTACACATTTGAAAAATTTTTTTTTTACTTTTTTACTTTGTCCCAGGGGGGGACATCACAGATCGGTGATCTGACAGTTTGCACAGCACTCTGTCAGATCACTGATCTGACATGCAGCGCTGCAGCCTTCAAAGTGCCTGCTCTAAGCAGGCTCTGTGAAGCCACCTCCCTCCCTGCAGGACCCGGATCCGCGGCCATCTTGGATCCGGGGCTGGAGGGAGCAGGGAGGGAGGTGAGACCCTCGCAGCAACGCGATCACATCGCGTTGCTGCGGGGGGCTCAGGGAAGCCCGCAGGGAGCCCCCTCCCTGCGCAGTGCTTCCCTGCACCGCCGGCACATCGTGATCATCTTTGATCGCGGTGTGCCGGTAGTTAATGTGCCGGGGGCGGTCTTTGACCGCTCCTGGCACATAGTGCCGGATGTCAGCTGCGATAGGCAGCTGACACCCGGCCGCGATCGGCGGCGCTCCCCCCGTGAGCGCTGCCGATCGCATATGACGTACTATTGCGTCCTTGGGATGTAAAGCCCACCCCACATGGACGCAATAGTACATCTAATGGCAGAAAGGGGTTAAGGGCTTCAGAAAGACCTTTTCTGAAAATAGCAGTCAGAGCCTCCTCATTCCATTTAGTGAGCACAGACCATTTTCTAAATTTCTGGCAGTATAATTCTGCCGCTTCCTGAACTTGACACAAGGCCAACAGGGTTTTTTCTGCATGATCCACAGAATTAGGTTCATCATACAATAATCCGAGCGCTTGAAAAAATGCGTCCACATTCAATAATGCCGGATCCCCTGTTTCAAGAGAAAAAGCCCAGTCTTGAGGGTCACCACGCAGCAAGGATATGATGATTTTTACTTGCTGAATGGGATCACCAGAAGAACGGGGTTTCAAAGCAAAAAACAATTTGCAGTTATTTTTAAAGTTCAAAAACTTGGATCTGTCCCCAAAAAAACAAATCAGGAGTAGGAATTCTAGGCTCTAAAGCCGGAGTCAGGACAACATAATCTTGGATACTCTGTACTCTTGCAGCAAGTTGATCCACACAAGAAAACAAACCCTGAACATCCATGCCAGAGCATATATCCTGAACCACCCAGATATCAAGAGGAAAAAAGAGACAAACCAGAGCACAGAAAAAAAATGGTTCAGAACTTTCTTTTCCTTCTTTTGAGATGCATTTAATTCATTTTTGGCCACTTGTACTGTTATGTTGCGGTGGTTTAGGAGCAACATTGAACGAGCTCTGAAGGAAGTGGTAACTGTGTAAGAGGGTGAACTGTAGTCCCACTGAGAGGGCACTAGGACCCTGTGGTTTTTGCCTGTTGCAGCAGAGGACAGACCTCCCAGAGACAATGTGTGCTGCGGGGTGGGGTCTAGTGTCTCGAGTGTAAAGTGAAAGTGAGAAGTGAGAGCTGAGAGAGAAAAGGCGGGAAGAAAAGGAGAAGCTGCTGTGAGATCTTAAAAAGAGACTGTGTGGATTTACTGCAAGTGTTTTTGGAGGAAAAGAAGCTTTTGAGAGACTTTTTGTTGCTAACGTTCCCCTGGAGAAGAGCTAACCTTTTGTTTAACTCTGTGAGAGACTTGTGTTGCTAACGTTTCCTGGAGAGGAGCTAACCCTTTATCTAAGTAAAGACGGAGACTTTGCTAAGAACCCAGTACGAATTTGGAAGTCTGTGGATTCCCTGTGCATTGAGTGGAGAAACAAGTCTGGGCAGACTGCTGATACAGAGACGGACGGATTGTCGTGGAAGCATTCCTAGGAGCTACAGAAGCAGAGACTACATCGTGAGACCACTAACTAAGTCCCCGGCGTTTGGGCTCGGCATCGGCCGACAAGACAAGAGGAGCTTGCTGTAACTTATTGGCGCTGAAGATAAGGATTGGCTGCAGCCTGTGCGGATTCCTGCCTGAGAGGAAATCCATTTCAGGATACGGTACCATAGTTATAGATACCCGGGTATCTCTGCTCAGAGTGTTAAATTGTTACTTTAGAGGTGTATCTTATATTAGAGTTGTGTAAGTTATACTCAATGTGCCATTCCAGGGGCTCCCTTAATAACACTACATTCAATTTACACTTGTTCCTGTTTTTAGTTGCCTGTTAGGTAAATTTCTTACTAGTCTGTTGTAGTACACAGTTCTCAGGAGACCTTTGAGTGGCACAGTGATTTCAGCTGCTGCTGAATTAGTGTATCTTTGGGGTGCATCTGCCTTAATATTCTCCATATTACCTTGATTAATTTGCCTTTGAGTAAATACCGTTGGAGATTTCTGCCTTGGTCTTGGTTTGTGACTCACTGGATCTTATTCGGACCTCTGGTCATTACATTTTTGGCGTAGTCGGCAGGATCCAGTGTTTGTCATGGACGAGGGCGAGGGTGGAAATGACCCCGCTGTATCCGCATCCTCCTCGGGGGTTGGGGTTCCCCTGGCAGCCGCTGCGACTCCGGGAGGGTATGTGCCTGTAGGAGCTTTACTTCAGCACATGCCGAAATACGATGGGCGCAATATGGCGTTGCAAGATTGGGCTGAGAGAATCCGGAGTATTCTGCGCATGTGTAATTTGACCCCCGCGTTACGCGCTGAGCTGGCATTAAATGCACTGGAGGGTGATATTAGGCGTATGGTGATGGTGCGCCCAGAATCAGAGAGGGATACATTAGAAAAGATTTTGGAACTGTTAGAGGGGAGTTTGGGGGGCCGAGCGCGTGTGGCCCAGCTTCGGTCCCTATTCTTTAATCGTCCCCAGAGAGAGTGTGAGTCCCTGATGCAGTACTCTAATATTTTACAAGAGATGTTGAATGAGATGCAGCGACTAGACCCGGGGACCATGGGGGCGTTCCGGGAGGTAGACCGCTTGCTCCGGGACCAATTCATCACCGGTTTAGCCCATAGACTTCTCCGGGACAAGCTGTTGGAAATGGCCCGGGTTGCACCAGAGTTATCTTTCTGGCAGATTTACCGAGCTGCAGTGGAAAGGGAAGAGAAATCAGCCTATGTTCCCGAGGGGTCAGTGAACAGTGCCCAGCTGGAGGAAGGTGTGTCATCAGGGTCGGGGGGAGAGGGGCTGGTAAGCGTGGTACAAGCTTTGCGTGCTGAGGTGAAGGAGTTGAAGCTGAAATTGTCTCAACTGACAGTTGATCCCGCCTCTACCCCCTCACGGGAACCTCCTGCCCCACCCCCTGGAACGGTGACCCCGCAAATGGCCAAGGTACATGTGGCCCGGTCTTTGGCGATTGTGAAGAATGGACGAGTGCCGGTCCGATGCATCAATGTTTTAGATGAAGCTGTTGCAATTCCCGCTGGGACCATACTGGCTGAACTGTTCGTGCCGGCAGAGAAGGTGCCGGAAAATGCAGGGTTCGAATTGCGACCAGACCAACAGTCATCCTGGACATTCGCGGTCGAGGTAGGCCGGACTGAACCTCCTACGGAGGAATGGAATGTTCATGTGATCATGGAGCAGATGGGAGTGGATCGGGAGAAGCTGACCCCCGTGCAGTTGGAGCGGTTGGAGAGAGTTTTGTGGGAACATCAAGAGACATTTTCCCGACATGGAGAGGACTTTGGGTGTACCCAGACGATTGAGCATGAGATTCCAACGGGGGATACTCCACCCATTAGAGAAAGATATCGTCAAATTCCTCCGGCGCTCTATCAAGAGGTGAAGAGCATGGTGGCCAGTATGCTGGACAACCAAGTGATCCGAGAGAGCCGGAGTCCCTGGGCGGCCCCTGTAGTCTTGGTCCGCAAGAAGGATGGGACACTCCGATTTTGTGTGGACTATCGGAAATTGAATGCCCACACCGTACGGGACGCATATCCTTTACCCCGTATTGAAGAATCCCTGTCGGCCCTTGGTCGGGCCAAGTATTTCTCAACGTTGGATTTGGCAAGCGGGTACTGGCAGGTCCCAATGGCTGAAAAAGATCGGGCCAAGACGGCGTTTGTCTTGCCAATGGGGCTCTTTGAGTTCAACCGGATGCCCTTTGGCCTCGCTACCGCCCCAGGAACCTTCCAACGCCTGATGGAACATTGCTTGGGCGATCTAAATTTTGAATCAGTCCTGATATATCTAGACGACATTGTGGTGTTCGGAACCTCATTTGAAGATCATCTGGAGAAGCTGCGTCAAGTTCTCCGGCGGCTCAAGAGCTACGGCCTGAAAATAAAGCCAAAAAAATGTCAACTGTTACGAAACCAGATTGAATATTTGGGGCATCTGGTGACCCCGGACGGGGTACTACCTTTAGCCAGTAAGATTAAGGCAGTACAAGAGTGGCCACCTCCTTGTGACCTGCGAGAAGTGCGGGCCTTCCTGAGCCTAGCAGGATACTATCGGCGGTTTGTGCCTAAATTCTCACAAGTGGTGAGTCCCTTGAATGAACTTTTGAGAGGGACAGCGCTGGGTCCTCGAAATCGCCCCATTCCATGGGGGCCCCTACAGAAAAAGGCATTTGATGGAGTGAAAACCGCCCTAACGAGTGCCCCATTGCTGGCCTACGCCCGGTTTGACACCCCTTTTTTGTTGTATACCGATGGTAGTCTTCATGGGTTGGGGGCAGTACTAGCACAGGTGCAGGACGGCCGAGAACGAGTGATTTCTTATGGCAGCAGATCTTTAAGAGACTCCGAGCGAAATCCGGCTAACTACAGCTCATTCCGTCTGGAATTGCTGGCCCTGGTGTGGGCAATGACAGAACGCTTCGCCGAGTATCTAACAGGAGCTGAGGTGCTAGTCATGACAGATAACAACCCGCTAGCTCACTTAGAGAATGCAAAACTGGGGGCGTTGGAGCAGCGGTGGGTCGCCAGACTGGCCAAGTTCAATTACCGCATTAAATTTCGCTCTGGTCGAGAGAACGGCAATGCAGATGCATTGTCAAGGGTGCCCCTTGGGTCATCCGGGGAAGATGTTGACGAACAACTTGAGGACACTGAAACTCCAGCTTTGGGGCAGATACCTATCTTCCAAAGTGTGGTACACTCAAGTGGGGTGGCCACCGGGATGCCCTGTGTACTGGGTAAAACACCCTCAGATTGGACAAGAGTCCAGGATGAGTGTCCGGACATTGCACTTGTGCGCCGTTGGGTACAAAACAAGGCCTGGCCCAGTGCAGAGGACAAGGCTCAGTTGTCCATGGAAGGAATGAAACTCCTTCGACAATGGGATAAATTGTGTGTGGAGCAAGGTCTTTTGTATCGTAAGGTGTACCTGCCATCGGAGCTGCAGCATCGGTACCAACTGATAATTCCTGTGGGGATGGGGCCGGTGGTCGCTCGTGAGGCGCATGAGAAGGGGGCCCATTTTGGAAGTGAAAAGACACTTCAGTGGTTGCAGCGAGTCCTCTACTGCCCTGAGTTGGGAGGGATGGTGGCCGACGCATGTCGGCAGTGCCGAATTTGTGGGCTCAATAAAAGCCCTGAGCAGCGGGCTCCCACACAGTCTATTAAGACTTCAGCTCCACTGGAGCTACTCATGATTGACTACGTGTTGATAGGGTACTCTACGTCAGGGTACTCCTATTGCCTGGTGATGACAGATCACTTTACCAAGTATGCTGTAGCGGTGCCGACAAGAGATCAGACGGCCAAGTCGGCGGCTGAGGCAGTGTGCCGACATTTCTTCAAAGTGTTCGGGTGTCCGCAGAGAATACATTCAGATCAAGGGGCCTGCTTTCAGGGGACGCTGATGAAAGAGTTGCACCAGCTCTATGGTATCGAGCAGTCGAGAACAACGCCTTACCACCCTCAGGGTAACGGGGCGTGTGAGCGTTTTAATCGGACCCTGTTGCAAATGTTGAGGTCCTTAGAGAGTCAGCAACAGACATGCTGGCCTGAGTATCTCCCCGAATTGATGTGGGCTTACAATAACAGGGTGCACAGTACTACTGGTTACTCACCACACATGTTGATGTTTGGTAGACCTGGCCGAGACATTGAGGATTTGAACATGCCAGATCCCTCCTCCGCCCCCCTTCGGACTGCATCCGAGTGGGTACGAGAGCATCGGCGGCGGTTGAGGGTGGTGCATCAGGTGGTGGGCGACCGCCTTCGACAGGTGGTCCATAAGGACACGCGACCTGTACAAACAGAGCTGTTCTCTCCGGGGGACAGAGTGTTGGTGAGGACAAAACGACGGTCAGGAAAGCTGAGTGACCGATGGGAGGCGATACCGTATCTGATAAAAAAACAGGTGAACCCTGAGATTCCAGTGTACGAGGTCAAACCGGTGGGGACAGGGGGGCCAACCCGTAATTTGCATCGTAACATGTTACAACGGTGCTGGTTTGAAGATTCGGCGCCTACTCCCCTAGAGCCAGAGGCCATGTTCCAAGGGGCGGAAGCTCTGAATGATCTTGAGTTTGATGGTGTGTTTACTCCTGCGCCTGCTTATTTGCCCCCTGTGACCGATCTGGCCTCGGGTGATGAGAATGTTGGGGATATGGAGGATGTTGTTGAGGAGAGTGCATCAGGTCAACTGCTTGGTCCTGACGCTGTATCACAGGACATCGAGCCGCAGGAGGAGACAACTCCACTTACGCCCACTAACACGACCACGGAAGAGACTCTAGCTCCCTCTAAGGTCGCACCTGTTGATGTAGGACTCAGGAGAACTACACGATCTACGGCAGGAATACCGCCTCAGCGATATGCTCAAGATGAATTTGAGTGGGAAGGTATGTCGAGGACGCCAACCTCTAGTGGGGTGGCATGTAAGAGGGTGAACTGTAGTCCCACTGAGAGGGCACTAGGACCCTGTGGTTTTTGCCTGTTGCAGCAGAGGACAGACCTCCCAGAGACAATGTGTGCTGCGGGGTGGGGTCTAGTGTCTCGAGTGTAAAGTGAAAGTGAGAAGTGAGAGCTGAGAGAGAAAAGGCGGGAAGAAAAGGAGAAGCTGCTGTGAGATCTTAAAAAGAGACTGTGTGGATTTACTGCAAGTGTTTTTGGAGGAAAAGAAGCTTTTGAGAGACTTTTTGTTGCTAACGTTCCCCTGGAGAAGAGCTAACCTTTTGTTTAACTCTGTGAGAGACTTGTGTTGCTAACGTTTCCTGGAGAGGAGCTAACCCTTTATCTAAGTAAAGACGGAGACTTTGCTAAGAACCCAGTACGAATTTGGAAGTCTGTGGATTCCCTGTGCATTGAGTGGAGAAACAAGTCTGGGCAGACTGCTGATACAGAGACGGACGGATTGTCGTGGAAGCATTCCTAGGAGCTACAGAAGCAGAGACTACATCGTGAGACCACTAACTAAGTCCCCGGCGTTTGGGCTCGGCATCGGCCGACAAGACAAGAGGAGCTTGCTGTAACTTATTGGCGCTGAAGATAAGGATTGGCTGCAGCCTGTGCGGATTCCTGCCTGAGAGGAAATCCATTTCAGGATACGGTACCATAGTTATAGATACCCGGGTATCTCTGCTCAGAGTGTTAAATTGTTACTTTAGAGGTGTATCTTATATTAGAGTTGTGTAAGTTATACTCAATGTGCCATTCCAGGGGCTCCCTTAATAACACTACATTCAATTTACACTTGTTCCTGTTTTTAGTTGCCTGTTAGGTAAATTTCTTACTAGTCTGTTGTAGTACACAGTTCTCAGGAGACCTTTGAGTGGCACAGTGATTTCAGCTGCTGCTGAATTAGTGTATCTTTGGGGTGCATCTGCCTTAATATTCTCCATATTACCTTGATTAATTTGCCTTTGAGTAAATACCGTTGGAGATTTCTGCCTTGGTCTTGGTTTGTGACTCACTGGATCTTATTCGGACCTCTGGTCATTACAAACTGTACTGACCGCAGTCCCTAAGCTCAACACAACACTAGAAGTAGCCGTGGGATGCTCCTAACTCTCCCTAGGCACCTCGTCACAGCCTAAGAGTTAACTACCCCTAAAGATAGAAGCAGGAAAACTATCTTGCCTCAGAGAAAATCCCCAAAGGATAGATTAGCCTCCCCACAAATAATGACTGTGAGTGGAGAGGGAAAAGACATACACCGAATGAAACCAGGATGAGCACAGGAGGCCAGTCTAGCTTGATAGATAGGACAGGATGGAATACTGTGCGGTCAGTATAAAACCCTACAAAAATCCACGCAGAGTTTACAAAAAATCTCCACACCTGACTAAAGGTGTGGAGGGTAAATCTGCTTCCCAGAGCTTCCAGCAAGACAGAATTAATTCATACTGATAAGCTGGACAAACATAGAAAGCACAGAACGGATAAGTCCACAATCTGTGAACAGAAAAGAGCAAGCAAAAACTTAGCTTTGCTGAACTGGTCAGGATAACAGGGAAATCCAAAGAGATGTGAATCCAACCAGGAACCATTTACAAGTGGCACTGGCTGAAGGAAAGAGCCAGGCATAAATAGCCGAGCAGAAAAGACGATCAGTGGAGGCAGCTGCTGACAGCTAACTCCAAGGAGCAGCCATACCACTAGAAACCACAAGAGGGAGCCCAAGAGCAGAACTCACAAAAGTGCCACTTACAACCACCGGAGGGAGCCCAAGAGCAGAATTCACAACAGGAGTGCCTGTGGGACAAAGGGGAAGATCTAAAGGATTTCCATGTTGCTGCACTACTACTAAGCAGTCTGTCAGAAAGCTATAACACACTTGTAACTGCACTAGATGCAAGCCCAGATTATGAGGTTACATTGAAGTATGTCAGAGGAAATCTTGTAGATGAGTATAAGTGAAAGACAGAAAATTTGAGCAGCAGAGGGGTAAAGGGGTATCCAAAAAAGCACCCATATTAAAAACCAAAGATCTACCCAAAAATTAAAATAAATAAAATTAATTTGAAGGAAACAATTGAGTGTTTTGTTTGCAAAGAAATCAGGGCACCTAAAGTCTGACTGTAGAGTCAGGAGAGCTAGAATGGATCAGATAAAAAATCAAAATAATCATCAAAGAGCTAAAAGTGCCATTACTGAAGAATATGATACATCAAGCACTGAAGCTGATTTTACTGTTAAGTACATCAAAACATGCATGGTGTATAGACTCTGGGGCAACTAGTCATATGACTAATGACAGAAGCTTCTCCCTAACCTTGACCAAAGTAAGTCAGAGAAAGTCATGTTGGCTAATGGTCAGTTTATGAATTCAGAGGGAATAGGAGATGGTAACATTAATTGTCAAGTCTACCCAACACAAAGCTGAAAGATGTCAGTAAAGGATGTGTCATGTGTCCCTAGTTTTGAAAGCAACCAGTTATCCATGAAGAAGCTCACAAGACAAGAACATGAAGTTAGATTTAAGGATGATAAGCTGTATCATCTCAAAAGTAGGTCACACACTAGCAGAAGGAAAAATCAAAGATGAGTTGTACAAGCTAAAATGCAATTATAGTATACATTCCTAAACATGCACAGCACAAAAATTGTATCAATGTATGTCACAGGCATCTTGCACCTAGAGACACAGAAGCAATAAGAAAGTTAGTTTAAAAATAACTTGCTGATGGTATTACAGTTGATCTGTGTAATCAGACAATGAAATGTACTAGCTGTCTTAAAGGTAAAATGTCAAGAAAATCCTTTCCAAAGAATAGTACTAAAAATCAGAACAGCTTCTGGACATAAAACACACAGATGCTAGTGGTCCAATGAGTACTCAAAATTCTGGAAAGAAGAGATATTTTATCATATTTAGCAAAGATTATTCAAGATATACAATTCTCTGTCTACTTCACAGCAAAGATGAAGTTCCAGATAAACTTGAAATATATCTCGCTGAAGCACATAACAAATATGGGAGAATGCCAAAAATTATGCATGCAGATAATGGAATGGGATATACAACTAATGAGACACAACGCATTTTAACTCCTTTCTGACATCGGACGTACTATCCCGTCCATGTGGGGTGGGCCCCTATGACCATGGACGGGATAGTACGTCCAGCGCGATCGGCGGCGCTCACGGGGGGAGCGCCGCCGATCGCGGCCGGGTGTCAGCTGCCTATCGCAGCTGACATCCGGCACTATGTGCCAGGAGCGGTCACAGACTACCCCCGGCACATTAACCCCCGGCACACCGCGATCAAAGATGATCGCGATGTGTCGGCGGTACAGGGAAGCTTCCCGCAGGGAGGGGGCTCCCTGCGGGCTTCCCTGAGCCCCCCGCAGCAACGCGATGTGATCGCGTTGCTGCGAGGGTCTCACCTCCCTCCCTGCTCCCTCCAGCCCCGGATCCAAGATGGCCGCGGATCTGGGTCCTGCAGGGAGGGAGGTGGCTTCACAGAGCCTGCTTAGAGCAGGCACTTTGAAGGCTGCAGCGCTGCATGTCAGATCAGTGATCTGACAGAGTGCTGTGCAAACTGTCAGATCACTGATCTGTGATGTCCCCCCCTGGGACAAAGTAAAAAAGTAAAAAAAAAAAATTTCAAATGTGTAAAAAAAAAATAAAAAAAAATATTCCAAAATAATGAAAAAAAAAAAAATATTATTCCCATAAATACATTTCTTTATCTAAAAAAAAAAAAAAAACAATAAAAGTACACATATTTAGTATCGCCGCGTCCGTAACGGCCCGACCTATAAAACTGGCCCACTAGTTAACCCCTTCAGTAAACACCGTAAAAAAAAAAAAAAAAAAAACGAGGCAAAAAACAACGCTTTATTATCATACCGCCGAACAAAAAGTGGAATAACACGCGATCAAAAGGACAGATATAAATAAACATGGTACCGCTGAAAGCGTCATCTTGTCCCGCAAAAAACGAGCCGCCAAACAGCATCATCAACAAAAAAATAAAAAAGTTATAGTCCTGAGAATAAAGCGATGCCAAAATAATTATTTTTTCTATAAAATAGTTTTTATCGTATAAAAGCGCCAAAACATAAAAAAATGATGTAAATGAGGTGTCGCTGTAATCGTACTGACCCGAAGAATAAAACTGCTTTATCAATTTTACCAAACTCGGAACGGTATAAACGCCTCCCCCAAGAGAAATTCATGAATAGCTGGTTTTTGGTCATTCTGCCTCACAAAAATCGGAATAAAAAGCGATCAAAAAATGTCACGTGCCCGAAAATGTTACCAATAAAAACGTCAACTCGTCCCGCAAAAAACAAGACCTCACATGACTCTGTGGACCAAAACATAGAAAAATTATAGCTCTCAAAATGTGGTAACGCAAAAAATATTTTTTGCAATAAAAAGCGTCTTTCAGTGTGTGACGGCTGCCAATCATAAAAATCCGCTAAAAAACCCGCTATAAAAGTAAATCAAACCCCCCTTCATCACCCCCTTAGTTAGGGAAAAATTAAAAAAATGTATTTATTTCCATTTTCCCATTAGGGCTAGGGTTAGAGTTAGGGCTAGGGTTAGGGCTAGGGTTAGGGCTAGGGCTAGGGCTAGGGTTAGGGCTAGGGTTAGGGCTAGGGTTAGGGTTAGGGCTAGGGCTAGGGTTAGGGTTAGGGTTAGGGCTAGGGTTAGGGCTAGGGTTAGGGTTAGGGCTAGGGTTAGGGTTAGGGCTAGGGTTAGGGCTAGGGTTAGGGTTAGGGCTATGGTTAGGGCTAGGGCTAGGGTTAGGGCTAAGATTAGGGCTAGGGTTAGGGCTAGGGCAAGGGTTAGGGCTAGAGTTAGCATTAGGGTTAGGGCTAGGGTTAGGGCTAGGGCTACAGTTTGGGTTGGGGCTAAAGTTACAGTTAGGGTTTAGATTACATTTACGGTTGGGAATAGGGTTGGGATTAGGGTTAGGGGTGTGTCAGGGTTAGAGGTGTGGTTAGGGTTACTGTTGGGATTAGGGTTAGGGATGTGTTTGGATTAGGGTATCAGTTATAATTGGGGGGTTTCCACTGATTAGGCACATCAGGGGCTCTCCAAACGCGACATGGTGTCCGATCTCAATTCCAGCCAATTCTGCGTTGAAAAAGTAAAACAGTGCTTCTTCCCTTCCGAGCTCTCCCGTGTGCCCAAACAGGGGTTTACCCCAACATATGGGGTATCAGCGTACTAAGAACAAATAGGACAACAACTTTTGGGGTCCAATTTCTCCTGTTACCCTTGGGAAAATACAAAACTCGGGGCTAAAACATATTTTTTGTGGGAAAAAAAAAGATTTTTTATTTTCACGGCTCTGCGTTATAAACTGTAGTGAAGCACTAGGGGGTTCAAAGTTCTCACAACACATCTAGATTAGTTCCCTGGGGGGTCTAGTTTCCAATATGGGGTCACTTGTGGGGGGTTTCTACTGTTTAGGTACATTAGGGGTTCTGCAAACGCAATGTGACGTCTGCAGACCATTCCATCTAAGTCTGCATTCCAAATGGCGCTCCTTCCCTTCCGAGCTCTGCCATGCGCTCAAACGGTGGTTTCCCCCAACATACGGGGTATCAGCGTACTCAGGACAAATTGGACAACAACTTTTGGGGTCGAATTTCTCCTCTTACACTCGGGAAAATACAAAACTGGGGGCTAAAAAATAATTTTGGGGGGAAAGATTTTTTTTTTTAATTTTCACGGCTCTGCGTTACAAACTGTAGTGAAACACTTGGGGGTTCAAAGCTATCACAACACATCTAGATGAGTTCCTTAGGGGGTCTAGTTTCCAAAATGGTGTCACTTGTGGGAGGTTTCTACTGTTTAGGTACATTAGGGGTTCTGCAAATGCAATGTGACACCTGCAGACCATTCCATCTAAGTCCTCATTCCAAATGGAGCTCCTTCCCTTCCGAGCCCTCCCATGCGCCCAAACAGTGGTTCCCCCCACATATGGGGTATCAGCGCACTCAGGACAAATTGGACAACAAATTGTGGGGTCGAATTTCTCCTGTTACCCTCGGGAAAATACAAAACTGGGGGCTAAAAAATAATTTTTGTGGGAAAAAATTTTTGTTTTATTTTTACGGCTCTCCATTATAAACTTCTGTGAAGCCCTTGGTGGGTCAAAGCGCTCAGCACACATCTAGATAAGTTCCGAAGGGGGTCTACTTTCCAAAATGGTGTCACTTGTGGGGGATTTCTACTGTTTAGGTACATTAGGGGCTCTACAAACGCAATGTGACACCTGCAGACCATTCCATCTAAGTCTGCATTCAAATGGCACTCCTTCCCTTCTGAGCCCTCCCATGTGCCCAAACAGTGGTTCCCCCCACATATGGTGTATCATCGCACTCAGGACAAATTGGGCAACAAATTTTGGGGTCCAATTTCTCCTGTTACCCTCAGGAAAATACAAAACTGGGGGCTAAAAAAATAATTTTTGTGGGAAAAAAATTTTGTTTTATTTTTACGGCTCTGCATTATAAACTTCTGTGAAGCACTTGGTGGGTCAAAGTGCTCACCACACCTCTAGATAAGTTCCTTAGGGGGTCTACTTTCCAAAATGGTGTCATTTGTGGGGGGTTTCAATGTTTAGGCACATCAGTGGCTCTTCAAACGCAACATGGCGTCCCATCTCAATTCCTGTCAATTTTGCTTTGAAAAGTCAAACGGCGCTCCTTCCCTTCCGAGCTCTCCCATCCGCCCAAACAGTGGTTTACCCCCACATATGGGGTATCAGCGTACTCAGGACAAATTGTACAACAACTTTTGGGGTCCAATTTCTTCTCTTACCCTTGGGAAAATAAAAAATTGGGGGCAAAAATATAATTTTTGTGAAAAAATATGATTTTTTATTTTTACGGTTCTACATTATAAACTTCTGTGAAGCACTTGGTGGGTCAAAGTGCTCACCACACCTCTAGATAAGTTCCTTAGGGGGTCTACTTTCCAAAATGGTGTCACCTGTGGGGGGTTTCAATGTTTAGGCACATCAGTGGCTCTTCAAACGCAACATGACGTCCCATCTCAATTCCTGTCAATTTTGCATTGAAAAGTCAAACGGCGCTCCTTCCCTTCCGAGCTCTCCCATCCGCCCAAACAGTGGTTTACCCCCACATATGGGCTATCAGCGTACTCAGGACAAATTGTACAACAACTTTTGGGGTCCAATTTCTTCTCTTACCCTTGGGAAAATAAAAAATTGGGGGCGAAAAGATAATTTTTGTGAAAAAATATGATTTTTTATTTTTACGGTTCTACATTATAAACTTCTGTGAAGCACTTGGTGGGTCAAAGTGCTCACCACACCTCTAGATAAGTTCCTTAGGGGGTCTACTTTCCAAAATGGTACAAGAGTAAAGATAGAAAGGGGCGCACCAATATATAATGTCACAGTCACCATCAAGGGGTGCAATACTTAGTCTATAAATAGAACAGGACAAACGAAAAGAGAAAGGGTAGACTAAAAATAGTATGCACAACCCAAAATATAGAGACAATCGGTAGTACTATAAAGCAAAACACCCTTATTAAACACCTCAAAAAACATGTTAAAAACATTTAAAAACAAATGTACAAATCCCTATACCCATCATATCCCATAATAAATGACAATCCCATAATACAATAGGAAAACAGTAATATCCTACCCTAGATGCACCTAGTCACATATGCTCTCCTGCAAAAATGTGCCTATACAGGCCGCAAAGGACTCGACCACAATATGTCAGTATCCACTGCTAATAACCAAAAAATGAAACATCCATGCAATACATAGTCCTGAGATTGGAATGTGATAGCATGCTATATAACAGCTGTGGATACAACCTGTCCTGCGTCAATTCTGGTATATGGAGATGCAGCAATGTCAAAGGGCACAGAGCACCACAAGGGTTAAATCCACATAGAGCCAGGGAACATAACAGCCCCAAAATGGCCCTGAGGTAGGAGAAGGATAAGGTGGGAGCGCACCCCACGCGTATCGCTGCCTCCGCAGCTTCGTCAGGGGAAGTGAAACTAAAGGTGCAACAGTGTGTGCTTAAATAATAAATCCAATAAGGTAAATTGCATACCAGTGTGGGAGAGAGAGAGAGAGAGGTAAAAGCCGGAAGACGCCGGCGACGCCATGACGACAGGAACACAATCATAATGAACGGCAATCCTAGAGCGTCCAAAAGGTCACATGCGCACGCGCAAACCGCGGTATTCCATAGGACCACGTTGCGCACGCGCCGTGCCAGCCGGCTAGATGGACACGTCATAGGACACAGGGCAAAGAGAAATGGAATAAAGCCCGAGGACCGGACTAAGCTAGCGAGGCCGGCTAGATGGACACATCATGGGACACAGAGCAGAGGGGGTGGGATAAGGACCAAAAAGCCAGAGAGGGGGGAAGGGAGGGGAAAAAAAAAAAAAAAAAACACAACAGGTAAAAAGAGGGCAGAGTGTGCATGTTGCAGCAAGACACAGAGGCACAAGATATCCACCCGCAGAATGCCGGGAGATATCACAATCATAGACATATACTAGTGATTAAAGGCAAAACCGCCAAAGGACACAAAAAAAGACAGGGCATATAAAGCCACCCAGAAAACCTGAAAGGGAGAAAGGAATATTATTATTGTTGGCAAGTGCACAGGTATAAGTGCACGTAAACACCTATACAGCAACCATATACAGTATATAACAATATCAGGCAAAAAACACACACATATATAAATATAAACAGACTGATGTCCCTTGAGTCCGTAAGTATATGTACGAGTATTCTCTCAATGCCGCTATGTAGACGTTTCCGGTCCCCAGCTTATAGTCCCATAGTCGATGAGGCCGACACCATCCAGATCTATACGAGAGAAAGCACTCTTCATCACAAGCCCCTTCCGACTTGCCAATCTCAAATGCGCATCCGAGCCCATGGTCCATAATAGGAGTTTGCCATAAAATCCGCATTGTAGCTGTGAGAGCAAAATCTCTTCTGCATAAGATGTCCTTCCATTTGCCATAATGGCATGCCGCACATCCACCCTCCAGGGTCCACTTCATTATCTAATGTGTCAAAGACCTCTGCATCCATGTTGGTCCCCACAGTAAGCTTGTAATATCCATATCCCAATTTCCAGGGATGATCATCACCCTTTTGGGTGCGTCCTCAGCCTTCCTGAATGGAGACAAATGCAAAATTAGATATGGGCACCAAATCTGAAGGGAACCAAATCAGACGTCCCAGAAACTAAAAATACCCCAATGAATCTACGCGCCAACTATCCTAGGAACCCCGTGAAGAGCAATTCCTCATTTAGGCCCATGGGTGCGACCGCCTGAAGATCGAAAATCCACCTGGACTCAGCACGCAAGAGATAGTTAGATATATTGCCACCCCTTTCGCCACAGGAAACCCTCTGTAACCCCACAACTTGCAAATCAATGGGCGAACCCCTATGTTTCAGCAAGAAATGCGCCGCCACAGGAGTCAAGATTTTACCTTTGCCTTGGTCCGTAGCCGCCAGGCGTATGGTTGATACGTGTTTTTGAAACCTCTTACGTAGTTCTTGGGATGTTTGCCCTACATAGATCATATTACAAGGGCAAATTAGCACATAAATAACATTTCTGCTCCTGCAGTTGATGTAAGCCTTTAACGCATGTCTGCTGGAGTTCGTGGGGTGTGTAAATATGTCCCGGGTGGGCGTCATAAAGGGGCAGACATTACATTCCCCACAGGGGAATGATCCCTTGAGGACAATACCCCTATTAAGTTTGACCGTGGGCCTAGAAAAATGGCTCCTGGTCAACAACTGCCTCAGATTCGGGGCTCTTCTAGATGTCAATAACGGCCTATTGCTGATGACTTGTGTGGTTTGCATATCTGTTTGCAAGATCGGCCAATGTCTAGTGAGGATGTGTCTTACCTGCCCCCAGCTGTCATTATAGTCCGTGATGAACCTCGTCTGCGATTCTCGGGAACGACCCACAGGAATCAAAAGTGAGGCCTGATCATGTTGTCTTGCTCGCTGGAAAGCCGTGGCAACCACTCGTTTGGGATAACTCCTCTGTCTGAAGCGGTCCGTCAGATCCCGAGCTTGCATCAGAAAATCTTGATCCCGAGTGCAATTACGTCTAATGCGTAAAAATTGTCCCGTCGGGACGCCCACCTTCGTGTGCCAAGGGTGAAAACTGTTGAACTCCAAAAGAGCGTTAGTAGCAGTGGGCTTCCGGAAAAGGTCCGTGACCAGCTTGTTCCCTTGTACGAAAATTCTCAGATCCAGAAAGCTAGTCGAACTGTTGGAAATAGAGTGGGTTAAAAAGATATTATGGGGGTTGGAATTGAGGCTGTGGATGAAATCAGTACAACCCTCCCTGCTGCCCGACCAAATAAAGAATAAGTCATCGATATAGCGATGCCAATTCCGGACATGATGTTGATATGCCAGGGATGGGTACACAAACACCTCCTCCCACCAACCTAAGAAGATGTTTGCGTAGGTTGGTGCACATTTCGCCCCCATTGCCACTCCAGCTGTCTGTAAATAAAATGTTCTGTCAAACAAAAAATAGTTGTGATGAAGAACAAATTTCAGCAGATCCAACAGAAAAGAATCATGCCCCCGATCTGAGTGTGACAGTTTGTCTAGGCAAAAAGTAACCGCATGCAGGCCATCACTATGCTTGATGTTGGAGTACAAAGACTCCACATCACAAGTTACCAGGTAGAATTCTCCCGGCAGTTCTATCCGTCCACAGACCTCAATAAAATGGGCAGAATCCCTTATAAAGGAGGGCAAGGCCGTGACTATTGGCTGGAAGAAGAAGTCCAAATACTCACTTGCCCGCTCGCAGATACTCCCAATGCTAGAAACAATCGGCCTTCCTGGTGGTTTCTTCTCGTCTTTATGTATCTTCGGCAACATATAAAATGTTGCCGTGACCGGATGTTCCACCCATAAATATTTTTTCTCTTGGGGCGAGATAATGCCGAAACTTAGCGTCCTGCAGAGTAAAGAGTCAAATTTAGACGCAAACACTGCCGTAGGATCTGAAGGTAATTTTTGATAGCATCTGGGGTTAGTGAGCTGTCTATTGGCCTCCTCTAAATATGCTTCAATTGACCACAGCACCACATTGCCCCCCTTATCCGCCTCTTTAATCACAAATTCCTTGTTGCTTTGTAAGTCCCGCAAGGCCCGTTTTTCGGCAAGATTAAGGTTAGAGGATCTACCCACCTGTGTTGGCATTGCCAGAATGTCTCGTTTCACCAGCTCAAAGAATATCTTGATTGCGGGTACCAAGGAAAAGGAAGGCGTTTTAAGGGATCTATTTCTGCCAGGGAACTTTCTTCTGGTACACCCTGATTCGTTCTCCTCCAGTAGGGCTAGTAGATCTTGAAAGGCTTGGCGCTCATCCTCAGGTATTGATTGTAGAATATCCGGTTTTTTGTAGATAACCTGAAATGTGAGGTTCCTACAAAACAAATAGAGGTCCTTAACTAAAGTAAATTTGTCGGCCGTATGTGTGGGAGCAAAAGTTAAACCCCTCTTCAGGACGGCAAGTTCCACCGCAGTAAGTTCATATTTAGAAAGATTTATTACCTGGAGGGTGGATGTAGAGGCTCCAGAGGTCTGTTCCGTATCAGGGGGGGAGGAGGCTTGATTTATTTCCGTCTGGTTGAGTATTTGTGGGGGTAAGTCGGATTGTGGTCCCTGTGGCGCGTTATGCGTTTTCTTGTTCCCCCTCCGTCTCCTCCCACGCCTGGTCCGTGGTCTACCTCGCTTCCGGTGGAAGATAAAAAATCATCACTAGAGCTTTCTTCACCACGAGGTAGAGAGGTGGATATTGTAGTTGCTGTCACGGAACCATGGCCATAGGTTCTAGTACGGCGTGGGTTACCCCTGTGCGTCCATCTATACACTGCATTTTGCTCAAAATCAGTCCTGTCCCTAAGAAGTTTTTTACGCTTCCTGCTCGTCACCTCTACCTCATATTTGTCCAAGGTCTCTTTAAGTGTGGTCTTGAAGGTATGCACCTGTGTCCCTTCAAATGTGTTCAATTTGGTTTCCAATTCTTTAATGGAGGTCTTGGTCGCCGTAAACAGGTCTCTGTCATGCTCCAATAATAGGTTGATAAGTATATTTGAACAGCGTGTAAGACCCTGTTCCCAAATCTGTTTAAATGATCCTGAGGGTTCCCAAGCTGGAAATATGGAGACCCTCAAACCACGAGGTATCAAACCTAATTTCAAATACTCTTCTAGACTCCTCATGTTCCACCAGAGTCTAATCCCTGTCTTATGTGCCCTCATCAATTCTGAGCACACATTGGAAAAACCTGATTCTGACTCAACAGCAACCGATCCAGAAAGATCAAACACATTGGATGGTTTGGCTAGCCAGGCCGCCTCCCTAGCCTCCCAGTCCATCACCCTAAACCCGAGTATGCAAAAACCAATATGAAAAAAAAAAAAAAATAAATAAATAAAATAATTATATATATAATAATAATATACAAAATTACGCAAAAATATGCGTGTGCTGCTCCCAAAGAACACCCCGGGACACGGGGCAACAACTAGCACAAGAGTAAAGATAGAAAGGGGCGCACCAATATATAATGTCACAGTCACCATCAAGGGGTGCAATACTTAGTCTATAAATAGAACAGGACAAACGAAAAGAGAAAGGGTAGACTAAAAATAGTATGCACAACCCAAAATATAGAGACAATCGGTAGTACTATAAAGCAAAACACCCTTATTAAACACCTCAAAAAACATGTTAAAAACATTTAAAAACAAATGTACATGATTCTTTTCTGTTGGATCTGCTGAAATTTGTTCTTCATCACAACTATTTTTTGTTTGACAGAACATTTTATTTACAGACAGCTGGAGTGGCAATGGGGGCGAAATGTGCACCAACCTACGCAAACATCTTCTTAGGTTGGTGGGAGGAGGTGTTTGTGTACCCATCCCTGGCATATCAACATCATGTCCGGAATTGGCATCGCTATATCGATGACTTATTCTTTATTTGGTCGGGCAGCAGGGAGGGTTGTACTGATTTCATCCACAGCCTCAATTCCAACCCCCATAATATCTTTTTAACCCACTCTATTTCCAACAGTTCGACTAGCTTTCTGGATCTGAGAATTTTCGTACAAGGGAACAAGCTGGTCACGGACCTTTTCCGGAAGCCCACTGCTACTAACGCTCTTTTGGAGTTCAACAGTTTTCACCCTTGGCACACGAAGGTGGGCGTCCCGACGGGACAATTTTTACGCATTAGACGTAATTGCACTCGGGATCAAGATTTTCTGATGCAAGCTCGGGATCTGACGGACCGCTTCAGACAGAGGAGTTATCCCAAACGAGTGGTTGCCACGGCTTTCCAGCGAGCAAGACAACATGATCAGGCCTCACTTTTGATTCCTGTGGGTCGTTCCCGAGAATCGCAGACGAGGTTCATCACGGACTATAATGACAGCTGGGGGCAGGTAAGACACATCCTCACTAGACATTGGCCGATCTTGCAAACAGATATGCAAACCACACAAGTCATCAGCAATAGGCCGTTATTGACATCTAGAAGAGCCCCGAATCTGAGGCAGTTGTTGACCAGGAGCCATTTTTCTAGGCCCACGGTCAAACTTAATAGGGGTATTGTCCTCAAGGGATCATTCCCCTGTGGGGAATGTAATGTCTGCCCCTTTATGACGCCCACCCGGGACATATTTACACACCCCACGAACTCCAGCAGACATGCGTTAAAGGCTTACATCAACTGCAGGAGCAGAAATGTTATTTATGTGCTAATTTGCCCTTGTAATATGATCTATGTAGGGCAAACATCCCAAGAACTACGTAAGAGGTTTCAAAAACACGTATCAACCATACGCCTGGCGGCTACGGACCAAGGCAAAGGTAAAATCTTGACTCCTGTGGCGGCGCATTTCTTGCTGAAACATAGGGGTTCGCCCATTGATTTGCAAGTTGTGGGGTTACAGAGGGTTTCCTGTGGCGAAAGGGGTGGCAATATATCTAACTATCTCTTGCGTGCTGAGTCCAGGTGGATTTTCGATCTTCAGGCGGTCGCACCCATGGGCCTAAATGAGGAATTGCTCTTCACGGGGTTCCTAGGATAGTTGGCGCGTAGATTTATTGGGGTATTTTTAGTTTCTGGGACGTCTGATTTGGTTCCCTTCAGATTTGGTGCCCATATCTAATTTTGCATTTGTCTCCATTCAGGAAGGCTGAGGACGCACCCAAAAGGGTGATGATCATCCCTGGAAATTGGGATATGGATATTACAAGCTTACTGTGGGGACCAACATGGATGCAGAGGTCTTTGACACATTAGATAATGAAGTGGACCCTGGAGGGTGGATGTGCGGCATGCCATTATGGCAAATGGAAGGACATCTTATGCAGAAGAGATTTTGCTCTCACAGCTACAATGCGGATTTTATGGCAAACTCCTATTATGGACCATGGGCTCGGATGCGCATTTGAGATTGGCAAGTCGGAAGGGGCTTGTGATGAAGAGTGCTTTCTCTCGTATAGATCTGGATGGTGTCGGCCTCATCGACTATGGGACTATAAGCTGGGGACCGGAAACGTCTACATAGCGGCATTGAGAGAATACTCGTACATATACTTACGGACTCAAGGGACATCAGTCTGTTTATATTTATATATGTGTGTGTTTTTTGCCTGATATTGTTATATACTGTATATGGTTGCTGTATAGGTGTTTACGTGCACTTATACCTGTGCACTTGCCAACAATAATAATATTCCTTTCTCCCTTTCAGGTTTTCTGGGTGGCTTTATATGCCCTGTCTTTTTTTGTGTCCTTTGGCGGTTTTGCCTTTAATCACTAGTATATGTCTATGATTGTGATATCTCCCGGCATTCTGCGGGTGGATATCTTGTGCCTCTGTGTCTTGCTGCAACATGCACACTCTGCCCTCTTTTTACCTGTTGTGTTTTTTTTTTTTTTTTTTCCCCTCCCTTCCCCCCTCTCTGGCTTTTTGGTCCTTATCCCACCCCCTCTGCTCTGTGTCCCATGATGTGTCCATCTAGCCGGCCTCGCTAGCTTAGTCCGGTCCTCGGGCTTTATTCCATTTCTCTTTGCCCTGTGTCCTATGACGTGTCCATCTAGCCGGCTGGCACGGCGCGTGCGCAACGTGGTCCTATGGAATACCGCGGTTTGCGCGTGCGCATGTGACCTTTTGGACGCTCTAGGATTGCCGTTCATTATGATTGTGTTCCTGTCGTCATGGCGTCGCCGGCGTCTTCCGGCTTTTACCTCTCTCTCTCTCTCTCCCACACCGGTATGCAATTTACCTTATTGGATTTATTATTTAAGCACACACTGTTGCACCTTTAGTTTCACTTCCCCTGACGAAGCTGCGGAGGCAGCGATACGCGTGGGGTGCGCTCCCACCTTATCCTTCTCCTACCTCAGGGCCATTTTGGGGCTGTTATGTTCCCTGGCTCTATGTGGATTTAACCCTTGTGGTGCTCTGTGCCCTTTGACATTGCTGCATCTCCATATACCAGAATTGACGCAGGACAGGTTGTATCCACAGCTGTTATATAGCATGCTATCACATTCCAATCTCAGGACTATGTATTGCATGGATGTTTCATTTTTTGGTTATTAGCAGTGGATACTGACATATTGTGGTCGAGTCCTTTGCGGCCTGTATAGGCACATTTTTGCAGGAGAGCATATGTGACTAGGTGCATCTAGGGTAGGATATTACTGTTTTCCTATTGTATTATGGGATTGTCATTTATTATGGGATATGATGGGTATAGGGATTTGTACATTTGTTTTTAAATGTTTTTAACATGTTTTTTGAGGTGTTTAATAAGGGTGTTTTGCTTTATAGTACTACCGATTGTCTCTATATTTTGGGTTGTGCATACTATTTTTAGTCTACCCTTTCTCTTTTCGTTTGTACCTTCCAAAATGGTGTCACTTGTGGGGTTTCAATGTTTAGCCACATCAGGGGCTCTCCAAACGAAACATGGCGTCCCATCTCAATTCCAGTCAATTTTGCATTGAAAAGTCAAATGGCACTCCTTCGCTTCCGAGCTCTGCCATGCGCCCAAACAGTGGTTTACACCCATATATGGGGTATCAGCGTACTCAGGACAAATTGTACAACAATGTTTGGGGTCCATTTTCTCCTGTTACCCTTGGTAAAATAAAACAAATTGGAGCTGAATTAAATTTTTTGTGAAAAAAAGTTAAATGTATTTTTTTAAACATTCAAAAAATTCCTGTGAAGCTCCAGAAGGGTTAATAAACTTCTTGAATATGGTTTTGAGCACCTTGAGGGGTGTAGTTTTTAGAATGGTGTCACACTTGGGTATTTTCTATCATATAGACCCCTCAAAATGACTTCAAATGAGATGTGGTCCCTAAAATAAAATGGTGTTGTAGAAATGAGAAATTGCTGGTCAACTTTTAACCCTTATAACTCCCTAACAAAAAAAAATGTTGGTTCCAAAATTGTGCTGATGTAAAGTAGACATGTGGGAAATGTTACTTATTAAGTATTTTGTGTGACATATCTCTGTGATTTAATTGCATAAAAATTCAAAGTTGGAAAATTGCGAAATTTTCATAATTTTCGCCAAATTTCCGTTTTTTTCACAAATAAACGCAGGTACTATCAAAGAATTTTTACCATTGTCATGAAGTACAATATGTCACGAGAAAACAATGTCAGAATCACCAGGATCCATTGAAGCGTTCCAGAGTTATAACCTCATAAAGGGACAGTGGTCAGAATTGTAAATATTGGCCCGGTCATTAACGTGCAAACCACCCTTGGGGTTAAGGAAAAAAGGCATTGTTTTTCAGACCATTGTACCATGCAATGGTGAGCAAAATGATGTAGCGGAAAAAAAGGGACTGGACAGCTTGCTGTCTTTAAAACAGACTATAAGGTACAGCTACTGAGAAAACTTAATTTGAGCAACAGAGCAGAAAGAAGCCTGAACTACAAAACATGAAAATATTCAGAAGTGAAGTATTAGTGCATATTCCCAATCCTTGTGGCCTATAATGAAACCCAGAAAGGATATAGAATCCTGCACCCAGAAACAAACAAAGTCACAATAAGCAGAGATGTAATGATTGATCAGTACTTTGTGTCACTCAAGTTTCATGACATCATACCAGTAGACCAGCTGAAGCCACAAAAATCTCAGACTCAATTTAAAAATAAGGGAAAAAATGTAGAATTCTGGTTGGTTCTTCAACCACTGAAGAACCAACAGAAAAATCAGGTGAACCTGAAGTTAGGAGATCTCATCCAGATCAAACAAGTGTATACCAGTTAAATGTCTATAATACTTTTTCAAAACACTATCTGAGTCAGAACTGCAGTCATGGGATGAAAGGCAACAACTACCTGTCCATAAAAAACTTGAGTGGATTAATGCTGCTAATAAGGAAATAAAGTCCTTTCATCAACTTCAAACTTGGAAATTCACCAAACTAACACAAGACAAGAAAACAATCAAATGTAAATTGGGTTTTAAGACCAAGTATGATTTTGAAGGCAAGATTTACAGATATAAAGCAAGACTAGTCGCAAAAGGATGCCACATTTTCTCCAGTTGTTAAACAGACTACATTCAGGATTGCTGTACAAAAGATGTTTGTCAGAAATCTGGACATTAAAACTGCCTTTTTAAATGGTGACATTGAAGAGAACTTGTACATAACTAAACCTGAGGGTTTTATCAAAGGAGGTGAAGAGAATCTCCTTTGCAAACTACAAAAATCTCTATGGTCGCAAGCAATTGGTAAGAGCTTGGAACATCAAAAAAAAAAAGTATTTTTTGGAAGAAGTATTTAAAAGAGGTCAAGCAGATCCGTGTTTATACACAAAATATACAGACAGAAAGTGAATAGGAACACATGGGCTACTTGCACAGTGAACAAGTCTGTATGATCATGTTCACACACCACCAAGAAACCTGAAGACACAAAAGAGAATAGTAAAACCAAAAACACTCAGTTTGAAAAAATGTTGCAGTAATCCGCAAGTGCTAGTAAAAGATGTAAAAAACAGGGTATTTGGTTGATACGTTTTTTGCAAAAAATGTATACTAAGCTGCTCTACCAATCTTCACGGTATACCCTTATCGGAGCAGTCCTAACTAATGTATGCAATCCCTATCTGATGTATTTAAAAACCTGATCATCTGTATATAACCTGTGTGAACAGGGTTCAGAGAGGAAAAATCCATGTGTGCATACAGGGTAGAACAGCTTTTGTGCAGATAGCCCAAGAGGAGTGGTGGAACTCCCCAGTCTTGTAGACACAAGAGAACAATTATGGAAACAGGAACACATGGGCTACTTGCACAGTGAACAAGTCTGTATGATCATGTTCACACACCACCAAGAAACCTGAAGACACAAAAGAGAATAGCAAAACCAAAAACACTCAGTTTGAAAAAATGTTGCAGTAATCCGCAAGTGCTAGTAAAAGATGTAAAAAACAGGGTATTTGGTTGATACGTTTTTTGCAAAAAATGTATACTAAGCTGCTCTACCAATCTTCACGGTATACCCTTATCAGAGCAGTCCTAACTAATGTATGCAATCCCTATCTGATGTATTTAAAAACCTGATCATCTGTATATAACCTGTGTGAACAGGGTTCAGAGAGGAAAAATCCATGTGTGCATACAGGGTAGAACAGCTTTTGTGCAGATAGCCCAAGAGGAGTGGTGGAACTCCCCAGTCTTGTAGACACAAGAGAACAATTATGGAAACAGGAACACATGGGCTACTTGCACAGTGAACAAGTCTGTATGATCATGTTCACACACCACCAAGAAACCTGAAGACACAAAAGTGTGTCTGTATGCACACATGGATTTTTCCTCTCTGAACCCTGTTCACACAGGTTATATACAGATGATCAGGTTTTTAAATACATCAGATAGGGATTGCATACATTAGTTAGGACTGCTCTGATAAGGGTATACCGTGAAGATTGGTAGAGCAGCTTAGTATACATTTTTTGCAAAAAACGTATCAACCAAATACCCTGTTTTTTACATCTTTTACTAGCACTTGCGGATTACTGCAACATTTTTTCAAACTGAGTGTTTTTGGTTTTGCTATTCTCTTTTGTGTCTTCAGGTTTCTTGGTGGTGTGTGAACATGATCATACAGACTTGTTCACTGTGCAAGTAGCCCATGTGTTCCTGTTTCCATAATTGTTCTCTTGTGTCTACAAGACTGGGGAGTTCCACCACTCCTCTTGGGCTATCTGCACAAAAGCTGTTCTACACTGTATGCACACATGGATTTTTCCTCTCTGAACCCTGTTCACACAGGTTATATACAGATGATCAGGTTTTTAAATACATCAGATAGGGATTGCATACATTAGTTAGGACTGCTCTGATAAGGGTATACCGTGAAGATTGGTAGAGCAGCTTAGTATACATTTTTTGCAAAAAACGTATCAACCAAATACCCTGTTTTTTACATCTTTTACTAGCACTTGCGGATTACTGCAACATTTTTTCAAACTGAGTGTTTTTGGTTTTGCTATTCTCTTTTGTGTCTTCAGGTTTCTTGGTGGTGTGTGAACATGATCATACAGACTTGTTCACTGTGCAAGTAGCCCATGTGTTCCTGTTTCCATAATTGTTCTCTTGTGTCTACAAGACTGGGGAGTTCCACCACTCCTCTTGGGCTATCTGCACAAAAGCTGTTCTACCCTGTATGCACACATGGATTTTTCCTCTCTGAACCCTGTTCACACAGGTTATATACAGATGATCAGGTTTTTAAATACATCAGATAGGGATTGCATACATTAGTTAGGACTGCTCTGATAAGGGTATACCGTGAAGATTGGTAGAGCAGCTTAGTATACATTTTTTGCAAAAAACGTATCAACCAAATACCCTGTTTTTTACATCTTTTACTAGCACTTGCGGATTACTGCAACATTTTTTCAAACTGAGTGTTTTTGGTTTTGCTATTCTCTTTTGTGTCTTCAGGTTTCTTGGTGGTGTGTGAACATGATCATACAGACTTGTTCACTGTGCAAGTAGCCCATGTGTTCCTGTTTCCATAATTGTTCTCTTGTGTCTACAAGACTGGGGAGTTCCACCACTCCTCTTGGGCTATCTGCACAAAAGCTGTTCTACCCTGTATGCACACATGGATTTTTCCTCTCTGAACCCTGTTCACACAGGTTATATACAGATGATCAGGTTTTTAAATACATCAGATAGGGATTGCATACATTAGTTAGGACTGCTCTGATAAGGGTATACCGTGAAGATTGGTAGAGCAGCTTAGTATACATTTTTTGCAAAAAACGTATCAACCAAATACCCTGTTTTTTACATCTTTTACTAGCACTTGCGGATTACTGCAACATTTTTTCAAACTGAGTGTTTTTGGTTTTGCTATTCTCTTTTGTGTCTTCAGGTTTCTTGGTGGTGTGTGAACATGATCATACAGACTTGTTCACTGTGCAAGTAGCCCATGTGTTCCTGTTTCCATAATTGTTCTCTTGTGTCTACAAGACTGGGGAGTTCCACCACTCCTCTTGGGCTATCTGCACAAAAGCTGTTCTACCCTGTATGCACACATGGATTTTTCCTCTCTGAACCCTGTTCACACAGGTTATATACACATGATCAGGTTTTTAAATACATCAGATAGGGATTGCATACATTAGTTAGGACTGCTCTGATAAGGGTATACCGTGAAGATTGGTAGAGCAGCTTAGTATACATTTTTTGCAAAAAACGTATCAACCAAATACCCTGTTTTTTACATCTTTTACTAGCACTTGCGGATTACTGCAACATTTTTTCAAACTGAGTGTTTTTGGTTTTGCTATTCTCTTTTGTGTCTTCAGGTTTCTTGGTGGTGTGTGAACATGATCATACAGACTTGTTCACTGTGCAAGTAGCCCATGTGTTCCTGTTTCCATAATTGTTCTCTTGTGTCTACAAGACTGGGGAGTTCCACCACTCCTCTTGGGCTATCTGCACAAAAGCTGTTCTACCCTGTATGCACACATGGATTTTTCCTCTCTGAACCCTGTTCACACAGGTTATATACAGATGATCAGGTTTTTAAATACATCAGATAGGGATTGCATACATTAGTTAGGACTGCTCTGATAAGGGTATACCGTGAAGATTGGTAGAGCAGCTTAGTATACATTTTTTGCAAAAAACGTATCAACCAAATACCCTGTTTTTTACATCTTTTACTAGCACTTGCGGATTACTGCAACATTTTTTCAAACTGAGTGTTTTTGGTTTTGCTATTCTCTTTTGTGTCTTCAGGTTTCTTGGTGGTGTGTGAACATGATCATACAGACTTGTTCACTGTGCAAGTAGCCCATGTGTTCCTGTTTCCATAATTGTTCTCTTGTGTCTACAAGACTGGGGAGTTCCACCACTCCTCTTGGGCTATCTGCACAAAAGCTGTTCTACCCTGTATGCACACATGGATTTTTCCTCTCTGAACCCTGTTCACACAGGTTATATGCATATGATCAGGTTTTTAAATACATCAGATAGGGATTGCATACATTAGTTAGGACTGCTCTGATAAGGGTATACTGTGAAGATTGGTAGAGCAGCTTAGTATACATTTTTTGCAAAAAACGTATCAACCAAATACCCTGTTTTTTACATCTTTTACTAGCACTTGCGGATTACTGCAACATTTTTTCAAACTGAGTGTTTTTGGTTTTGCTATTCTCTTTTGTGTCTTCAGACAGAAAGTGAATGTATACTCACTTATATGTTGATGATGTGATTAGGATTCATCAAAAGGAAACAGAAATTGCAAAGATGATAAAATTCTGCATCAGAATTGGATATCGCAGCAACAATTGGAATTCTCTGCAGTTATTGGGAAAAACCATGCCAAAAAAATGAGAAGGTGTGTCCAAACTTTTGGTCTGTACTGTATATACACTGTTAAATGGGTGAACAGTACAGAGATTAGTCTATTGCCAAAACCTGCACTGGCTTTCCTTAACCCCTTAGCGACCGCCGATACGCCTTTTAACGGCGGCCGCTAAGGGTACTTAAACCACAGCGCCGTTAATTAACGGCGCTGTGGAAAAAGTCCATAGCGCCCCCCAGAGGCCGATTTTCTCCGGAGTCTCGGCTGCCGAGGGTAGCCGAGACCCCAGAGAACATGATTCGGGGGGGTTTTAACCCACCCCGCATTTGCGATCGCCGGTAATTAACCGTTTACCGGCGATCGCAAAAAAAAAAAGCGATCTCTTTTTAATTTCTCTGTCCTCCGATGTGATCGCACATCGGAGGACAGAGAAAAGGGGTCCCAGGTGGCCCCCCAATACTCACCTAGCTCCCCCGATGCTCCTCGTGTCTCCCGGTGGGCGCCGCCATCTTCAAAATGGCGGGCGCATGCGCAGTGCGCCCGCCGGCCGGCACCGGGAGAATCTTTGGGGTCTCGGCTGCCGGGGGTAGCCGAGACCCCAAAGAGCATGATCGGGGTCGGTATTACCGACCCCTGTTTTGCGATCGCCGGTAATTAACTGTTTACCGGCGACCGCAAAAAAAAAAAAAAAAAAAAAAGTAAAGTGTAATTCTCTGTCCTCTGATGTGATCGCACATCAGAGGACAGAGAAATAGGGGGATTCGGGGACCCTAGCATACTCACCTGTGTCCCTGGATCCTCTTGCTGCTCCTCCTGGCCGCCGGCAGCAGAACATGGCGGACGCATGCCCAGTGCGCCCGCCATCTGTCTCCATCTGCTGGCTGGCAGGAGAACAGCAGTTGGGGCTAAAATTAGGGTTAGGGGTAGGGTTAGGGGTAGGGTTAGGGGTAGGGTTAGGGGTAGGGGTAGGGGTAGGGGTAGGGTTAGGGGTAGGGTTAGGGGTAGGGGTAGGGTTAGGGGTAGGGTTAAGGGTAGGGTTAGGGCTAGGGTTAGGGCTAGGGTTAGGAGTAGGGTTAGGGGTAGGGTTAGGGGTAGGGGTAGGGTTAGGGGTAGGGTTAGGGGTAGGGTTAGGGTTAGGGGTAGGGTTAGGGTTAGGGGTAAGGTTAGGGTTAGGGCTAGGGTTAGGGTTGGGGCTAAATTATGGTTAGGGTTGGGGCTAAACTTAGGGTTAGGCTTCTTTCACACTTACGTCGGTACGGGGCCGTCGCAATGCGTCGGCCCGACATACCGACGCACGTTGTGAAAATTGTGCACAACGTGGGCAGCAGCTGTAGTTTTTCAACACATCCGCTGCCCAATCTATGTCCTGGGGAGGAGGGGGCGGAGTTACGGCCACGCATGCGCGGTCAGAAATGGCGGATGCGACGTACAAAAAAACGTTTCATTGAACGTTTTTTGTGCCGACGCTCCGCCAAAACACAACTGATCCAGTGCACGACGGACGCGACGTGTGGCCATCCGTCACGATCCGTCGGCAATACAAGTCTATGGGCAAAAAACACATCCTGCGGGCACATTTGCAGGATCCATTTCTTGTCCAAAACGACGGATTGCGACGGAATGCCAAACGACGCAAGTGTGAAAGTAGCCCTAGGGCTAGGGTTAGGGTTGGGGCTAAAGTTAGGGCTAGGGTTGGGGCTAAAGTTAGGGTTAGAACTGGGATTAGGGTTAGGGTTTGGATTAGGGTTGGTATTAGGGTTAGGGTTGGCATTAGGGTTACGCTTGGGATTAGGGTTAGGTTTGGGATTAGGGTTAAGGTTAGGGTTGTGATTAGGGGTGTATTGGGATTAGGGTTAGGTTTGAGGTTAGGGTTGAGATTAGGATTAGGGGTGTGTTGGATTTAGGGTTTTGATTAGGGTTATGGTTAGGGTTGACATTAGGGTTGTTTTGGGGTAAGGGTTGTGATTATGGTTAGGGTTAGTGATTAGGATTATGGATGAGGTTGGGATTAGGGTTAGGGGTGTGTTGGGGTTAGGGTTGGAGCTAGAATTGGGGGGTTTCCACTGTTTAGGTACATCAGGGGGTCTCCAAACACGACAGCCAATTTTGCGCTCAAAAAGTCAAATGGTGCTCCCTCCCTTCTGAGCTCTGCCGTGCGCCCAAACAGTGGGTTACCCCCACATATGGGGCATCAGCGTACTCGAGATAAATTGGACAACAACTTCTGGGGTCCAATTTCTCTTGTTACCCTTGTGAAAATAAAAACTTGGGGGCTACAAAATCTTTTTTGTGAAAAAAAAAAATATTTTTTATTTTCACGACTCTGCATTCTAAACTTCTGTGAAGCACTTGGGCATTCAAAGTTCTCACCACACATCTAGATAAGTTCCTTGGGGGGTCTAGTTTCCAAAATGGGGTCACTTGTGGGGGGTTACTACAGTTTAGGTACATCAGGGGCTCTGCAATCGCAACATAATGCCCACAGACCATTCTATCAAAGTCTGCATTCCAAAAAGGCGCTCCTTCCCTTCCGAGCTCTGCCGTGCACCCAAACAGTGGTTTACCCCCACATATGGCGCATCAGCGTACTCGGGATAAATTGGACAACAACTATTGCAGTCCAATTTCTCCTGTTACCCTTGTGAAAATAAAAACTTGGGGGCTACAATATCTTTTTTGTGGAAAAAAAAATATTTTTTATTTTCACGACTCTGCATTCTAAACTTCTGTGAAGCACTTGGGCATTCAAAGTTCTCACCACACATCTAGATAAGTTCCTTGGGGGGTCTAGTTTCCAAAATGGGGTCACTTGTGGAGGGTTTCTACTGGTTAGGTACATCAGGGGCTCTGCAAACGCAACATAATACCCGCAGACCATTCTATCAAAGTCTGCATTCCAAAACGGCGCTCCTTCCTTCCGAGCTCTGCCGTGTGCCCAAACAGTGGTTTACCCCCACATATGGGGTACCAGCATACTCAGGACAAATTGGACAACAACTTTTGGGGTCCAATTTCTCTTGTTACCCTTGTGAAAATAAAAATTTGGTGGCTAAAAAATCTTTTTTGTGGAAAAAAAAAATATTTTTTATTTTCACGGCTCTGCATTATAAACTTCTGTGAAGCACTTGGGCATTCAAGGTTCTCACCACACATCTAGATAAGTTCCATGGGGGGGTCTAGTTTCCAAAATGGGGTCACTTGTGGGGGATTTCTACTGTTTAGGCACATCAGGGGCTCTCCAAACGCGACATGGCGTCCGATCTCAATTCCAGCCAATTCTACATTGAAAAAGTAAAACGGCACTCTTTCTCTTCCAAGCTCTGCGGTGTGCCCAAACAGTGGTTTACCCCCACATATTGGGTATCGACGTACTCAGGAAAAATTGCACAACAACTTTTGTGGTCTAATGTCTCCTGTTACCCTTGTGAAAATAAAAATTTGTGGGCAAAAAGATCATTTTTGTAGAAAAAATGCAATTTTTTTTTTTCACGGCTCTACGTTATAAACTTCTGTGAAGCACATGGGGGTTCAAAGTGCTCGCCACACATCTAGATAAGTTCCGTAAGGGGTCTAGTTTCCAAAATGGTGTCACTTGTGGGGGGTTTCCACTGTTTAGGCACATCAGGGGCTCTCCAAACGCGACATGGCGTCCAATCTCAATTCCAGCCAATTCAACATTGAAAAAGTAAAACGGCGCTCCTTCACTTCCAAGCTCTGCGGTGCGCCCAAACAGTGGTTTACCCTCACATATGGGGTATCGACGTATTCAGGAGAAATCGCACAACAACTTTTGTGGTCTAATTTCTCCTGTTACCCTTGTGAAAATAAGAATTTGTGGGCGAAAAGATCATTTTTGTGCAAACAAAAGCGATTTTTTATTTTCACGGCTCTACGTTATAAACTTCTGTGAAGCACTTGGGGGTTCAAAGTGCTCACCACACATCTAGATAAGTTCCTTAAGGGGTCTAGTTTCCAAAATGGTGTCACTTGTGGGGAGTTTCCACTGTTTAGGTACATCAGGGGCTCTCTAAATGTGACATGGTGTCCGATCTCAATTCCAGCCAATTCTGCATTGAAAAAGTCAAACGGCGCTCCTTCACTTCTAAGTTCTGCGGTGCGCCCTAACAGTGGTTTACCCCCACATATGGGGTATTGGCGTATTCAGGAGAAATTGCATAACAAAATTTATGGTTACATTTCTGTTTTTACACTTGTGAAAATAAAAAAAAAGGTTCTGAATTAAGATGTTTGCAAAAAAAAGTTAAATGTTCATTTTTTCCTTCCACATTGTTTCAGTTCCTGTGAAGCACGTAAAGGGTTAATAAACTTCTTGAATGTGGTTTTGAGAACCTTGAGGGGTGTAGTTTTTAGAATGGTGTCACAATTCATTATTTTCTATCATATAGACCCCTCAAAATGACTTCAAATGTGATGTGGTCCCTAAAAAAAAATGGTGTTGTAAAAATGAGAAATTGCTGGTCAACTTTTAACCCTTATAACTCCCTAACAAAAAAAAATTTTGTTTCCAAAATTGTGCTGATGTAAAGTAGACATGTGGGAAATGTTATTTATTAACTATTTTTCATGACATATCTCTCTGATTTAAGGGCATAAAAATACAAAGTTTGAAAATTGCAAAATTTTAAAAATTTTCGCCATATTTCCATTTTTTTCATAAATAATTGCAAGTAATATCGAAGAAATGTTACCACTAACATGAAGTACAATATGTCACGAAAAAACAATCTCAGAATCAGCGGGATCCGTTGAAGCGTTCCAGAGTTATAACCTCATAAAGTGACAGTGGTCAGAATTGCAAAAATTGGCCTGGTCATTAAGTACCAAATTGGCTCTGTCACTAAGGGGTTAATGTTCATGAGGAAATCAATGTTGACCACTGACATTCTCATCCACCTGCCACCAGACATAACTACACTGGTTCTCAATGCTCTTATGAAGATCACTGCGGACTTATATGACACTACCACTCCCTCCCACTATCAAACAAGACTATACTGGTTCAGATTAATGCTCACAAGAAAATCAATCTTGACTACTGACCTCCCACCAGCATATAGCTACCTTGGTCATTAATGCTTTTGTGAAGACCAATGTGAACAGTTAAAATGTCACCACAAATGTCACCCTTAATTAAGCATGACTACACTGGTTATTTATGTTCTAGAGAAAATCAATGTAGTATTTTAGCATGTTTTAAGAACTTCCATCCACCATCAGACATGCTCTCATGGACAGATAAAATGTCACCTGAAGTTCCACTATCTATCAAAGAAGACAACACTCATTGTGTTTGTTCTTAGAATGAGCAATGTGGACTGCAAATATGTCATCAGTTCCACCGTGTAAGGTCAAACTTAGCTACACTTGTCTCCATGTTTTTGAGAAAATCAACTTCCACCCTCTAGTAGACATGGCTACACTGGTTCTCATTGTTCTTGTAAAAATCAGTGTGGACTGGTATCATGTCAACAGCACCTTCTTTTACCATCAAATGTGCTACACCTGTTTCCATGTTCTTGAGAAGATCAGTGTGGACTGCTAACATGGCATAAGCCCCTACAGCATCAGACAGACATGGCTACACTTGTCTCCATGTTCTTGAACTAGTAACGTGCCATCAGCGCCTATATCCATCATCAGATAAGGCTACACTCGTCTCCATGTTCTTGAGAAGATTAATGTGGACTGATTAAATGCCACTATAATTTCCACCTACCGATAGACAATACAAAACACAGATATCACAGCAGATAATAATATATTATATAATCAAGATCACAACAGTCAAAGATATATATTCACTCTGTACAACTTTCTGTCAAGAAAAGGTTAATACATTTTCAAAAATATTGTTTAAATCAAGACTCTGCCTGTGTGAACTGAGCTTGGCATTCCATCAAAGTGAATTGATAACTTAGAACCCTCTGGAATGTTCCCACGTGTATTTCAATTCTGTATAGAAGTGTTGCTTGAAAGTGTCTTTGACAAGATCTGGCACAGAATGCAAAAGTTAGATAAAATAAAAAATAAGAAAACCAATCATGTTATTATAGATGGATTAAACTTGAAGGATAAGCTAGCTTTTAAACTTGACAAATATAATAATGCTAATTGGGGTCAGGTCACTTAAAGGGGTTGACCAAGGATTAGTAAATAAACAGCAGCACTCTTGTCAATAGGTAATGGGTTGCTTTATCAGGCTCAGCCTATAAACAAGAATGGTGCGGTTTAAAAAAAAACTAACTTTTTTTTTAACCAATTCAGACAATTTATGCTTATAAATATAACCACAGACACTGCATATTAATATTCTTCAGGAACTAAAATAAAATGTGCATGCTTCAGAGATCTGAGGTAGTCAGAGGTCTTTAATGTACCGCTATCAAGCGGCATAAATAATACTGTACATGACTTATCTCTGCTAATCTCTGATAAGGGTGTTACACTAGGCGATCAATCTTCTTCCATTTAAAAGACTGAGGAGATTCCTGCAGGGGATGAATCCTTATAAGAAGAATTTGCACATGTGATTAATGGAAAGAAATATTATTTTTAGCCAGTACATTTGTATCATTTGTTCATAGGCTGTTTGTATTGTAATGTATTGTTGGTTTACCACTCTTGTATGAAGCCTTGCCTGTAGCCTTCGGTAGCCCCATGAGAACGCAACAGCACTGCGATCTCGACTTTAGGCTGTTGTCAGCTATATAACACATCATCCACCCGCTGTGCATGAGCTAATCCCATGTGCCAGCGAAACACAGCTCCGGCACACATCTGTTGGATCAATATATGACAAATATTGCAATGCATTTACAAAGCTCTGCAACTTTGCAAGCAACTTCTATATGTAAATTGCAAAACAGCCTTTAACCCCTTTCGGTAAGTCGACATACATGTACGTTCTGATGGGGTGTACAAGGAAGCCACAGGGATTGTGTTCATGCCATAAAATACTGCTGAGCTCCCAGGACCAGAGATAGCTGCAATCAAAGCAGCTTAACCCCTACAGATGACGCAGCCCATAACTACCTCAACATCTAAGGCATTTGACAGAGGTCAAGCGTTTTCTTTTTACAGCTCAATACCCATTCCCAACTGTGATCTTGGGGTGGCGTCTACAATGTTCAAAAGGCCATTAATTCCTGCCATAAACAGTGTTTAATAGGCTGCTTATCAGTATAAGGCTAGGGTCACATGACAGAGGGTGATCAGAGTGTGATCCAATTCTCTTGGTTGAGAAGAAGATGAAAAAAGCATTTCTCCATCTTCTAGATTCTATCAGTTTGTGAAAATCGAACTGAACTCATGTGTCATCCGAGTGTAGTCCAATGGTTTCCAAGGACTCATTGACTTGGATATCCAAGTGCAATATTAATATCGGCTGAAACTCTGGTATGCAGTGATGTCCAAGGAAAATTTTGGACATGTGCAAGACCCCATACCAAAAAATTGGTCCAAGTGCTATCCGATGTTTTGTCGCATGGCAGTCAGACCTACAATATGGCCACGTGAACGAGCCCTTTACATTGACAAGATGGAGTAAAATACTGAGCTAAATAAGTAGGGCAGTGAATAATCTAAACAATAAAAGGATTGCATGCTCCAGTCCCATTGTCTGATTAGTAAAACAAATTTCATCATTCATTTAATCAGTGAACTTTTAAAAAAAAAATATGAAAAAAGAATGCCAGAATTGCTGATTTTGTTCTTAACCCTTAAAAGGGTTGTCCACTAATAGAACAACACATTCTAAAACTAAATGTTCGGCCCCAATAAAATAATAAAGCCTATGCTCACCTCCCGTGCCGGCGCCTTTCCAGTGGTGTTAGCATTCGCGGTGTTGGGGTTGCGATGCAGTGGAATGACACATGATGCCAGGCATCCAATCAGTGCTGGCATCACTGTCTCCGCCTTCAGACAAACTGAACATGAAGAGGAAGTCCGGGATCAGCTGCAGTCTGACTCCCGCTTCATGTTCAGTTTGTCCGAAGGCGGAGAAAGTGATGCCAGCGCTGATTGGGCACAAGCGTCACGTGTCACAACACCGCATCACAGCCCTGGAGAGAGCGAATGCGGACACCGTGGGAATAGCACTGGCACAGGAGATGAGTATACCCTTTATTATTTTATCAGCGTTGAACATTTAGTTTAAGAAGGAGTTGTCCTAATAGTGGACAAACCCTTTGAAAAATGAAAAAATACATTTATTAAAAGTTGTATATACTCAAACTAGTACCACTAAAATCTGCAGCTTCCCCCACATGAAATAAGCCTTCTAAGAATGGAAAAATAAAGGACAGGTAACCCCCCAAATTATTTTTTTAAAGGATTGTTTTGTGCAAAATTAATAAAACAATATAAGTTTGATACCTTTGTAAATAAACTTAACATGGTGATTGCCATAAAATGTTTAAATATTTGTAGATTTATTGCTTTTTTTCCCCCTCTTAAAAGCCATACAAATTACGCTAAATTAAAAAGTCTTATGGATTCCAAAGTGATACCATTGAAAACTACACCTCGAAGCACAAAAAATAAGTTCTAATATAGCTCGCAATCTCCGCCTTCCATTGACCAGAGAGGTGCAAGGGAAATGTATACGGAGCCTTATCTGTATAGTGTATATATTTTTTTATTCTTTTAATTCTTCCTTATAACTTCCAGCAGTGTAATATATATAATTAAACTACATATTAAGAATATAAATTAAAAAAAATAATGAAAATGAGATGACTCTTTTGACTCTGCTCCAGTCTGTAGAGCAAATTTGAATATTGAGCAGCAAAAGCCAGAAAATATCAGTGTAATGTATGTTTTCTTATTGCATATGTGAAGACTGCAATATTTTGTTTTTCTAAAACTAGAGACTAAAAATCACAAAATTTGTAATCTAAATATTTTTATTGAAAAACCATTTGGGACAACTCTTCATTCCAATGTTAGTGTCCCCACAATACTGTAATAGTACAGCAAAAAATTATATGCAAGATTATCAGTGTGAAAACACACAAACACAGCCATCCCGACATAACCCCAATATTGCCATTGACACATATTGACCCTACAAGGAAAAGTACCTCTAAACCAACAAACACATGGTTTCCTATTCGACTGCCTGGGAAACACTCAGAGAATGCTCATATGAAGGCAACTGTCAATCAAAACAATTGATCTTGCCCCATGGCCATCTACCAGTTATTCAGATGCTTATAATCAACAGTTTTATGGCAAGAAAGACATTTCAGCCAGCAAAATGGGAAACAGATTCCTACAAAATAAGCCTGATATGCGAGGTTGATGATAGCTATGAAGAATGTTATCAACAACGAAGACTACAAATTCTAATGTTAGCGTTAAGTCTTTGTAAGTAATTATTTTGTAATGTGAGCACAATAAGGCCGGCGTCACACTTGCGAGTTTTATGGACGTAAGAGCGCAGAAACTACGTCCGTAAAACTCGCAAAAAATACGGCACAATTATTCTCTATGCCCCTGCTCCTATCTGCCGTATTAAACTGATCCGTATTATACGGCTTTCTACGGCCGTAGAAAATCGCAGCATGCTGCGTTTGTCACCGTATTGCGCAAATAAAACGTCAATGAAAGTCTATGGAAGCCCCAAAAATACGGATTACACACGGACCAGCAGTGTGACTTGCGAGGAATACGCAGCGCTGTTAGAGAGAAAAGCCGGTAATTCAATTACCGGCTTTTGCTTTCTCCTTCCTAAACCCGACATGATATGAGACCTGGTTTACATACAGTAAACTATCTCATATCACCATTTTTTTTTGCATATTCCACACTACTAATGTTAGTAGTGTGTATATGCAAAATTTGGCCATTCTAGCTAGTAAAGTAAAGAGTTACATGGCGGAAAAAATTGGCGTGGGCTCCCGCACAATTTTCTCCGCCGGAGTAGTAAAGCCAGTGACTGAGGGCAGATATTAATAGCCTGGATAGGGTCCACGGTTATTGGCCCCCCCCTGGCTAAAAACATCTGCCCCCAGCCACCCCAGAAAAGGCACATCTGGAAGATGCGCCTATTCTGGCACTTGGCCACTCTCTTCCCATTCCCGTGTAGCGGTGGGATATGGGGTAATGAAGGGTTAATGCCACCTTGCTATTGTAAGGTGACATTAATCCTAATTAATAATGGAGAGGCGTCAATTATGACACCTATCCATTATTAATCCAATACTAGTAAAGGGTTAAAAAAAAACACACACACACATTATTAAAAATTAATTTATTGAAAAAATCACAAAGGCTGTTGTATTAATTTATTCTACTCTCAATCCACTCACAGAAGACCCTCGATCTGTAAATTAAAAAAAAATAATAAACCAACAATATACATACCTTCCGAGGATCTGGCACGTCCAACGATGTAGATCCATCTGAAGGGGTTAAAATATTTTGCAGACACGAGCTCTACTAATGCAGGATGCTCATTTCTGCAAAACCCCGGCGAATAAAGCTAAATATAGGTCAATGATCTATATTTAGCTTCATTTGCGGTGAGGCGCCCTCTGCTGGCTGTTCCTAGATCGTGGGAACTTTCCTAGAAAGCTCCCTTGCTCGAGTTCATATGAGGACAACCAGCAGAGGGCGCCCTCTTATGATCTCGAGCAAGGGAGCTTTCTAGGAAAGTTCCCACGATCTAGGAACAGCCAGCAGAGGGCGTCTCACCGCAAATGAAGCTAAATATAGATCATTGACCTATATTTAGCTTTATTCGCCGGGGTTTTGCAGAAATGAGCATCCTGCATTAGCGGAGCTCGTGTCTGCAAAATATTTTAACCCCTTCAGATGGATCTATATCGTTGGACGTGCCAGATCCTCGGAAGGTATGTATATTGTTGGTTTATTATTTTTTTTTTAATTTACAGATCGAGGGTCTTCTGTGAGTGGATTGAGAGTAGAATAAATTAATACAACAGCCTTTGTGATTTCTTTCAATAAATAAATTTTTAATAATGTGTGTGTGGTTTTTTTTTAACCCTTTACTAGTATTGAATTAATAATAGATAGGTGTCATAATTGACGCCTCTCCATTATTAATTTGGCTTAATGTCACTTTACAATAGCAAGGTGACATTAACCCTTCATTACCCCATATCCCACCGCTACACGGGAATGGGAAGAGAGTGGCCAAGTGCCAGAATAGGCGCATCTTCCAGATGTGCCTTTTCTGGGGTGGCTGGGGGCAGATGTTTTTAGCCAGGGGGGGCCAATAACCGTGGACCGTCTCCAGGCTATTAATATCTGCCCTCAGTCACTGGCTTTACTACTCTGGCGGAGAAAATTGTGCGGGAGCCCACGCCAATTTTTTCCGCCATTTAACCCTTTAATTTAATAGCTAGAACGGCCAAATTTTGCATATACACACTACTGACATTAGTAGTGTGGAATATGCAAAAAAAAGGGGGATATGAGATGGTTTACTGTATGTAAACCAGGTCTCATATCATGTCGGGTTTAGGAAGGAGAAAGCAAAAGCCGGTAATTGAATTACCGGCTTTCTGCTATATCGTGCTGGATGAAATATTAATATATATATATATACATATATGTGTCTCACTGACATATATATATGTATATATAGAGAGAGAGACAGTATATATGTTTTTGTTTTTTTTTAACACATGGATCCCTTGTATAGCCGTATGTCGGTTTTGCAAGCCTGCGATAAAAACACGCATTACGGCTGCCATACGGATTACATACGGAGGATGCCATGCGCAAAAAACGGTGACACACCCTGCCTACGTAGGAGCTACGGACCACTATTTTCGGGACTTTTCAGCGTATTACGGCCGTAATATACGGACCGTATTTTCATACGCTGTGTGTGATGCCGGCCTTATAGATGACTTCTATCTTTCTTTTTTACAGGGGTACTAATTTTCGCTAACTAACAAATATATTTTGCCAAGTACATGAAGGGCAAGAGACATAAGTTTCTTATGACAATGTTGTCCAATGTCCAAATATCTTTAACCCTTTCCCGCAGTGGCTAGTTTCAGTTGTTGCGCTTTTTCTTTTTCCTCATACTCTTCCAACAGTCATAATATTTTTTCCATCAACATAGCCATACGAGTGGTTATTTTTTGAGGGATGAATTGTGGTTTTTAATATCATTATTATGACATTCTCAATATCATTATCAAGTACTAGAAAATGGAAAAAGATCCAAGTGCAGTAAAAAGGTGAAGAAAAAACACACAATTCCTCCTAGGGTTTTGGGGTTTTGCTCAAGTTCATTGTGCAGTGCAAATTAAGTTTCAAGGTCAAAATTAGTTTCCAGGTTATAAAAATATGCTTATTTTTTCAATTGTTATAATTATATATTATAGAAAAATGTTGTTCTTCCATAAAACCTAGTCACAAGACAAAGATGGTTCTTCTATAAAACCTCGTCACAGGACAAAGATGGCAATAACGGAGGTCTTCAGTAGGTCCCCAGTAACCATGATAACCAATGATAACCCATTGGCATTACAATAATCAAATTGTGTGGGGTGGGGAGGAATTTAACCAGTACACAAGCGATTGACAGTATTTAAAGGGTTAAACAGCAGCGACTGGAGCTTGCTGTCGTCGCTGCTGTTACAGGCAGATATCAGCTGTATAACACAGCCATCATTTGCTAGGCATTTTGCGTGCTCAACTCCTAAACCCGTTTATGACTTATCAGCTAATCAAAGGAAAAGTGATAAATGATTGATCACTGGTGGTCCAGTTGCTGTGATTCTGGAACTAAAACCTTCAAACCACAACAGAATGTTAGAAGAAGATCCCTGAATACATTGCCCATAGAAAGGAACAAAAGGTATGAATTGTGGAGGGAGTGCAGGACACTAGTGATGAGCAAATATACTCGTTGCTCGGGTTTTCCAGAGCAAGCTCGGGTGGTCTCCGAGTATTTGTGACTGCTTGGAGATTTAGTATTCCTTGCCGCAGCTGCATGATTTGCGGCTACTAGACAGCTTGATTACATGTGGGGATTCCCTAGCAACCAGGCAACCCCCACATGTACTCAGGCTGGCTAGCAGCTGTAAATCATGCTGCTCTATCAACAATAGCTACATCTCCAAGCAGTCACAAATACTTTGGAGACCAACCAAGCAAAGAGTACCACTCGCTCATCACTACAGGACACTGGCACGAGATTCAGGTGCCACAACTGATGTGCATGGGAGGGGTTAGTATTAAAATGACAGAAAGCCGGCATTTCTTCCAGGCACCACATGCCCCGAAGCATTGAAGACATCATTAGTATAATGAAAGAAAATAAAGATTTGTCAACACAGGTAGCACTAGTTTAACATTTCTGTCACCTGTATGCCCATATTAATAGCTCATATAAGTCCCATGGGGTGACAGATTCCCTTTAAACTGCAAATAGCTGCAGCAATGGAAACAGCACAGTCCAATGTTGGGGCACGGTTGCTGCGGATGGTGGTGTGCTTACAGAAACCGTTGGTGCACGTACTACCATAGGAACAAAGTTCCCTCCATGGCTGGTCCTATTCTAACGACTACAGCATTGGAGCACAAGTCTCAGCAATGATCCCTTTAGATAGCTCTTATATACTTCTCCCCAGTGGAACCACAAGTCCTAGCAAGCTACTTTTTCCTAGTTATGATTGTTCTGCAATCACACAGGATTCCAGCCTGGGGCTTTGGGATTCAGTTGCTTAGGAATGAAAGGCAGCGTTCATATCCTTTAGGCCGGAGTCACACTAGCGTATAATAGGCACGAGTTCTTGAGATAAAACATCGCATTGCACTCAGACCAGTAATAACCTATGGGGAAACTCAGATCACCGTTTTATCTTGGGCATATTCAGCATGCAAGTGAACTAGCAGCATGCTGAGACTTTACACTTATATCGGCTGAGTCTCGCCAATGCAAGTCTATGGGTGCGAGAGAAAAAAATCGCACACTATACGGGCCATCTGTGTGACTTGCAAGAAATGTGCACATATTTTTCTCATTTCAGCCCATTGAGCCATTAAATTCAATGAGGAAAAGCAGTGAGAAATGTAAAGCCATACGGATGTCATATGAATACTTAGATGCAAGGAAATTACATCATCGCATTGCAAACGCATTACACATGGATGACCATATGGAGAACATTTGTGCGATTCTCGGGCGGAAGAATCGGACCGATTTTTCATACGCTAACCCCTTCAAGTCGCGGCCCTTTTTCGTTTTTGCGGTTTCATTTTTCACTTCCCTCCTTCCCAGAGCCATAACTTTTTTATTTTTCTGTCAATATGGTCATGTGAGGGCTTATTTTTTGCGGGACGAGTTGTACTTTTGAACGACACCATTGGTTTTACCATGTCTTTTACTAGAAAACGGGAAAAAAATTCCAAGTGTGGTGAAATTGCAAAAAAAGTGCAATCCTACACTTGTTTTTTGTTTGGCTTTTTTGCTAGGTTCATTAAATGGTAAAACTAACCTACCATTGTGATTCTCTAGGTCATTGCGAGTTCATAGACATCTAACATGAAAGAGTAGAGGTACAGAGAGGAACATCAAGTGCATGTATACTAATGCCAGAAGCCTCGCCAACAAAATGGATGAATTAGAACTAATGTTGTTGAAGCATAATTATGACATGGTGGGGATATCTGAAACATGGCTGGATGAGAGCCATGACTGGCTGTTAACTTGCAGGGCTATAGTCTGTTCAGAAATGACTGTACAGATAAGCGAGGGGGTGGGTTGTGTCTAAATGTAAAATTGTCCTTAAAACCCATCCGGCGTGATAATATAGGTGAATTTAATGAAAATGTAGAATCCCTGTGGGTGGAGATAAGGGGAGGGAGAAAAAATAATAAATTACTGATAGGGGTTGGTTATAAATCTCCAAAAATAATGGAAGCAATGGAGAATATCCTCGTAAAGCAAATAGATGAAGCTGCGACTCAAGAAGAAGTCATTATTATGGGGGGCTTCAACTACCCTGAAATAGATTGGGGAACAGAAACCTGCAGTTCCAGCAAAGGTAATCGGTTTTTGACAACTATGAGAGACAATTACCTTTCACAACTGGTTCAGGACCCAACAAGAAGGGGGGCACTGCTAGACCTAATATTAACGAACAGGACAGACCGCATATCAAAAATAAGGGTTGGGGGTTACTTGGGAAATATCGATCACAAAATAATAAGTTTTCATGTATCCTTTAATAAGATTTGTAATAGAGGGGTTACAAGGACACTAAACTTCAGGAGGGCAAATTTACAACAGATGAGAGAGGATCTTGGTGCAATTAACTGGGACGATATCCTGAGACACAAAAATACACAAAGAAAATGGGAGACGTTTATTAACATCCTGGATAGGACCTGTGCACAGTATATACCGTATGGGAATAAACATACTAGTAATAGGAGGAAACCAATATGGCTAAATAGAGCTGTAAGGGGCGCAATAAGTGACAAAAAGAAAGCATTTAGAGAATTAAAGGAAGTAGGTAGTGAGGAGGCATTAAATAAATACAAAAAATTAAATAAATTCTGTAAAAAGCAAATCAAGGCAGCAAAGATTGAGACAGAGAGACTCATTACCAGAGAGAGTAAAAATAATCCCAAAATATTCTTTAACTACATGAATAGTAAGAAACTAAAAAATGATAGTGTTGGCCCCTTTAAAAATAGTCTGGGTGAAATGGTGGATGAGGATGAGGAAAAAGCCAATATGCTAAATGACTTTTTTTCATCAGTATTTACACAAGAAAATCCCATGGTGGACAAAATGAGTAGTGATAAAAATTCCCCATTAAATGTCACCTGGTTAACCCAGCAGGAAGTGCGGCGGCGTCTAAAAATCACTAAAATTGACAAATCTCCGGGCCCGGATGGGATACACCCTCGAGTACTGCAGGAATTAAGTACAGTCATTGATAGACCATTATTTTTAATCTTTAAAGACTCCATAATAACAGGGTCTGTACCACAGGACTGGCGTATAGCAAATGTGGTGCCAATATTCAAAAAGGGGACAAAAACTGAACTCGGAAATTATAGGCCAGTACGCTTAACCTCTACTGTGGGTAAAATCCTGGAGGGCATTCTAAGGGACGCTATACTGGAGTATCTGAAGAGGAATAACCTCATGACCCAGTATCAGCACGGGTTTACTAGGGACCATTCATGTCAGACTAATTTGATCAGTTTCTATGAAGAGGTAAGTTCCGGACTGGACCAAAGGAACCCAGTAGATGTAGTGTATATGGACTTTTCAAAAGTTTTTGATACGGTGCCACACAAAAGGTTGATACATAAAATGAGAATAATGGGGATAGGGGAAAATATGTGTAAGTGGGTTAAGAGCTGGCTCAGGGATAGGAAACAAAGGGTGGTTATTAATGGAACACACTCGGACTGGGTAGCGGTTAGCAGTGGGGTACCACAGGGGTCAGTATTGGACCCTCTTCTTTATAACATTTATTAACCCCTTAAGCCCCGAGGGTGGTTTGCACGTTAATGACCGGGCCAATTTTTACAATTCTGACCACTGTCCTTTTATGAGGTTATAACTCTGGAACGCTTCAACAAATCTTGGCGATTCTGACATTGTTTTCTCGGGACGTATTGTACTTCATGTTAGTGGTAAAATTTATTCGATACAACTTGCATTTATTTGTGAAAAAAACGGAAATTTGGCGAAAATTTTGAAAATTTCGCAATTTTCCAACTTTGAATTTTTATACTCTTAAATCACAGAGATATGTCATGCAAAATACTTAATAAGTAACATTTCCCACATGTCTACTTTACATCAGCACAATTTTGGAACCAAAATTTTGTTTTGTTAGGGAGTTATAAGGGTTAAAATTTGACCAGCAATTTCTCATTTTTGCAACACCATTTTTTTTTTAGGGACCCCATCTCATTTGAAGTCATTTTAAGGGGTCTATATGATAGAAAATACCCAAGTGTGACACCATTCTAAAAACTGCACCCCTCAAGGTGCTCAAAACCACATTCAAGAAGTTTATTAACCCTTCAGGTGTTTTACAGGAATTTTTGGAATGTTTAAATAAAAATGAACATTTAACTTTTTTTCACACAAAATATATTACAGCTCTAATTTGTTTTATTTTTCCAAGGGTTACAGGAGAAAATGGACCCCAAAAGTTGTTGTACAATTTGTCCTGAGTACGATGATACCCCATATGTGGGGATAAACCACTGTTTTGGCGCATGGCAGAGCTCGGAAGGAAAGGAGCGCCATTTGACTTTTCAATGCAAAATTGACTGGAATTGAGATGGGACGCCATGTTGCGTTTGGAGAGCCCCTGATGTGCCTAAACATTGAAACCCCCCACAAGTGACACCATTTTGGAAAGTAGACCCCTTAAGGAACTTATCTAGATGTGTGGTGAGCACTTTGACCCACCAAGTGCTTCATAGAAGTTTATAATGCAGAGCCGTAAAAATAAAAAATCATATTTTTTCACAAAAATGATCTTTTGCTCCCAATTTTTTATTTTCCCAAGGGTAAGAGAAGAAATTAGACCACAAAAGTTGTTGTCCAATTTGTCCTGAGTACGCTGATACCCGATATGTTGGGGTAAACCCCTGTTTGGGCGCACCGGAGAGCTCGGAAGGGAAGGAGCACTGTTTTACTTTTTCAACGCAGAATTGGCTGGAATTGAGATCGGACGCCATGTCGCGTTTGGAGAGCCCCTGATGTGCCTAAACAGTGGAAACTCCCCAATTCTACCTGAAACCCTAACCCTAACACACCCCTAACCCGAATCTCAACTGTAACCCTAACCACACCCCTAACCCTGACACACCCCTAATTCTAATCCCAACCCTAATCCCAACCATAAATATAATCCAAACCCTAATCCTAACTTTAGCCCCAACCCTAACCCTAACTTTAGCCCCAACCCTAACCGTAACTTTAGCCCCAACCCTAACCCTAACTTTAGCTCCAACCCTAACCCCAACCCCAACCCTAACCCTAGCCCTAACCCTAGCCCTAGCCCTAACCCTAGCCCCAACCCTAGCCCCAACCCTAGCCCTAACCCTAGCCCCAACCCCTAACCCTAGCCCCAACCCTAACCCTAGCCCTAACCCTAGCCCTGATGGGAAAATGGAAATAAATACATTTTTTTAATTTTATTGTTTTTCCCTAACTAAGGGGGTGATGAAGGGGGGTTTGATTTACTTTTAAAGTGTTTTTTATATCGGATTTTTATGATTGGCAGCCGTCACACACTAAAATACGCTTTTTTATAGCAAAAAAGTTTTTGCGTCTCCACATTTTGAGACCTATAATTTTTCCATATTTTGGTCCACAGAGTCATGTGAGGTCTTGTTTTTTGCGGGACGAGTTGACGTTTTTATTAGTAACATTTTTGGACACGTGACAGTTTTTGATCACTTTTTATTCCGATTTTTGTGAGGCAGAATGACCAAAAACCAGCTATTCATGAATTTCTTTTGGGGGAGGCGTTTATACCGTTCCGCGTTTGGTAAAGTGGATGAAGCAGTTTTATTCGTCGGGTCAGTACGATTACAGCGACACCTTATTTATATCATTTTTTTATGTTTTGGCGCTTTTATACGATAAAAGCTATTTTATAGAAAAAATAATTATTTTGGCATCGCTATATTCTCAGGACTATAACTTTTTTATTTTTTTGCTTATTATGATTATTGGTGGCTCGTTTTTTGCGGGACAAGATGACGTTTTCAGCGGTATCATGGTTATTTATATCCGTCTTTTTGATCGCGTGTTATTCCACTTTTTGTTCGGCGGTATGATAATAAAGCGTTGTTTTTTGGCTCGTTTTTTTTTTTCTTACCGTGTTCACTGAAGGGGTTAACTAGTGGGACAGTTTTATAGGTCAGGTCGTTACGGATGCGGCGATACTAAATATGTGTACATTTATTTTTTTTTTTAGATAAAGAAATGTATTTATGGGAATAATATTTTTTTTATTTATTTATTTAGTAATTTTTTTCTTTTTTTTTACACATGTGGAAATTTTTTTTTTTACTTTTTTACTTTGTCGCAGGGGGGGACATCACAGATCGCCGATCTTACAGTTTGCACAGCACTCTGTAAGATCGGCGATCTCACTGACATCGCTGCAGGCTTACCAGCACCTGCAGGCGACCCGGAAGTACTCCCTGCAGGACCCGGATGCAGCCCCGCGGCCATTTTGGATCCGGGGACTGCAGGGAGAAGACGCTCGGTACACGGTGAGTACATCACAGTGTACCGATCGTCTCAGGGAAGCACGCAGGGAGCCCCCTCCCTGCGCGATGCTTCCCTGTACCACCGGCACATCGCGAACCTTTTTTTCTTCGCGGTGTGCCGGTCCGTGACTGCTCCTGGCACATAGTGCCGGATGTCAGCTGCGATAGTCAGCTGACACCCGGCCGCGCTCCCCCCGTGAGCGCGGCCGATCGCATATGACGTACTATCCCATCACTGGGAATTAAGTCCCAGGTCACCTGGACGGGATAGTACGTCATATGGGATTAAGGGGTTAATGACCTTGTAGGGGGCATTCAGAGTAGAATTTCAATATTTGCAGATGACACTAAACTCTGCAGGGTAATCAATACAGAGGAGGACAATTTTATATTACAGGATGATTTATGTAAACTAGAAGCTTGGGCTGATAAATGGCAAATGAGCTTTAATGGGGATAAATGTAAGGTCATGCACTTGGGTGGAAGTAATAAGATGTATAATTATGTGCTTAATTCTAAAACTCTGGGCAAAACCGTCAATGAAAAAGACCTGGGTGTATGGGTGGATGACAAACTCATATTCAGGGGCCAGTGTCAGGCAGCTGCTACAAAGGCAATTAAAATAATGGGATGCATTAAAAGAGGAATAGATGCTCATGAGGAAAACATAATTTTACCTCTATACAAGTCACCAGTTCGACTACACTTAGAATACTGTGCACAGTTCTGGTCTCCGGTGTATAAGAAAGACATAGCTGAACTGGAGCGGGTGCAGAGAAGAGCGACCAAGGTTATTAGAGGACTGGGGGGTCTGCAATACCAAGATAGGTTATTACACTTGGGGCTATTTAGTTTGGAAAAACGAAGACTAAGGGGTGATCTTATGTTAATGTATAAATATATGAGGGGACAGTACAAAGACCTTTCTGATGATCTTTTTAATCATAGACCTGAAACAGGGACAAGGGGGCATTCTCTATGTTTGGAGGAAAAAAGGTTTAAGCATAATAACAGACGCGGATTCTTTACTGTAAGAGCAGTGAGACTATGGAACTCTCTGCCGTATGATGTTGTAATGAGTGATTCATTACTTAAATTTAAGAGGGGACTGGATGCCTTTCTGGAAAAGTATAATGTTACAGGGTATATACACTAGATTCCTTGATAGGGCGTTGATCCAGGGAACTAGTCTGATTGCCGTATGTGGAGTCGGGAAGGAATTTTTTTCCCCAATGTGGAGCTTACTCTTTGCCACATGGGTTTTTTTTGCCTTACTCTGGATCAACATGTTAGGGCATGTTAGGTTAGGTATGGGTTGAACTAGATGGACTTATAGTCTTCCTTCAACCTTAATAACTATGTAACTATGTAAGATGACTAGGTTATTTTTTATCCAAGTGGTGAAAAAAAATTCAAAACTTTGTTAAAAAAAAAAAAAAAAGTGCCATTTTCCGATACCCGAAGCGTCTCCATTTTTCGTGATCTGGGGTCGGGTGAGGGCTTATTTTTTGCGTGCCGAGCTGACGTTTTTAATGATACCATTTTGGTGCAGATAGGTTCTTTTGATCGCCCGTTATTGCATTTTAATGCAATGTTACGGCGACCAAAAAAACGTAATTCTGGCGTTTCGGATTTTTTTCTCGCTACGCTGTTTAGCGGTCAGGTTAATGCTTTTTTTTATTGATAGATCGGGCGATTCTGAACGCGGCGATACCAAATACGTGTAGGTTTTTTTTTTTATTATTGTTTTATTTAGGATGGGGTGAAAGGGGGGTGATTTAAACTTTTATATTTTTTCATATTTTTAAATACATTTTTTTTTTACTTGTGTCATGCTTCAATAGCCTCCATAGGAGGCTAGAAGCTGGCATAGCCTGATCGGCTCTGCTACATAGCAGCGATCATCAGATCGCTGCTATGTACAGTAGCTGAAATGCAGGTGTGCTGTGAGCGCCGACCACAGGGGGGCGCTCACAGCAGGCCGGCATCAGTAACCATAGAGGTCTCAAGGACCTCTATGGTTACCATCCTGATGCATCGCCGACCCCCGATCATGTGACGGGGGTCAGCGATGACATCATTTCCGGCCGCCCGGCCGGAAGCGCCGGTTAAATGCCGCTGTCTGCGTTTGACAGCGGCATTTAACAGGTTAATAGCGGCGGGTGAATAGTGATTTCACCCGCCGCTATTGCGCGCACATGTCAGCTGTACAAAACATGTACCGCCGGAGCCACATCAAAGGGGGAGACACGACATGCGCCGTACTATTACTGCGCATGTCGTGAAAGGGTTGTGTGACTCCGGCCTTATGGAAAGTCAGGAGGAGGTTGGCAACCCCAGGTAACCTGCCTGGTCTGTATTTCTGGTGCAGCCCCAAGGCTCATGGTCCTCCCACATGGAGCTGCAGAACTATCAGTCCTCACACTGTGCTTTCCTTCTGGATTATTGCTGTCTCGTTTCAGTAATGGCTGAAAACTCTCATCTTCTCTGGTACTGTCTTCTCCAGCTTGCTCAGCCAATCAGTCTTATCCTCTGATGCTCTTCCTCTTCCAGGTTGCCAAGGCATTGCTGCTAAGCAGGGATTAATGTCTCTTATTGATAAACACTACATCAAACAATGTGGTTGGCAGCACTCACTGTGTAGGAGGCACATCCATATAGACCAAGGAACCCACTCGGTAATATATGCAGCAAATTAAAAAAGACCAATTCAGGGTGAAGTTTAAAAGAACTGAAGTTTTATTCCACCATAGAGAATATAAATACAACGTTTCGACCACAAGTGGGTCTTTCTCAAGTACGTTGTATTATTTGTATTCACTATGGCAGAATAAAACATCAGTTCTTTCAAACTTCACCCTGGACTGGTGTCACGCAACGTGAAGGAAAGACTAAGTGCAACCCGAAGGGATAAGGGAAAGAGAACCAATCCTAATAATATGGTAATATAGTAACATCTGTTTCAATTCTTTTATGCATAGGAACTTGATTATTAGCAAAAGTATTGTACAGTTAGTTACCATGGAAGCACATTATATTAAGCACAGCTGCAAAGAGACAACTAAAACTTCTTTGAAGGTTTCCGCGCTACCCAATGTAACCAATCTGGTAATTGTACAGAACTTTCAGGATGTTCAGATTCGCTACAGAATATAGAAAGGAGAACTGTTAAATGTATATGATGAATAAAGCTAACACTGAGCTGCAATCCGGTGTATATAAATGTAAACGTTCTTTTTTTATGCAAAGATTAGTGTGCAATCACTAATTTTTTTTAAAGCTTTGTATGTAAAGTAAACCACTTATGGACTTAAAGGGAATCTGTCACCCCCGGGATGTACATGACCTATTAATATGGGCATACAGGTAATAGAAATGTTACACTAGTCCTACCTGTATGCCTCATATTAATGGTCTTGTTGCTGAGAAATGATATATTTTGTCTTTATGCTAATGATTCCTTCCAGGCTCTGGAGCGTGCGGTGCCTGGAAGAAATCTCTGCCCCCTGGTCTCAATACAATACTACCCCCCTCCCATCAGCATCAGTTATGGCCATGAAATCCTGCACCTGCGCTCTGTACTCCCTCAGAAATACATACCTCATCCTCCCTTCTATGGATGCTGCACTCAGGGGTCTTCTGCACAGGTGCTGGCAAGTCATAAGGTGCGCTCCCTACTTCCTCCCTGCACAGTCATCACTATGTACACATGGTTCCTAGCATATTAATAGGTCATATATACGTCCCGGGGGTGACAGATTCTTTTTAACTTATTACGCACCTTGGCATCTCACATAGACTTTATGGCCAACAGTATAGAGCTCATTCTTAAAGGGATGGTCCAGTTTTTCTTTTTACAATGGACGTAAAAACTAACAGGCATGTAATTGTTAACAGAGGCAAACACCTGCCTGATGTATCTAAAGTATGTGAAACAACACCGTGAGCACAGCTACTAAGTGGTGCTATAGTTAGGCTCCCACACCATTTACTAAATCAACATAGAACTTAGCACTCAACTTGGGATGCTTGAACAGAAGAATTTTATTTTGCAGTATGCTCAAAACGTTTGACTCCGGTGGACTCCGCGTCTGGCGTCATACATTACTCATTTCCTCTAAAGTACCTCTCTCCGCATATCACAGCTACATCTCCTATTCATAGATTTATTCTGGCCCGCTGACATCTGGGCACGTTCCTCATATGTATTCCATATACATAACTGAAGAAGGTTCATGTTGAATCGAAACGTTTTGAGTATACTGCAAAATAAAATTCTTCTGTTCAAGCATCCCAAGTTGAGTGCTAGGTAGTGTTGAGCCACCTCCCTAGTGTTTGGGTTCGGTTCGGTTCGTCGAACAGGGAGGTGTTCGCCGAACTGTTCGTCAAACGTTCAATGAACACCATCGAACCCCATTGAAACCAATGGCAGGCAAACACAAACACATACAAACACATGGAAAACACATAGAAAACACCTTGAAAGGTGTCCAAAAGCTGACAAACTGCTCAGAAGACACAACAAACATGAAAAAGTCACAACTACATAGAATCATGCTAAAAGAAAAGAGGTGGAGGAGTAAAAGGAGGAGGAGACACAGATATAGGCATGTCATGCCCATGTAAAATCAAGAAAGGCTGGAGTAAAATTCGAAACTCACTCTACCAACACCCAGACGTCTTGACAAAAAAAATAAAAAAATAAATATCTTTAGGTAGAATGGCGGCGGGTCCATTCAGAACACTTTCCTTAGAAGATGTAGTGGTACCCCCATTGGGAGTTGTGCCAAAAAATTAACCCAATATATTCAGACTAATCCACCATTTGTCATATCCAAGGGGCAGGTCAGTAAACGACAACATCGACACGGAACCAAGTACAGTACTATGTACTGTACCTCCTTTGACGAGGCAATCAGGCGGGTCAAGAAGTTTGGAAGGGGCACCCTAATGGCTAAAACAGACATTGAGGGGGTGTTCCGGTTACTACCTGTGCCTCCGAATAGTGTCCTCCCATTGGGCTGCTTCTGTGAAGGAGCATACTACACAGATCGCTGTTTGCCCATGGGGTGCTCCATATCCTGCTCACTATTTGAGGCGTTTAGTTGCTTCCTCGAATGTGTTGGCATGGACTTTTGTAAGGCGGCACATATTATCCATTACCTCGACGACTTCTTATGCCTGGGCCCAAAAGATTCGCCACAGTGTGAAAACACGCGGTAGTCCACCTGTGAGAAGGAGAGAGCTAGAGGGAGAGTGGACACCCCAGAGCCGAGGGGCTAGATTGTGAAAGAAAGAAGGCGGTGTAGCTTGCTTCATGGGTGGGGTACTCTGCTGAGTAGCACAAAATGCTATTAGGTACAAAACGATTTCCTGGGCTAGATGCAGTTAAAAATAGTACTTAGGTAAACAGGTGGTGGGTGGCTGGGCTACTCTGCTGACTAGCAGACACTGAAGCTTTGGAGCAGACCTCTGAATCCCAGGCCATAGTATGAGTAAACAACTCTGCAGATGACCCCACCCACCTGGAATTGACGATGTAAAACTCAGCATGGGGACTAAATAAAAGAGTCTCCTTTTTTTCCAAAAATTCGGCCACAGACACCACTTAAGTGGCATCAATTTCGCCAGAGTTTTTTGTGAATATTTTTCTGCCCAATGATGACAGAATTATTCTAGGAGTGATACCTTTATTGGCTAACCAAAATAAAGGTCTAACTCCTAGAATACTTCTGTCATCATTGGGCAGAAAAATATTCACATCGATTTTTCTGGCTATCACGGTACTACAATAAAATTTGTTATTGTACGCCAGAGTTTTATAAAACGGTTGGTGAGGTGATTTTCAAAAATCATCAAGCTTTTAGTCTCCCCAAGATGACACAGGGGTAGAAAAGTCCTTGTGGATTCAGGATTTGTTCATCTTGATGAACGTTAGTCTGTCTACATTGTCACTGGACAGCCGCATGCGCTTATCTGTCAGCACACCACCAGCAGCGCTGAACACACGTTCAGAGAGAATGCTGGCTGCGGGGGAAAACACAACAAGATCTCTAAGGCATTAGTGGCGAACTCATGCCATTTTTCAAGATTGGAAGCCCAAAATGAGCAAGGGTCATGGCATCGATGTTAACTTGGAGATACTCTTGTACCATCCTCTCCAGGCATTGGCTGTGCGTCAGACTTCTTGTCTCCTGTGGCCTTGCAAAGGATGGTCTAAAAAAATCTTGAAACGATTGGAAAAAATTGCTGTTACCACCAGATACGATGTTACTGTTACAGTGATGTGTTTGAGTGATAACTCGATAGTCCCACGGTTGGCAAGTTAGAACTCAGAGATTGACTACGTGCACCACTGGTGTTTTGTGGAAAAGCAGATGTAAGATTCAGTAACAGTCTCTGCTGATACTCCTGCATGTGTGAATCCCTTTCTATGGCAGGAATTATTTCGCCAAATTTGCTTTTGTACCAGGGATATAACAGTGTGGCAACCCAGTAGTCGGCATTACTTCGGATTCTGACAATCCGAGGGTCATGTTGCATGTAGTGCAACAAGGCACTCATGTGTCTTGCGCATCCAGGAGGACCAAGTCCTTGTTGTCTTGGTGGTGGCGAGGTGAGAATCAGGCTTCCTTCGTCTGCCCTCTCCCCCCAACCTTGCACAACAGAAATTTAATAAAGGTCTGCCTCATCTGATGAGTCTTCCATGCCCAGTGCCAGTTCGTCCTCCACTTCTTCCTTGCCTCCTGCACCTTCCTCAACAGTTTGGCTGCTACCATGCACCCTCGGTAATCCCTCTCCCCCAGCCTCCAAAGCCAGCCGCCTTGGTGCTGCCAACCTTCTTGAACTTGGAGATATAATCCCTTCCGCATACGACTCCTCCTGTTCCTCCTCCTCCTCCTCTTGTTCCACCACCTGACTCCGAACACTGTGTAAGGTATGCTCCAGCATGTAAATCACCGGAATGGTCATGCTGATAATGGCATCGTTAGCACTAAACATCTTCGTTGCTATTTCAAAACTGTGCAGAAGGGTGCATAGGTCCCTGATCTGGGACCACTCCTGCAGCATGATTTGCCCCACCTCCTGATCTCGTTGGCCCAGGCTATACGTCATAACATATTGCACCAGGGCTCGTCGGTGCTGCCACAGTCGCTGCAACATGTGCAGAGTTGAATTCCACGGTGTGGGCACATCGCATTTCAGCCGGTGAACTGGCAGGCCCAATGACTTCTGTAGAGATGCAAGTCGTTGAGCTGCGGGATGCGAACGGTGGAAGTGAGCACACAGCGACCGTGCCCTCTACAGAAGCCCATCTAGTCCGGGATTGTGGGATAAAAATTGCTGGACAACAAGTTCAAAATGTAAGCCATACAAGGCACGTGTGTGACATTGCCCCGGCGAAGGGCCGCACCCAGGTTTGCAGCATTGTCGCACACAGCCTTCCCTGGCTGCAGGTTGAGTGGAGACAACCATTGATGGAACTTGGTCTCCAGAGCTGACCACAACTCCTCTGCTGTGTGACTCACATTTCCCAGATATTTCAATGTCAACACTGCCTGATGCTGTTGAGCCCTGGTGACAGCATAGTGAGGAGGTGTGCAGGATTCCTTCTGCGCAGTTACAACACGGGTGGCATTACCAGACAGGCTTTGGGTGCAGGTGGGGGACCGAGAGGAGGTTGAGGAGGCAGAAGCAGTGGAGGAACTTCTAGATACAGAGGATCGATGAGCAACTTGTGGCGACGGCAAGACTTGGACAGCAGCCCCTTCTCCTGATGTCGCCGTTGTTACCCAGTGCCCAGTCACCAACATGTAACGCCCCTGTCCATGTCTACTCGTCCAAGTGTCTGTGGTGAAATACACCCTGTCACACAGAGTTTCTCAAGGAAGCGGTGATGTTGTGTGTGACATGCTGGTGCAGCGCAGGCACAGCTTTCTTTGAGAAGTAGTGATGACAGGGCATCTGGTACTGGGGCACTGCGACGGACATAAGGTCTCAAAAATCCTCTGTGTCCACCAGGCGGAAAGGCAGCATTTCTGTAGCCAACAGCTTGCTGATGGAGAAATTCAACCTCTTAGCTTTGTCATGGCTAGGAGGAAATAGTCTTTTACTTGTCCACATCTAAGGGACTGAAGGCTGGCTGCCGTGCTTAGACGGAGTTGAATAGGGTGTCCCCGGCAAACTGCTGGTCTGTGAGGAAGGTGCAGGCGGAGATGTTATGTTGCCTTCATCAAATTGTGGTGTCGATGTCGGAGAGCGCTCAACACCAGCAGGTGTTTCCACTTGCAAATGTCCTGACGACCTGCCAATCACACTGGCTGTTGCAGGTGAAGAGGTGGAAGGTCTGCATCCAAAACCATGTGTGACTGCTGTCCCCACAGTCACGGAGGATGAAGAGGACGCGGATGCACTTGATGGGGCAGATAGTGGTTGACCTGGCCCACTAGGCCGCATTGTAGCACAGTGAGCTTCCCACTACAACTTATGCCTCATATCCATGTGACGGTTCATGCATGAAGTACTCAAGCTAGTGATTTTTTTGTTGACAAATCTTACAGACAACATGAGTTGGGTCATCCTTTGCAATGTCAAAAAATGCCCAGGCTATGCAAGGCTTAGAGCCTGTGCGACCAGAAGAGCTACCACGACTTCTGGTCTGAGGCACAGTTGGGGTTGAGGATGCAGTTGTTTATGTGCTTCCAGTACTCTGTCTCTGTCCAGGAAGGCGCACCGTTACCTCGTCGTCAGACTCGTCACTTGCATCCTCCTCCACCTCCTCTGCTGACCTCATTGACTGGCGGACTGGGGGTTGACAGTAAGTGGGGTCTACAACCTCGTCATCATCATCCTGTGTGTTCTCACACCCATCATCCTCTAAGCCAACCTCTTCCTGCCCTAACTGAAAAGTCAAGCTTTCGTTCCAATTAGGTATCTCAGTCTCATCATCATCTTCCTCATTGTCTCCACCAACAGGAGTTACAGTTTGGGAACAAAGGTCTACATTATGCTCAGAACCTTCTTCATCTGGGCCTGGATCCGACTCACAAAGATTCTGGGCATTAATGCAGATCATTTCCTTATCTGGATTCACAGAAGCTCTGGAGCAGACCTCTGATTCCCAGGCTATAGTATGCGTAAACAGCTCTACAGACTCAACCATGAGCCTTGCGCAGGCGTGTACTACGGAGGACAGAGAATGAACTTCAATCCAATATTGCGGCCAACATGCAGCCAGCGGGTAAGGAAAGGGTGAATAAAACACCTGAAAACTCCGCCCATATGACCGAAAACCGGTCCCGCCAAATTCAGGCGACAGGTTCCCTTTAAGTTTTAAGTTTGTGAATAAAGAAAACTTTTTTCATGGATTCAGTGAAGCTGGACATTTTTTTCTTTTGGATTCTACATGCCTGGACACAGCGGGTCCGTGCTCCCGAAACTCAGCTTATGCATCATGGGTGAGCTGGTTTATATTCCTTCTCTTCAATATTTCACCACTGGACAACCACTTCGGAACAGCTGAACTGTCAATCACAATTCATACAAGATTCTTACCACCTAGAAGCAATGGTTACACCCACTCATATACAGGTGCTTCTCACAAAATCAGAATCATCAATAAGTTAATTAATTTCAGTTCTTCAACACAAAAAGTGAAGCTCATATATTATATAGAGTCATTACAAACAGAGCAATCTATTCCATGTGTTTATTTATGTTAATGTTGATGATTATGGCTTACAGCCAATGAAAACCCTAAAACTCATTATCTCAGTAAATTAGAATAATTAACAAAAAAAACACCTGCAAAGGCTTCCTAAGCATTTAAAATGGTCCCTTAGTCTGTTTCAGTAGGCTCCACAATCATGAGAAAGACTGCTGACCTGACAGAGGTCCAGAAGTCAGTCACTGACACACTCCACAAGGAGGGTAAGGCACAAAAGGTCATTGCTAAAGAAGCTGGCTGTTCACAGAGTGCTAAATCCAAGCATATTAATGGAAAGTTGAGTGGAAGGAAAAAGTGTGGTAGAAAAAGGTGCACAAGCAACAGGGATAAGCGGAGGCTTGAACAGATTGTTAAGAAAAGGCCATTCAAAAATTTGGGGCAGACTCACAAGGAGTGGACTGCTGTAGGAGTCATTGCTTCAAGAGCCACCACACACAAAGGTATCCAGGACATGGGCTACAAGTGTCACATTCCTTGTGTCAAGCCACACATGACCAATAGACAACACCAGAAGCGTCTTACCTGGGCCAAGGAGAAAAAGAACTGGACTGTTGCTCAGTGGTCCAAGGTGTTGTTTTCAGATGAAAGTAAATTATGCATTTCATTTGGAAATCAAGTACCCAGAGACTGGAGGAAGAGTGGAGAGGCACACAATCCAAGCTGTTTAAGGTCCAGTGTGAAGTTTTCAAAATCAGTGATGGTATTCAAAATGTGAGATGAAAAGAGGAGTCAAGGTACAAGCCAGAGGGTCATAAGCCAGTCGGGGAACGCAGTACCAGAGACAGAAAAAATGAGGCGGAGTTCAGAGTTCAAGCTGAGTCATACACTGTAGGGAAATCACCAAACGTACACTGAGTCAGGGATTGGGAACAGGTCAGACACACACACGGGAAGTCAGAGGCAGAAGGATCACTAGCGTATATGGATCAGCTGGTCCAGCCAAGTACCCGAACTATCACTGACAAAGGCTACCTAAAATAGCACCAATAAATAGCTACCCAAGAACCAAAGAGAAGCAGGAAAAGTTAATCCCTCCATGACCAGGTCAGGGAAAGAGAAGCAAGAAGCAAACCCGACCTGGATCATGACAGTACCCTCCTCTCAATGGGGGCCACCGGACCCCCAGTCTTCCCTGGATACTGAGCATGAAAGGTCCAGACCAACCGATCCGCATGGACCAATCACATCGGAACCCAGGATCGGTCCTCCGGACCGTAGCCCCTCCAATGGACCAGATCCTGGAGTGAGCGACGGACCATACGAGAGTCCTCAATCTGTTCTACCTCATACTCATTCTGGCCATTCACTGAAATGGCTGGCGAAGGAGATGGAGATTCCCCAGAGGAAAACCCCAAAGGTTTAAAAAGAGCCTTATGGAACACGTTGGGAATCCATAAAGACAGGGGGCAGGCGCAAACGGAAGGCCACAGGATTGACCATCTCCAAAATCTCATAAGGGCCAATGAACTTGGACCCCAATTTAGCAGAAGGAACTTTAAGCTTAATATTCCTGGTGGACAACCAAACCTTATCCCCAACCCGGAATACTGGCCCCACAGATCGCCTTTTGTCAGCAAAAAATTTATACGTTCCCTGAGCCTCCCTAATATTCCTCTGAACCTCCTGCCACACCTCCCCCAAACGTTGCACAGCTAGATCAGTCCCAGGGCACCCTGAATCCAGTCGGGAAAACTCCCCAAAATGAGGGTGAAACCCATAATTGCAGAAGAAAGGGGAGGTACCCATGGACTGATTAATGCAATTGTTAAAAGCAAATTCAGCCACAGGTAAAAAGAAACACCAATTGTCCTGCTGGGTAGTGGTCAAACAACGCAAGATTTGTTCCAAGGACTGATTTTTCCTCTCTGTCTAACCATTAGACTCAGAATGATATGCTGAAGAAAAGGACAAACAGACACTCAACCTTTTACAAAAGGTCCTCCAGAACTCGGACACAAACTACTCTCCCCTGTCAGAAACCACACTCACAGGCACACCATGCAACCGTACAACATGTTCAACAAACAATTTAGCTAACATCTCTGCATTAGGCAGACCTGTCAAAGGTACAAAATGCACCTGCTTACTAAATCTGCCACCACCACCCACATGACCATTTTACTACTAGAAGAAGGAAGATCGGTTATAAAATCCATGGACAGATGAGTCAATGGTCTATTAGGAATTGGCAAAGGCACCAATTCCCCGGCTGGCTATGGGAACTTTTAGCACATACATCACAGGACGACATGAACTTAACCACATCCAAAGCCAACGAGGACCACCAAAACAACCTAGAAACAGCTTTACAGGTAACTGAAATTCCCAGATGTCCACTCAGGGCAGAATCATGAAACTCTCGAAGTATCCTGAGACGAAATTGAATGAACCCAAAGAGCTTATTAACTGACAATTACGGAGGAGCAAGAGACTGAGCCTCACGAATCTCTCGCTCCAACACCGAGGACACCCCAGCCACAACCACCCAATGCTGAAGAATGGAGGAAGGAAGCTCAGGAAGTGATATTGGGTCCAGACTACGGGAAAAGGCATCAGCCTTGACATTTTTAGAACCAAGCCTAAAAGGTAATAGAGAATTGAAACCACGAGAAAAAGTGAATATCTCGCCTGTCTCGGTGTCAACGTCTTGGCAGACTTGATGTAAGCCAGATTCTTATGATCTGTAATCACAGTGATTCGATGGAAAGCCCCCTCCAAAATATGCTTCCATTCTTCAAATGCTAGCTTAATGGCCAATAACTTTCTGTTACCTACATCATAATTCTTTGCTACAGAAGAGAATTTCTTTGAGAAGAAGGCACATGGTCTTAAGTTAGTCAAAGTGGCAGATCCCTGGGACAATACCGCCCCCACCCCCACCTCAGAGGAGTCCACCTCCACAATAAACGGTTCAGATGGATCTGGTTGAATCAATACGGGGCAGACAAACACTTCTTTAACCCCTTTCTGACATTAAATGTACTATCCCGTCGAGGTGGGGTGGGCCTGTATGCCGATCATAGCGATCGGCCGCGCTCATGGGGGATTGCGGCCAGGTGTCAGCTGACTATCGCAGCTGACATCCGACACTATGTTCCAGGAGCATTCACGGACCGCCCCCGGCACATTAACCCCCGGCACACTGCGATCAAACATGATCGCAGTGTTCCGGCGGTATAGGGAAGCATCGCGCAGGGAGGGGGATGTGATCGCGTTGCTCCGAGGGTCTCTTACCTCCTCCTCCCTGTAGGCCCGGATCCAAAATGCCACGGTGCTGCATTCGGGTCCTGCAGGGAGGTGGCTTACCAGCGCCTGTTCAGAGCAGGTGCCGGGAAGCCTCCAGGAGTGCACAGCAAAGTGTCAGATCAGCGATCTTACACTATAACATGATGCCCCCCTGGGGCAATGTTATAGTATAAAAAAAATATTCAGATGTGCAAAAAAAATTCCTAAAAAAATATATATATTGTTCCCATAAATACATTTCTTTATCTAAATAAAAAAAACAATAAAAGTACACATATTTAGTATCGCCGCGTCCGTAATGACCCAACCTATAAAATTGTCCCACTAGTTAACCCCTTCAGTGAACAGCGTAAAAAAAAGAGGCAAAAAACAACGCTTTATTGTCATACCGCCGAACAAAAAGTGGCATAACACGCGATCAAAAAGACGGATATAAATAACCATGGTACCGCTGAAAATGCCATCTTGTCCCGCAAAAAACGAGCCACCATAAAGCATCATCAGCAAAAAAATTAAAAAGTTATAGTCCTCAGAATAAAGCGATGCAAAAATAATAATTTTTTCTATAAAATAGTTTTTATAGTATAAAAGTGCCAAAACATAAAAAAAATATAAATGAGATATTGCTGTAATCTTACTGACGCGAAGAATAAAACTGCTATACCCATTTTACCAAACGCAGAATGGTATAAACGCCCCCCCAAAAGAAATTCATGAATAGCTGGTTTTTGGTCATTCTCACAAAAATCGGAATAAAAAGCGATCAAAAAATGTCACGTTCCCGAAAATGTTACCAATAAAAATGTCAACTCGTCCTGCAAAAATCCGCTAGAAAACCCGCTATAAATAGTAAATCAAACCCCCTTCACCACCCCCTTAGTTAGGGAAATAATTTAAAAAAATATTTATTTCCATTTTGCCGCTAGGGTTAGGGTTAGAGTTAGGGCTAGGGTTAGGGTTAGGGCTAGGGTTAGGGTTAGGGTTGGGGCTAGGGTTAGGGCTACAGTTAGGGTTGAGGCTAAAGGTAGGTTTAGGGTTGGGGCTAAATTTACAGCTAGGGTCTGGATTACATTTACGGTTGGAAATAGGGTTGGGATTAGGGTTAGGGATGTGTCAGGGTTAGGGGTGTGGTTAGGGTTACTGTTGGGATTAGGGTTAGGGGTGTGTTTCGATTAGGGCTTCAGTTATAACTGGGGGGTTTCCACTGTTTAGGCACATCAGGGGCTCTCCAAACGCGACATGGCGTCCGATCTCAATTCCAGCCAATTCTGCATTGAAAAAGTAAAACAGTGCTCCTTCCCTTCCGAGCTCTCCCATGCACCCAAACAGGAGTGTTCCCCAAGATATGGGGTATCAGAATACTCAGGACACATTGAACAACAACTTTTGGGGTCCAATTTCAACTGTTACTCTTGGGAAAATACAAAACTGGGGCTAAAAAATAATTTTTGTGGAAAAAAAAGATTTTTTATTTTCACGGCTCTGCGTTATAAACTGTAGAAAAACACTTGGGGGTTCAAATTTCTCATAACACATCTAGATAAGTTCCTTGGGGGGTCTAGTTTCCAATATGGGGTCACTGGTGGGGGGTTTCTACTGTTTAGTTACATCAGGGGCTCTGCAAATGCAGCGTGACGCCTGCAGACTAATCCATCTAAGTCTGCATTCCAAATGGCGCTCCTTCCCTTCCGAGCTCTGCCATGCACTCAAACTGTGGTTCCTCCCCCCACATATGGGGTATCAGCTCACTCAGGACAAATTGGACAACAACTTTTGGGGTCCAATTTCAACTGTTACCCTTGGAAAAATACAAAACTGGGGGCCAAAAAATAATTTTTGTGGAAAAAAAAGATTTTTATTTTCACAGCTCTGCTTTATAAACTGTAGTGAAACACTTGGGGGTTCAAAGTTCTCACAACACATCTAGATAAGTTCCTTGGGGGTCTAGTTTCCAAAATGGAGTCATTTGTGAGGGGTTTCTACTGTTTAGGCACATTAGGGGCTCTGCAAACGCAATGTGACGCCTGCAGACCATTCCATCTAAGTCTGCATTCCAAATGGCGATCCTTCCCTTACGAGCTCTCCCGTGCGCCCAAACAGTAGTTCCCCCCACATATGGGGTATCAGCGTACTCAGAACAAATTGCACAACAACTTTTGAGGTCCAATTTCTTCTCTTACCCTTGGGAAAATACAAAACTGGGGCTAAAAATAATTTTTGTGAGAAAATTTTTTATTTTATTTTCAAGGCTCTGCGTTATAAACTGTAATGAAACACTTGGGGGTTCAAAGCTCTCACAACACATCTAGATGAGTTCCTTAGGGGGTCTACTTTCCAAAATGGTGCCACTTGTGGGGGGTTTCAATGTTTAGGCACATCAGTGGCTCTCCAAATGCAACATGGCCCCATCCCATCTCAATTCCTGGCAATTTTGCATTGAAAAGTCAAACGGCGCTCCTTCCCTTTCAAGCTATCCCATGTGCCCAAACAGTGGTTTACTCCCACATATGGGGTATCAGCGTACTCAGGGCAAATTGTACAACAACTTGTGGGGTCCAATTTCTTCTCTTACCCTTGGGAAAATAAAAAATTGGGGGTGAAAAATCATTTTGTGAAAAATTATGATTTTTATTTTTACGGCTCTACATTATAAACTTCTGTGAATCACTTAATGGGTCAAAGTGCTCACCACACATCTACAGGTCCTTCTCAAAAAATTAGCATATAGTGTTAAATTTCATTATTTACCATAATGTAATGATTACAAATAAGCTTTCATATATTATAGATTCATTATCCACCAACTGAAATTTGTCAGGTCTTTTATTGTTTTAATACTGATGATTTTGGCATACAACTCCTGATAACCCAAAAAACCTGTCTCAATAAATTAGCATATTTCACCCATCCAATCAAATAAAAGAGTTTTTTAATAACAAACAAAAAAACCATCAAATAATAATGTTCAGTTATGCACTCAATACTTGGTCGGGAATCCTTTGGCAGAAATGACTGCTTCAATGCGGCGTGGCATGGAGGCAATCAGCCTGTGACACTGCTGAGATGTTATGGAGGCCCAGGATGCTTCAATAGCGGCCTTAAGCTCATCCAGAGTGTTGGGTCTTGCGTCTCTCAACTTTCTCTTCACAATATCCCACAGATTCTCTATGGGGTTCAGGTCAGGAGAGTTGGCAGGCCAATTGAGCACAGTAATACCATGGTCAGTAAACCATTTACCAGTGGTTTTGGCACTGTGAGCAGGTGCCAGGTCGTGCTGAAAAATGAAATCTTCATCTCCATAAAGCATTTCAGCCGATGGAAGCATGAAGTGCTCCAAAATCTCCTGATAGCTAGCTGCATTGACCCTGCCCTTGATGAAACACAGTGGACCAACACCAGCAGCTGACATGGCACCCCACACCATCACTGACTGTGGGTACTTGACACTGGACTTCAGGCATTTTGGCATTTCCTTCTCCCCAGTCTTCCTCCAGACTCTGGCACCTTGATTTCCGAATGACATGCAAAATTTGCTTTCATCAGAAAAAAGTACTTGGGACCACTTAGCAACAGTCCAGTGCTGCTTCTCTGTAGCCCAGGTCAGGCGCCTCTGCCGCTGTTTATGGTTCAAAAGTGGCTTTACCTGGGGAATGCGGCACCTGTAGCCCATTTCCTGCACACGCCTGTGCACGGTGGCTCTGGATGTTTCCACGCCAGACTCAGTCCACTGCTTCCTCAGGTTCCCCAAGGTCTGGAATCGGTCCTTCTCCACAATCTTCCTCAGGGTCCGGTCTCCTCTTCTCGTTGTACAGCGTTTTCTGCCACATTGTTTCCTTCCAACAGACTTACCATTGAGGTGCCTTGATACAGCACTCTGGGAACAGCCTATTTGTTGAGAAATTTCTTTCTGGGTCTTACCCTCTTGCTTGAGGGTGTCAATGATGGCCTTCTTGACATCTGTCAGGTCGCTAGTCTTACCCATGATGGGGGTTTTGAGTAATGAACCAGGCAGGGAGTTTATAAAAGCCTCAGGTATCTTTTGCATGTGTTTAGAGTTAATTAGTTGATTCAGAAGATTAGGGTAATAGGTCGTTTAGAGAACCTTTTCTTGATATGCTAATTTATTGAGACAGGTTTTTTGGGTTATCAGGAGTTGTATGCCAAAATCATCAGTATTAAAACAATAAGAGACCTGACAAATTTCAGTTGGTGGATAATGAATCTATAATATATGAAAGTTTAATTGTAATCATTACATTATGGTAAATAATTAAATTTAACACTATATGCTAATTTTTTGAGAAGGACCTGTAGATAAGTTCCTTAGGGGGTCTAATTTCCAAAATGGTGTCACTTGTGGGGGGTTACAATGTTTAGGCACATCAGGGGCTCTCCAAACGCAACATGGCATCCCATCTCAATTCCAGCCAATTTTGCATTGAAAAGTCAAATGGCGCTCCTTCGCTTCCAAGCTCAGCCATCTGCCCAAACAGTAGTTTACCCCCACATATGGGGTATCGGCATACTCAGGACAAATTGTACAACAACATGTGTGGTCCATTTTCTCCTGTTACCCTTGGTAAAATAAAACAAATTTGAGCTGAAGTAAATTTTTTGTGAAAAAAAGTTAAATGTTCATTTTTATTTAAACATTCCAAAAATTCCTGTGAAACACCTGAAGGGTTAATAAACTTCTTTAATGTGGTTTTGAGCACCTTGAGGGGAGCAGTTTTTAGAATGGTGTCACACTTGGTTATTTTCTATCATATAGACCTCTCAAAATGACTTCAAATGAGATGTGGTCCCTAAAAAAATGGTGTTGTAAAAATGAGAAATTGCTGGTCAAATTGTAACCTTTATAACTCCCTAACAAACAAAAATTTTGGTTCCAAAATTGTGCTGGTGTATAGTAGACATGTAAGAAATGTTACCTATTAAGTATTTTGTGTGACATATCTCTGTGATTTAATTGCATAAAAATTCAAAGTTGGAAAATTGCGAAATATTCAAAATTTTCGCAAAATTTCTGTTTTTTCACAAATAAACGCATGTAATATCAAAGAAATTTTACCACTATCATGAAGTACAATATGTCACAAGAAATTAGTGTCAGAATCACCAGGATCTGTTGAAGTGTTCCAGAGCCATAACCTCAAAGGGACAGTGGTCAGAATTGTAAAAATTGGCCCGGTCATTAACATGCAAACCAACCTTGGGGGTAAAGGGGTTAAGGCCGAAAATGCCGCTGTGGCAAGAGCAGGTCAATTCTTGATATCAGACCCCTTTCAGGTCAAATCAGTGAGGGGCTTAACAATTTGAGAAAATCCCCTTAAAAATGTCCTATAATAATTAGCGAACCCCAAGAAATGCTGAAGACCTTTAAGATCCCTGGGTTGAACCCTGTCCACAATGGCCTGAACCTTTCTAGGGTCCATACGAAATCCCTCAGCAGACAAGACGAACCTCAGAAAGGACAACTCCTGGAATAAATACAAAAATTTATCCAGTTTAGCAAAGAGACAATTCTGGAGTCTCTGGAGAACTGCACGCAGATGACCTACGTGGGCATGCTTCTCCACAGAGTACACCAGAATATCATCAAGGTACACTGCAAGGAAGCACCCAATAAAGACGTCAGAAAAGACATGGCTGATAAAATTTTAAGAAACAGCCGGTGCATTAGTCAACCCATAAGGCATAAACAAATTTTCAAACAGCTCCTCAGAGGTGAGAAACGCAGTTTTCCACTCATCCCCCTCTCGTATACGGATGAGATTGTATGCCCCCCAAAGATCTAATTTATAAAATCACTTAGCCCCAGACAGTTTGTTGTATAAATCAGGGATAATTGGGTGAGGGTAAGTATTTCTCACAATGATCTTATTCAACTCTCGGAAATCGAGGCATGGGCGTAAACCACCGTCTTTCTATTTCACAAAAAAGAACCCAGTCGCCACAGGGGAAATGGAAGGGCGAATGTGCTCTTTGTGAAGACTCTCAGAGATGTATTCCTTCAAGGTCGTACGCTCAGAACCGGATAAATTATACAAACGCGCCTTGGGCAATTTAGCATCAGGAACAAGATTAATGGTAAATTTAATGGTAAATCTAATGGGCGGTGTGGTGGCGAAACCTCAGCCTCTTTTTCGGAGAATACATCCGTAAAGTCCTTTAGGTACTCCGGAATACCCTCCAGACTGATGGATGACATAGACATAGTAGTAAGACAAGCTTCAGAACAATTAGGTCCCCGCTTCACAATCTCCCGGCACACCCAGTCAATCACTAGGTTATGAAGTTGCAACCAATGGAACCCCTACACCAGGACAGCAGGGAGATTAGCCAAGAAAAAACATGAAATACGCTCCTGGTGTAGGGTCCTCACCTGGAGGGTGAACTCTTTAGATATGAAGTTAACCCCACCCTTGGTGAGGGGTGTAGAGTCAATGGCCACGATTTTAATAGGAGTCTCCAACCTAACTGTCCTCAACTTACAGCTGGACACCAATTTAGAGTCAATCAGATTCATGGATGACCCACAGTCCACAAAGGCCAAAGTGGGAGTGAAGCAGTTCTCTACACCAAGTTCCACTTTTAATAGTACTTTTGAGTTTGATCGCAGCATTAAGGGGGTAAAGTGCCGGGAGCGGTGCAGGACAATTCCTGGAACTGAGTGCTGGGTGACAGCTGTCAGAATCAGCTGACACCTGGTGGTAATCCTGCGCACAGCCCGTGTGCATGCAAAATCACCGAAACGTATCTACACATCTCAGGTCAATAAGACCCAGGCCACAAGGACGTATGGATATGTCCAAGGTGAGAAAGGGATTAAAAGGGGTAGTCCTACGAACAAAAGTATATTTTAATCAATAGATCTTGGAATAATAATAATTTCCACAATTCGAGGTGTTTGAAAATACTGTTCCTGTGCCGAGAAAATCTTATAAATGTGCCCTTGCTGTGTACTGTGTAATGGCTGTGTCTGGCCGTACAGAGACATGGTCTGATCATCCCCTGGGTAGGGGAGGGAGCAAAAGAGTATACAGTCATTACAGCAGGGGATCACAGCTGATTCTTTTTGTGAGTAAAACATTTCACTGCCTTTTTTTAAATAATATTTTACCTCAAAGTAAGAAGCGGCTGTGAGCGGCTTGCTTCGTCAAGTCAGGCAGAGCCGATGAGTTCAGTTACTAACTGCAGTAACGTGACATTAGCACTGAAGCAATGGGAACAGCATGGAAATTCTGTGCCAGACCCGGGGAGATTGTTTTTTTTTTTAAGTAACTGTAGCTGAGGAAAGAGGTTTTCCAAAACTGGAATATCCCTTTAGAACAATGCTTCAATCCAAAACCTGAATTCAAGTCAATATTTTTCTATTTTCCTTGATTTCTCTTTGACATGGTTAGCCTTTTGGAATCATTATACTGTATTTTCAATCTCTCCTCCGCAAGCAATGTCAACGCTTTCCAGTCTTTGATCTGTCAATACCTTCTTTAGTTATATGCCACACTTTAGACTATGACCAAAATAAATAATTTATCAGCATAGTATTTCATTACATCTAGATTCGCATTGTTTAGGCCACATTCCTGTTCTTTTTTTTCCGCCGTACTGTCTCAGTTACCATTTACCGTACTCCATTAGAACCGCATTATAGGTCTTGAGATTGACAGAAAGATAGGAGATCACTGCCCATCATTTCTAAGATGTGTAATAGTTTTTGTTTTTCCTTTTTTTTCCTAAATCATTTACATATGGTGGAACCTTATGAACTCTGGATATAACAAGGACTTGCTAGGCAAAACATCTGCCTTGTATTAGGTTCCAGTGTTTTAATTGCCTATTTTTGCCAAAAGATCCTGTTGTGTTAATATCCTTGGATCTATTTGCATCTAAATTTTACACACATACCATTCAATAGATAGCGCTCTTGTTGGGTCACGCATGCTTACATAGGTTAGGGAACCTTTCAGTGTCATGTACTTAATTATTATATTTAAATTCCATTCCATAATCTTGGGTTAGATGCAGATAAAAAGCGAATAAAAAAGGTGACAACATAGGACAGACGCTCTTTAGATGAAACTCACTTGGTTAAGACACTTTATCCTCAGTTAATTAGAGGTGAGTGTCATAGAATCTTCAATTGTTATATTCTTCATCCTTAAGGGTATATGTGCACACGCTGCGGATTTTGCCGCTGCAGATTCGCAGCAGTTTTCCATGCGTTTACAGTACCATGTAAACCTATGGAAAACAAAATCCGCAGTGCACATGCTGCGGAAAAAAAATGCATGGAAACGCTGTATAGGTTATTACACAGCATGTCAATTCTTTGTGCGGATTCCGCAGCGGTTTACACCTGCTCCATGGTAGGAATCCGCAGGTGTAAAACCGCAGGTGAAATTCGCACAAAAATCGCAAAAAAATGTGGTAAATCCGCTGTAATTCCGCAGGAAATCCGCAGTGCGAATTTACCAAAATCAAACTGCAAAATAATCCGCAGCGTGTGCACATAGCCTCAAGCTATGTGCACATGTCCGGAATTGCAGCAGAATTTTCAGCTGCAATTCCGGAACTCCCTGCCTCGGGAAAAACGCATGCGGAAATGGCATGCGTTTTCCCGCTAAACACTAGCGTTTTAGCTTGCAGAATGCTAGCAGTTTCCAAGCGATCTGTAGCATCGCTTGGAAAACTGATTAACAGGTTGGTCACACTTGTCAAACATAGTGTTTGACAAGTGTGACCAACTTTTTACTATTGATGCTGCCTATGCAGCATCAATAGCAAAAAGATCTAATGTTAAAAATTCCCGTTCCCAGTAATGCATTGCGAGAATGACCTGTAATGACGTAATAGTCTCACTACGTCATCACGGGTCATTGCCGCTAGACATTATTGAGAACGAGAGCATCGCGAGGAGCAGGAAGACTGCTGGGGACGCCGGAAGGTGAGAATATCATGATTGTTTATTTTAATTCTTTTTTTTTAACAATTATTTGGTTCCCAGGGCCTGGAGGAGAGTTTCCTCTCCTCCACCCTGGTTACCAACTGCACATGATCCACTTACTTCCCGCATGGTGGGCATAGCCACATGCGGAGAGTAAGTGGATCAATGCATTCCTATGTGTGCGGAATCCCCGCAATTCTGCACAAGGAATGAACATGCTGCGTTTTTTTCCGGAATGCGATTCCGCCACGGAAAAAAACGCAGCATGTGCACAAAAAATCTGGCATGCATTCTAATAATAGGAGGCTTAAAGTATGCATTTTTTGTGGTTTTATCGCGTTTTTATAGTGCAAAAAAGGCGAAAATTCCTGAACGTGTGCACATAGCCTAAGAGGAGTTTCGGTACTTTTACACTCCAGGTTTGATTACACAATTCACTCTGAAAGAATAGATCAAAGGGGAAAAAACATATTTTAGTAATTTCCCACATAATGAATGAAATGGGTCTGAGTTTATAAATGATTTGATGGAATTCTTGGAACATGTAAGTTGGCATTGTCAGTATTGATGACAGGTAATTATAATAAAGTAATAAATAAAAGGCAGGAAAGAGAAAACGGACATAGACAGCTAATATTGTGTTTTCAAATTGTTAAAGGGCTCCCCACTGCTTTTTTTTTTAATGGGCCCTGCATAGTTTAAAAATAAAAAATATAAATTCTTGCCTATCAATCCCATGCTACGCCTCCATATTAGCTCCCAGGTCTATCATTCTCCAAGATTGCTTTTATGCCAAGGTTTACATGTGACCACTGCAGCCAGTCAGTGACCATTTGATAACATGACCATTTGATGTCCCGTCACTCACTGGTACGCTATCGCCCAGGAATCTCGGTCTCTGTTACCTCCCGCCACTCACTGGTACGCTATCGCCCAGGAACCTCAGTCTCTGTTACCAATTCCGATCACAAACCGCTGGGCTCATCTAGCGATACAATCAATACCGCATTCATTGGATTACTCTGCTGTCTCCCCTGTATTTGCTCACCTGAGTGGGATGTGGTGAGTGACAATTGACATCTATTTATGCCTTTTTGGGATAGTTGTGGTTAAGATGAACCGAATGATCTAATTAACTGTTAGGATTTTTGTTTTATTTGTCTATTAGCATTGGTTCATCACACCATGAAAATTAAATTCTAATCCCACATAGGATCACCCCATGTGCAGTTTACACAGTTTCAAAAAGAGTAAGTGTATTTTACCAATATCCCTGACAGTTCATTTTGCGGCCCAAATAGTATATCTATTTTACACCTTGTACATTCTACTTTTTAGCAAGCCGCTGCAGCCAGGTGCAACTCTTTACTCACAGGGGTCCCCAAGGCATACACCACAAAAACAGCTACAATCAGTAGCGTAGCTACTGGGGGGCAGAGGGGGCCATTGCCCCGTGCCCCACGCTCTGAGGGGGCCCACCGGGAGCTACGCTACTGTAACTGCAGCACTCCGATGCAGTTACATTCTGCGGCAGAGCAGGGAGAATCGATCTCCGTGCTCTGCCACTATGGGGCCCCTGAGCAGGCGGGGGGGCCCGGTGCCAGCAGTGGGCCCCCCGCCCGTCAACACATGGTGAGCTGTATCGGCATCTATCCGATACAGCTCACCGCAGTGATTAGGTGCGCTCCTCCCATCATCCCCCACACTGTCTGACAGCAGGCGCGATGATGTCACCACCCAGCTCCCGCTGTCAGATGAGCGGGAGTAGGAGCAGGAAGCACCGCTGGAACAAGGAGTTAGAGAGGTGAGTATTTATTTACTGTGTTTTTATGGGGGCTGCCTTATTCTACAGTATCTGCCTATAGGGGAGGGAGTGCTGCCTTATATACAGGATCTGCCTATGGGGGAGGGAGTGCTGCCTTATATACAGGATCTGCCTATAGGGGGGGAGTGCTGCCTAATATACAGGATCTGCCTATGGGGGGAGTGCTGCCTTATATACAGGATCAGCCTATAGGGGAGGGAGTGCTGCCTTATATGCAGGATCTGCCTATAGGGGGGGAGTGCTGCCTAATATACAGGCTCTGCCTATGGGGGGAGCGCTGCCTTATATACAGGATCAGTCTGTAGAGGAGGGAGTGCTGCCTTATATACAGGATCTGCCTATAGGGGGGAGTGCTGCCTAATATACAGGATCTGCCTATAGGGGGAGTGCTGTCTTATATACAGGATCAGCCTATAGGGGAGGGAGTGCTGCCTTATATACAGGATCTGCCTATAGGGGGGAGGTGCTGCCTAATATACAGGATATGCCTATGGGGGAGTGCTGCCTTATTCTACAGGATCTGCCTAGGGGGGAGTGCTGCCTTATTATACAGGATCTGCCTATGGGGGGGGAGTGCTGCCTTATTCTATAGTATCTGCCTATGGGGGGAGTGCTGCCTTATATATAGGATCAGCCTATAGGGGAGGGAGTGCTGCCTTATATACAGGATCTGCCTATAGGGGAGGGAGTGCTGCCTTATTCTATAGTATCTGCCTATGGGGGGAGTGCTGCCTTATTCTACAGTATCTGCCTATAGGGGGAGTGCTGCCTCATATACAGGATTTGCCTATAGGGGGGGAGTGCTGCCTAATATACAGGATCTGCTTATGGGGGGAGTGCCGCCTTATATACAGGATCTGCCTAGAGGGGGGAGTGCTGCCTTATTCTACAGGATCTGCCTATGGGTGGAGTGCTGCCTTATTCTGCAGGATCTGCCTATGGGGGTGCTGCTTTATTCTACAGGATCTGCCTATGGGGGGGGCTGCCTTATACTACAGGGTCTGCCTATGGGGGGGTGCTTTAAACTACAGGGTCTGCCTATAGGGGTGCTGCCTTGTGCTATATTGAGGACTATCTGGCACATTATACTATATGGCGGTTATCTATGGGGCCATCATACAGTGTGGGGATTACAGTCTTGGAGCCATCAAACAGTTTGGGGGCTACTAAGGGGTCAGTATACTGTGTGGGTGGTACTATACAGTTAGGGGGTATTATACTGTGTATAGGGGAGCTGTTCGGGGGAGACTCGGGACATTATTAAATGTAAAGTGGACACTTATTGTAATAGGGGAACTCAGGTTATTGTGACTATCAAAGGGGCACACAGAGGGCATTATTATGTGGGCTCTGTTTTCTAGGGCACTTGCACCCGGCATTACTATATTATAGAGAGGTGCTTTAGAATTTAGAGGGTACAGAGAACCACAGAGTAGGTGCAGTAATAGGGTCACATACGGCCGCAGAGGCTCAGTACCGGGGTATCAGGTGCAGTAATGGGGTCACATATGGCAGCAGCGGCTCAGTATTGGGGTATCAGGTGCAGTAATGGGGTCACATATGGCAGCAGCGGCTCAGTATTGGGGTATCAGGTGCAGTAATAGGGACACATGGCAGCAGCGGCTCAGTATCGGGGTATCAAGTGCAGTAATGGGGTCACATATGGCAGCAGCGGCTCAGTATTGGGGTATCAGGTGCAGTAATAGGGACACATACGGCAGCAGCGGCTCAGTATTGGGGTATCAGGTGCAGTAATAGGGACACATACCGCAGCAGCGGCTCAGTATTGAGGTATCGGGCAGTAATAGGGACACATACTGCAGCAGCAGCAGCTCAGTATTGGGATATCTGGGGCAGTAATAGGGACACATACGCCAGCAGCGGCTCAGTATTGGGGTATCAGGTGTAGTAATAGGGACACATACGGCAGCAGGGGCTCAGTATTGGGGTATCAGCAAGATGAGGGGTTTGTGCAGGTTGGGAATAGATGTTGATGGCTGGAAAGTGAGAAGTGAAACGTGTCTTTGTTGTTTTCTTTGCAGACGAGTTGGAGCTGGAAGAAGTTGTCATGTCGGTCTGAGCCAGATGGAAAAGACGGGAAAAGTGACGATTCCATCAAACAGTTTGGGGGCTACTAAGGGGTCAGTATACTGTGTGGGTGGTACTATACAGTTAGGGGGTATTATACTGTGTATAGGGGAGCTGTTCGGGGGAGACTCGGGACATTATTAAATGTAAAGTGGACACTTATTGTAATAGGGGAACTCAGGTTATTGTGACTATCAAAGGGGCACACAGAGGGCATTATTATGTGGGCTCTGTTTTCTAGGGCACTTGCACCCGGCATTACTATATTATAGAGAGGTGCTTTAGAATTTAGAGGGTACAGAGAACCACAAAGTAGGTGCAGTAATAGGGTCACATACGGCCGCAGAGGCTCAGTACCGGGGTATCAGGTGCAGTAATGGGGTCACATATGGCAGCAGCGGCTCAGTATTGGGGTATCAGGTGCAGTAATGGGGTCACATATGGCAGCAGCGGCTCAGTATTGGGGTATCAGGTGCAGTAATAGGGACACATGGCAGCAGCGGCTCAGTATCGGGGTATCAAGTGCAGTAATGGGGTCACATATGGCAGCAGCGGCTCAGTATTGGGGTATCAGGTGCAGTAATAGGGACACATACGGCAGCAGCGGCTCAGTATTGGGGTATCAGGTGCAGTAATAGGGACACATACCGCAGCAGCGGCTCAGTATTGAGGTATCGGGCAGTAATAGGGACACATACTGCAGCAGCTCAGTATTGGGATATCTGGGGCAGTAATAGGGACACAGACGCCAGCAGCGGCTCAGTATTGGGGTATCAGGTGTAGTAATAGGGACACATACGGCAGCAGGGGCTCAGTATTGGGGTATCAGCAAGATGAGGGGTTTGTGCAGGTTGGGAATAGATGTTGATGGCTGGAAAGTGAGAAGTGAAACGTGTCTTTGTTGTTTTCTTTGCAGACGAGTTGGAGCTGGAAGAAGTTGTCATGTCGGTCTGAGCCAGATGGAAAAGACGGGAAAAGTGACGATTCCATCATAAAGAACGTCAATGGTAAGTCATTATCTATAACTGTGCTGTGATCTCTTATATGCTCTGTAGGGCTGGTATCTACCACTGACCATATGGCGGTAATATCCATGTTGGTCTTTATATAGAGATTATCTTCAGTAATAGTGCGGTCATCTGCTGAGGTTCTCCTCCACTATTAGGGGGCGTCATCGAGTTGTAATCAAGGTTACCTGGTTAGGGGCCCACTCATAAGCTTCACCCCCCCTGGACCAAAACCCTAGCTACGCCTCTGGCTACAATATAAGTAAGTACTGCTCAATATCACCAAGTGTTGATAATAAACTACAATAATTTATGATCCCTCTAGCCTCAGTTTAGCGTGGTGGTTTCACAATATTATATATCGGTTAATCCTTTAACAGGGTCCTGCACAGAACCTGTTTTTACCACCTGAGGCTTCTGTGGCCCCCGTCTTATCCTTTCAGGTGATTAAAGCGCCAGTGTATAACATTTTCCATTCTACCATTCTACCATTTGATAACAGATGTGACCTTGATTGGCTGCAGCAGTGGCATTCTCTTTCCGCTGAAAGAGGAAGCAAGGAGACTGGCAGGGGACCAGTGTCTCTACTATTTAACAAAGGTGCCTTTGAACATCAAAACTTAATGTACCACCAGAGACCGTTCACATAAAAGTTTTTAAATGACATCTACAAAAAACAAAAAAAAATCTTATTTATGAAACATTTGAACACGGCCTTACAGACACCAAAAAGTCACATGTCTCCTCTCCAAATCACACATCACCACTTGTGCACTATACCCCATCCCATGCCACCTCCTCCCCAACCTTGCCACCAGGGCTGCCACTAGGTATTTCGGGGCCTCATACAGGCAAAATTTTCAGGGCCCCATGAGACTCCGTCCAGGATCCAACCCCTTCCCAGCCTCCACCCCTTGAACTGTCCGCAGTCCCACCGCTCTCTCTTGGAAAAACTCCACTTCTCACCAATCACACATTAACAGTTCCCATCACCAGATCACACATATTGCCAGCAGCTTTTGTTTTGGCAAAAGATTGCCACCACGACAAGGTAGACTCTTTTGGACACTAACCTATTAAAAATTTGTTAAAATATGCAATACAATTTATGTATATTTTTATTTATTTTTCAATTTTTAAAATGACCAATATTATCACATCCAAAGGGACAAATACCACCGCACCATAACCAGACACCATATTACCACCACATAGTGACCTATAATATCACATACAAGGAGCAATTACTGCCACACCATGTCAACATCACATATTACCCCCACATGGTGACCAATAATACCACATACAGGCAACAAATACCGCCACACCATGACCAGACCACATATTCCCACCACAGTGACCGAATAATAGCACATACAAGGGACAAATACCACCACAAAATGGCCGGACAACATATTACCACCACATAGTGACTGAATACTACAATACAGATCATTAATTAAAAAAAAAACACAATACTGTCACCAAAAGTGCCATTATACACAGGAGATCTGTTCTTAGTATGCAGTGTCTGTGTGATCACCGATGACATTATACACAGGAACTCTGTATATAGTGTCAGTGTACAGGTAATACAGTGATCACTAGTGACAATATACACAGGAGTTCTGTATATAGTGTTTAGTGTAAAGGTAATAGAGTGATGTAAGATTGCACTTACTAACGGGTAGGGGATTACTCGCTTGGCACGGGATTGACGTAGTCAGGCAAGATTTTTGAACAAACAAAACAGTCCATTTGGTTTATTAAAGTATCATAAACCACATCATGAGCAGTCCATTTACACACTGTACCAGGACATCACATCAAGTCTCAGATCCTTAGTCTGCGGTAACTAAACACGCTGGTCCACCTTTGACCAGTTGCCATGGGTTACCACACAGTTCATATCACAATTAGCACCAACCGACTATTGTACCTTCTAGGAGCTCCTGCCCCACCTGCTGACTCAGTCCTCTCTCTTGGGAAGGCTGCCTCACGGGGATCACCAACTGGCCTGGTCGGCACACATTAGTCAGTCCAGACCCACCGAAGGACTGTGGCTTCCCCACACAGTAGCTGTCACTGGCTCTGCAGATCCCTGTCCTCACCTCGTGCTGTTCAGGGATCCGGTCCTACTCCCAGGACCTCCCAACACCCAGGTTACTCAGGATCACACAGGTGGCCTGTCCAGGTACTATTCAGGACGTCCATCCCCGGCTGGGACCGTCCAATATCCAGGCCACCAGTAGCAAAGCCCCACCATGTGCTCTTCAGGAAGCCTCCTCCCTGGTCTTCCAACACAGGCTCACACAGGTCACTCACAGCGACCATACACAGGCACCATGTGACCGACACCCTGGTCACATTATATACCTTGAACCACTCGCCTGGGTGGGAGTGTGGGTGTGTGGCTAGTTTGTCCCGCCCATCTCACATAACTAGCCCTGCCAAACCTCCCATGACTATTATACAACATGCAACATACCTGTGGGACTATGGGTCCCAGAACACCACATCACTTCAGGCTGGCAGCGCAGAGTCTTCTCTGCGACACAGATATCATCCATTCATCACAATGCCGGACTTTGTCTTATGACCACAGCCATGCATGCAACTGCCATGCACTCTCATGGCCTCAATACACTTCTGTGTGCACACTGGGGAGACCATGCAGCGCCCCCTACCTGTTACAGGGGGTCACTGCATCACATACCCCCCTGTTCAAACTTGTGGGGTTGAACATTTGTCTTAACCCAGGGGCCTCGAGACCAGGTACCTTGGCCTACTAGTCGAGAGGGCCCTCTCAGTCGGGTTTGGACATAACGGTCAATCTGGCGTCGCAATCCCCTTGCACCCATATGACCTGTCTGGACTGACTCTTTGTCAACACATCCGCTACCGGGTCTTCCCCCTAAGTCACTCAGCCCTGAGCTATCTGAGGAGACACTGCATCTTTCACCCAACTGGGTACTCCCACCCCTGTTATGATCTGGTGGCCTTGGAGCAGCATGAGACGTAGTCTGGAGAAGGTGGTCCCTGTACTGACCGCAAACCCTGAACCTAGCAGCGCAACTAAAAGTAGCCATGGGGGGTACCTAGCACTCCCTAGACCCCTCGACACAGCCTAAGATCTAACTACCCCTAAAGACAGAAACAGGAAACCTATCTTGCCTCAGAGAAAATCCCTAAAGGATAGATAGCCCCCCACAAATATTGACTGTGAGAGGAGAGGGAAAAAACATACGCAGAAATGAAATCAGATTTTAGCATAGGAGGCCATACTAGCTAAAAAGAAAGAATAGAACAGAGTACTATGCAATCAGTATAAAAATACTAGAAAATATCCACCGCAGAAAATACGGATCACCACATCTGACTAAAGACATGGGGGGTATATCTGCATCTCCAGAGAAATAGCTAGGCTGCAAAAAATCCTTCACAGACCAAGCTGGACAAGACAAAAACATGAAAATGCACAGAATTATAAGGTCCACTGCAGGTGGACAGCAAAAACAAAGCCAGGACTTATCTTTGCAGAAAAACACAGCAAACTGGAGAGACCAGCAGGGAAGTGAATCCTTCAAGAACAATGGACAACTGGCACTGACTAAAGGATCCAACAAAGCTATATACCCCAGTCAGTTTTGCAATTAGTAGATACACCTGTCCACTCCTGCAGTCCAGGTACAACTGCATTACCCTCTACAACCACCGGAGGGAGCCCAAAAGCTGAACTCACAACACACCCCTTTGTTTGTCCACATTTCGAGTGGAAAATGGCCACCATCTTCCATCAAATGGGCGCAGCAGTCCTGTAAGGCGCCGTCCTTCAACCCTTAACTGCTCCATTTCCTTCAGATATACCATGCGATATTCCAGCAGAGTCCGCATTTTGTTAAGACTCTCCACTGTTCCAACAATGAAGAAGGGAACCATACCCTTTTCCCGGGGTAACTGGTCTTCGTGGACACCAGGTATTCTCAACCTCACGAAGAAAAGAAATAATCGTTCCAGCTCCAAATAGTAAAATCCAAATTCCTACTTTATTAAGCCAATATAAAAACAACGGTGGACATATGCTCTACATGTGCATATCAGGACACGAGCGACGCGTTTCGATCCTACACGGATCTTTATCAAAGCTACATATGAAATGGTCATCAACCAATATATAGACCCTATACACCAATGGCATTCAAATGAACGGTCACATGATCGTATGGGCGGTCCTTCATGAATACCATAGTAATGAAAAAAAAGAGAGAGAAAAAAACAAAAACAAAAAAAAAAGGAAAAAAAAAAAATGTCATCTCATTATACACATGTATCCCACACAAATTGGCTATGCATGCTATTCAATTTCATTTGGATCATTTCAGTAATTATTCGTTTGATTTAAAAAATTTCATTTTACAGGCAATTCTTTTTCTGATGGCACATAATTTTTTTTCGTTTAATGGTAATTTTTTTTTGCAAAAATCAGGCGTGGCTATGGGCGCTAAATTCTCACCATCTCTAGCTAACCTTGTAATGGCCTTTTGGGAGTACGAATTTATTTTTTCAGCATCCAATCCTTTTCTGTCGTGTTTGGTATGGTATGGCAGATATATTGATGACCTACTAATTATTTGGGGGTCCGATATATCTGCCATACCTAAATTCATTGAATATTTGAATTCCAATCAATACAACATTCGTTTCACATACAGGCAAGATCCGGCTCATATTCAATTTTTGGATTTAAAATTAAAAGGTATAAATAATTGTTTCATTTCTACTAGCACATACCATAAGTCGTTAAGTGGAAACACTATACTACATGCCAGCAGCGGCCACCCCAGACACACCATCCGGTCTGTGCCGGTTGGTGAATTTGTTAGAATTAAACGTAATTGTAGCGATCAGGGTGATTTAAATGCGGAGATAGACTTGGTCTCTAGCAAATTGAAACGTCGTAACTATCCAGATTGGACACTCAAAAGAGCTAAAAAGATTCTCGATAATAAAAATCGTGAAGATCTTATTGCACGGAAAGAGAAGAAAATATCAACATCGACATCTCCCACATACAGAAAGCCCTATGTGTGCTTTCAATTTAGTCGACAATTTTACCAAATTAAAGGGATCATAAATAAATTCCTTCCCATATTATATGAGGATTCAAATTTAGCAGAAATTTTGAAAACTGGTGTCAATGTTGTTGCAAGAAAAGCACCATCCATAGGTAACAGAGTCTCACCGAGTTTTTTCTGCACAGATAAAAAAAGAAATAAAACATGGCTAGAGTGCAATGGTTTTTTCAACTGCGGTACTAATAACTGTAGAACATGCGCACATGTTGTTATTACCAAAAAAATTTCTAATTATAATAACACAAATGTTTTAATATCAAGCAGTATATTAACTGCAATACTAAATGTGTTATTTACAAAATTGATTGTACTGCATGTCAGTTGTCCTATGTTGGATGTACGTCACGAAAGTTGAAAATTCGTATCAATGAACATCTTTATGATATAGGTTGTACAGGTGAATCTACACGTACCTTATCAGCGGCTTCCAGACACTTTGTAACTGCTCATGCTCGCAGCACCAAATTCTTTCGGGCATACGGGATTGAACGTGTTAATAAACCTCTACGGGGTGGAGACACTATTCGTTGCCTCCATACCCGTGAGGCCTTTTGGATTTACCATCTCAGCCCTCGATCTCCCACAGGTTGAATAGACATAACGAATTAATGTTTCATTATTAGAATGTATTTATATATGTTGTTGCTATGTGGTTTATCACAGATTTGTTTTTATCATAGTGTGTTTTCGTTTTTTTTTTTTTTTTCTCCTTTTTTTTTCCCTTTTTTTTCTTTTTTTCTTTCTTTTTTTTTTCTTTCTTTTCTTTCCTTTTTTTTGTTTTTGTTTTTTTCTCTCTTTTTTTTTAATTACTATGTGTATTCATGAAGGACCGCCCATACGATCATGTGACCGTTCATTTGAATGCCATTGGTGTATAGGGTCTATATATTGGTTGATGACCATTTCATATGTAGCTTTGATAAAGATCCGTGTACGATCGAAACGCGTCGCTCGTGTCCTGATATGCACATGTAGAGCATATGTCCACCGTTGTTTTTATATTGCCTTAATAAAGTTGGAATTTGGATTTTACTATTTGGAGCTGGAACGATTTTTTCTTTTCTTCATGAGATGACCGCGTGGATCAGCGTTGGGTTCCGTGCTCCTGCGGTGGCTACTTGGTGAGCTGGCTTTTTTTCTTCTTTGCTATTTCCAGTTTTGTGATTGCCGTTGCTCCCTTGTGGATTGTTTCTATTTTTCTGTTTCTATGGCAAATAGTGCTGACAAATAAATTGACATTGCTGCATTCAGGACCGATATTTTATTTTATCATTCATTTATCATTTTTTCGTTATGGCTACAAATCTGACAAGAGACAGATCACACAAAGCTGCTCAGGTGTTCTCTAATGATATGGAGGAATGTATTGTGGCACCTGACTTGCATGATGGTTTAAAAAGTCTGGAAAAACTTTTACTGCAAGAGACTAAGATTTGGTGGGATCAAACAACGTTGAATAACTATATTTCCAAAGATATGGTCCCAAGGGGACTGCGCATTAAAAAATTACCCACCACCGTTTATTCCATAGAATTTATGGATGAATGGAATACTCTTTTAAGCAATTGTTCTTTGAATCTCATGACACTAATTGTCAAGCATGAAGAGGTTAAACTGAGGGAAGTTCAGCAAGAAATGGAGGCTGTTAATTTGTCCCTGGTTCAATTTAAAACTATGGCACAGTTTGATTCTCTTGTTAATAAAATGCAGGACAATGTGAATGCTGTGGAAGAGGACATTATGGAGAGAAAAAAACGCAAGTTTGCCCGAGATCTCAATGACTATGCCACTAAAAAAGTCTATGAGTGGGGCCAATGGGAGCACGGCAATAGGACCCCTAGGTCCATTTTGAAAAGCAGCTCAGGTAACCGTAGACAACTAGCCAAACCGCATGTCAATTTCAACCCATCTGATCCTGAGTCATCGGACAATAATCCCAGCCTGTCAGATGTGTCATCGGGAGAATCTGTATTTGGAGCTAGAAGAAAGTTTTTTCGTCACTCATAAAACGCAAAAGGCGCGGTGGCAGGAAGCACCACAGAAGCATACGGAATTGTGACTCGTCGGAAGAAACGTCTGTTCAAATAAATTCTACGGCTAATAACAATGTTTTGAATTTATCATCAAGGACTCTAACACAAGACCAACTTGAGGTTCTGTCTCTGGGTCTGAATTTTGTGCCCAATCAGAACTTTGACTTATTTTCTACAATTTTAGATATCAACAAGTTTGTCCGAAACCTTACTGTGAAAAAACATTTTCTGAATAATATGGACAACACAGATGGTATTAATCCTGATGAACATATCTGCCGTGACACAGGTTTGATTAATGAGTTTTTGGGTATGAATTTTCCAGAGCAAGTCGCTTTGGTTTCTTTACAGTCTCTTGATATGGAGAATCGGGTTGATAATGTTATTATAGATCATTCCCCTAGTTTTGTAACGAAAAATCCATATTTTTATCCAGTCCATGCTAGATCTGACTGCATGGACAGATTTCAGGAGATTGTGGAGAGAGAACTAAAAAAGCTGAGTGATAATTTCACCTCTGTTAATGGTAATTACCAGTCTGGCAATTTCTCCTATAGACAACGCAAAGCGCTACATGAACTCAAAGAAATGGATGACATTGTGATTAAGATGTCAGATAAGGGTGGATTGGTGGTTGTATTAAATTCTACAGATTATTGCTCTAAAATCATGGAATTGCTTTCTGACACACTAGTGTATGATAAACTGAGTTGTGACCCTTCGGTTAAATTTAAAGAAAAGGTGGACAAAATTATTGAGGAAGGGCACAGCATTGGTGTATTATCTGTCAAACAAAAAGAGTATATGATTGTGGACAATCCTGTGTGCCCAATCCTTCATGGTCTCCCCAAAGTCCATAAAAGCGATGTGATTCCACCCATGAGGCCAATAGTGTCAGGCATTGGCTCAGCAAATGAGCACCTGTGTGAATGGGTAGACTCAGTATTGCAGCCTCTGGTACGTAGAATTCCTGGTTATTTGAGAGATTCCAAAGAGGTATTAAAAGTCTTCTCTGACAAATTATGGTTGCCTAACTATTCATGGCTATGCTGCGACCTAAATTCATTGAATATTTGAATTCCAATCAATACAACATTCGTTTCACATACAGGCAAGATCCGGCTCATATTCAATTTTTGGATTTAAAATTAAAAGGTATAAATAATTGTTTCATTTCTACTAGCACATACCATAAGTCGTTAAGTGGAAACACTATACTACATGCCAGCAGCGGCCACCCCAGACACACCATCCGGTCTGTGCCGGTTGGTGAATTTGTTAGAATTAAACGTAATTGTAGCGATCAGGGTGATTTAAATGCGGAGATAGACTTGGTCTCTAGCAAATTGAAACGTCGTAACTATCCAGATTGGACACTCAAAAGAGCTAAAAAGATTCTCGACAATAAAAATCGTGAAGATCTTATTGCACGGAAAGAGAAGAAAATATCAACATCGACATCTCCCACATACAGAAAGCCCTATGTGTGCTTTCAATTTAGTCGACAATTTTACCAAATTAAAGGGATCATAAATAAATTCCTTCCCATATTATATGAGGATTCAAATTTAGCAGAAATTTTGAAAACTGGTGTCAATGTTGTTGCAAGAAAAGCACCATCCATAGGTAACAGAGTCTCACCGAGTTTTTTCTGCACAGATAAAAAAAGAAATAAAACATGGCTAGAGTGCAATGTTAATAATGTTTCATTATTAGAATGTGTTTATATATGTTGTTGCTATGTGGTTTATCACAGATTTGTTTTTATCATAGTGTGTTTTCGTTTTTTTTTTTTTTTTTTCCTTTTTTTTCTCTTTTTTTTTCTTTTTTCTCTTTTTTTTCCTTTTTTTTCTCTTTTTTTTCTTTTTCCTTTTTTTTCTCTTTTTTTTCTTTTTTTTTTTTTTCCTTTTTTTCCCTTTTTTTTTTTCGCTCTCCTTTTTTTCATTACTATGTGTATTTATGAAGGACCGCCCATACGATCATGTGACCGTTCATTTGAATGCCATTGGTGTATAGGGTCTATATATTGGTTGATGACCATTTCATATGTAGCTTTGATAAAGATCCGTGTAGGATCGAAACGCGTCGCTCGTGTCCTGATATGCACATGTAGAGCATATGTCCACCGTTGTTTTTATATTGGCTTAATAAAGTTGGAATTTGGATTTTACTATTTGGAGCTGGAACGATTTTTTCTTTTCTTCATGAGATGACCGCGTGGATCAGCGTTGGGTTCCGTGCTCCTGCGGTGGCTACTTGTTGAGCTGGCTTTTTTTCTTCTTTGCTATTCTCAACCTCACCACTCCAGATTTATCCACCATCTCTTGCATGGCTTGACCACTCCTTCCAATGACCTTCTTCACCATAAAGTGATCACTGGTGACATGTACACAGGACCTCTGTACATAGTGCCAGTGTAAAGGTAATATAGTGATCACTGGCGACATTGTACACAGGAAGTCTGTATATAGTGTATCGCGTCAGTGTACAGGTAACACACTGACTCACCAGTGACGTCTCTAGGTGAAGCCCTTCAGCTTTGCTTTTCATCTTCATCCAGCACAGATTACCATCACATCTTCCAGCCAGGACTCGTCTCTGCAGGAAATAACACAGGTATCTAGAGCTCCGCTTGCAGAACACATTATCTAATTTTTTCTCAACTTCTACACCACACGAAGAAAAAAGGCGACAGTGTCGCTCTGCACAGTAACAGTCCCCCCATTTAAAACAGTATCCACAAAAAATAAAATAAATACATCACTGCAGTAATAATATCCCTTATTAGCCCTTATGGTAATAATATCTCCCATCCTGGCCCCATGTATCTCATTCCTGGCTCCAGCCATATGTTCTCCCCTTCTGCCCTCATGAGTATCCATTCTGCCCCCATATGATCTCGCCATTCTGCCCCATCTGTCCCATGATCCTGCCCCATCTGTCCCATGATCCTGCCCCATCAATCCCATAATCCTGACCATCTTTCCCATGATCCTACCACCCAATCTGTCTCCATCGTATCCATCCTGTCCCATGATCCTGCACCATATGTCTCCATCCTGCCTCATGATCCTGCCCCATCTGTCTCCATCCTGCTCCATCTGTCTCCATCCTGACCCATATTCCTGCCCCATTTGTCTTCATCCTGCCCCGTGTCTCCCATCCTGCCTCCATGTCTCACATTCTGCCCCGTGTCTCACATCCTGCCCCCTGTGTCTCACATTCTGCCCCTGTGTCTCACATCCTTCCCCCTGTGTCTCACATTCTGACCCCGTGTCTCACATTCTGCCTCCCTGTGTCTCACATTCTGCACCCTGTGTAACATAGTAACATAGTAACATAGTTAGTAAGGCCGAAAAAAGACATTTGTCCATCCAGTTCAGCCTATATTCCATCATAATAAATCCCCAGATCTACGTCCTTCTACAGAACCTAATAATTGTATGATACAATATTGTTCTGCTCCAGGAAGACATCCAGGCCTCTCTTGAACCCCTCGACTGAGTTCGCCATCACCACCTCCTCAGGCAAGCAATTCCCGATTCTCACTGCCCTAACAGTAAAGAATCCTCTTCTATGTTGATGGAAAAACCTTCTCTCCTCCAGACGCAAAGAATGCCCCCTTGTGCCCGTCACCTTCCTTGGTATAAACAGATCCTCAGCGAGATATTTGTATTGTCCCCTTATATACTTATACATGGTTATTAGATCGCCCCTCAGTCGTCTTTTTTCTAGACTAAATAATCCTAATTTCGCTAATCTATTTGGGTATTGTAGTTCTCCCATCCCCTTTATTAATTTTGTTGCCCTCCTTTGTACTCTCTCTAGTTCCATTATATCCTTCCTGAGCACCGGTGCCCAAAACTGGACACAGTACTCCATGTGCGGTCTAACTAGGGATTTGTACAGAGGCAGTATAATGCTCTCATCATGTGTATCCAGACCTCTTTTAATGCACCCCATGATCCTGTTTGCCTTGGCAGCTGCTGCCTGGCACTGGCTGCTCCAGGTAAGTTTATCATTAACTAGGATCCCCAAGTCCTTCTCCCTGTCAGATTTACCCAGTGGTTTCCCATTCAGTGTGTAATGGTGACATTGATTCCTTCTTCCCATGTGTATAACCTTACATTTATCATTGTTAAACCTCATCTGCCACCTTTCAGCCCAAGTTTCCAACTTATCCAGATCCATCTGTAGCAGAATACTATCTTCTCTTGTATTAACTGCTTTACATAGTTTTGTATCATCTGCAAATATCGATATTTTACTGTGTAAACCTTCTACCAGATCATTAATGAATATGTTGAAGAGAACAGGTCCCAATACTGACCCCTGCGGTACCCCACTGGTCACAGCAACCCAGTTAGAGACTATACCATTTATAACCACCCTCTGCTTTCTATCACTAAGCCAGTTACTAACCCATTTACACACATTTTTCCCCAGACCAAGCATTCTCATTTTGTGTACCAACCTCTTGTGCGGCACGGTATCAAACGCTTCGGAAAAATCGAGATATACCACGTCCAATGACTCACCGTGGTCCAGCCTATAGCTTACCTCTTCATAAAAACTGATTAGATTGGTTTGACAGGAGCGATTCGTCATAAACCCATGCTGATATGGAGTTAACCCCTTTATCCCCAAGGGTGGTTTGCACGTTAATGACCGGGCCAATTTTTACAATTCTGACCACTGTCCCTTTATGAGGTTATAACTCTGGAACGCTTCAATGGATCCTGGTGATTCTGACATTGTTTTCTCGTGACATATTGTACTTCATGAAAATGGTAAAAATTCTTTGATAGTACCTGCGTTTATTTGTGAAAAAAATGGAAATTTGGCGAAAATTATGAAAATTTCGCAATTTTCCGACTTTGAATTTTTATGCAATTAAATCACAGAGATATGTCACACAAAATACTTAATAAGTAACATTTCCCACATGTCTACTTTACATCAACACAATTTTGGAACCAAAATTTTTTTTTGTTAGGGAGTTATAAGGGTTAAAAGTTGACCAGCAATTTCTCATTTCTACAACACCATTTTATTTTAGGGACCACATCTCATTTGAAGTCATTTTGAGGGGTCTATATGATAGAAAATACCCAAGTGTGACACCATTCTAAAAACTACACCCCTCAAGGTGCTCAAAACCATATTCAAGAAGTTTATTATCCCTTCTGGTGTTTCACAGGAATTTTTTGAATGTTTAAATAAAAATGAACATTTAACTTTTTTTCACAAAAAATTTAATTCAGCTCCAATTTGTTTTATTTTACCAAGGGTAACAGGAGAAAATGGACCCCAAACATTGTTGTACAATTTGTCCTGAGTATGCCAATACCCCACATGTGGGGGTAAACCACTGTTTGGGCGCATGGCAGAGCTCGGAAGCGAAGGAGTGCCATTTGACTTTTCAATGCAAAATTGACTGGAATTGAGATGGGACGCCATGTTGCGTTTGAAGAGCCACTGATGTGCCTAAACATTGAAACCCCCCACAAGTGACACCATTTTGGAAAGTAGACCCCCTAAGGAACTTATCTAGAGGTGTGGTGAGCACTTTGACCCACCAAGTGCTTCACAGAAGTTTATAATGTAGAACCGTAAAAATAAAAAATCATATTTTTTCACAAAAATTATATTTTCGCCCCCAATTTTTTATTTTGTCAAGGGTAAGAGAAAAAATTGGACCACAAAAGTTGTTGTACAATTTGTCCTGAGTATGCTGATACCCCATATGTGGGGGTAAACCACTGTTTGGGCGGATGGGAGAGCTCGGAAGGGAAGGAGCGCCGTTTGACTTTTCAAAGCAAAATTGACAGGAATTGAGATAGAACGCCATGTTGCGTTTGAAGAGCCACTGATGTGCCTAAACATTGAAACCCCCCACAAATGACACCATTTTGGAAAGTAGACCCCCTAAGGAACTTATCTAGAGGTGTGGTGAGCACTTTGACCCACCAAGTGCTTCACAGAAGTTTATAATGCAGAGCCGTAAAAATAAAACAAAATTTTTTTCCCACAAAAATTATTTTTTAGCCCCCAGTTTTGTATTTTCCTGAGGGTAACAGGAGAAATTGGACCCCAAAATTTGTTGCCCAATTTGTCCTGAGTGCGATGATACACCATATGTGGGGGGGAACCACTGTTTGGGCACATGGGAGAGCTTAGAAGGGAAGGAGTGCCATTTGAATGCAGACTTAGATGGAATGGTCTGCAGGTGTCACATTGCGTTTGCAGAGCCCCTAATGTACCTAAACAGTAGAAACCCCCCACAAGTGACACCATTTTGGAAAGTAGACCCCCTTAGGAACTTATCTAGATGTGTGCTGAGCGCTTTGACCCACCAAGGGCTTCACAGAAGTTTATAATGGAGAGCCGTAAAAATAAAACAAAAATTTTTTCCCACAAAAATTATTTTTTAGCCCCCAGTTTTGTATTTTCCCGAGGGTAACAGGAGAAATTCGACCCCACAATTTGTTGTCCAATTTGTCCTGAGTGCGCTGATACCCCATATGTGGGGGGGAACCACTGTTTGGGCGCATAGGAGGGCTCGGAAGGGAAGGAGCTCCATTTGGAATGAGGACTTAGATGGAATGGTCTGCAGGTGTCACATTGCATTTGCAGAGCCCCTAATGTACCTAAACAGTAGAAACCTCCCACAAGTGACACCATTTTGGAAACTAGACCCCCTAAGGAACTCATCTAGATGTGTTGTGATAGCTTTGAACCCCCAAGTGTTTCACTACAGTTTGTAACGCAGAGCCGTGAAAATTAAAAAAAAAAATCTTTCCCCCCAAAATTATTTTTTAGCCCCCAGTTTTGTATTTTCCCGAGGGTAAGAGGAGAAATTCAACCCCAAAAGTTGTTGTCCAATTTGTCCTGAGTACGCTGATACCCCGTATGTTGGGGGAAACCACCGTTTGAGCACATGGCAGAGCTCGGAAGGAAAGGAGCGCCATTTGGAATGCAGACTTAGATGGAATGGTCTGCAGACGTCACATTGCGTTTGCAGAACCCCTAATGTACCTAAACAGTAGAAACTCCCCACAAGTGACCCCATATTGGAAACTAGACCCCCCAGGGAAGTAATCTAGATGTGTTGTGAGAACTTTGAACCCCCAAGTGTTTCACTACAGTTTATAACGCAGAGCCGTGAAAATAAAAAATCTTTTTTTTTCCCACAAAAAATATGTTTTAGCCCCGAGTTTTGTATTTTCCCAAGGGTAACAGGAGAAATTGGACCCCAAAAGTTGTTGTCCTATTTGTCCTGAGTACGCTTATACCCCATATGTTGGGGTAAACCCCTGTTTGGGCACACGGGAGAGCTCGGAAGGGAAGAAGCACTGTTTTACTTTTTCAACGCAGAATTGGCTGGAATTGAGATCGGACGCCATATCGCATTTGGAGAGCCCCTGATGTGCCTAAACAGTGGAAACCCCCCAATTATAACTGAAACCCTAATCCAAACACACCCCTAACCCTAATCCCAACAGTAACCCTAACCACACCTCTAACCCAGACACACCCCTTACCCTAATCCCAAACCTATTCCCAACTGTAAATGTAATCTAAACCCTAACTGTAACTTTAGCCCCAACCCAAACTGTAGCCCTAGCCCTAACCCTAACCCTAATCCTAACCCTAGCCCTAACCCTAGCCCTAACCCTAGCCCTAACCCTAATCCTAACCCTAGCCCTAACCCTAGCCCTAACCCTAACCCTAATCCTAACCCTAGCCCTAACCCTAGCCCTAACCCTAGCGCTAACCCTAACCCTAGCCCTAACCCTAACCCTAGCCCTAATGGGAAAATGGAAATAAATACATTTTTTTAATTTTTCCCTAACTAAGGGGGTGATGAAGGGGGGTTTGATTTACTTTTATAGCGGGTTTTTTAGCGGATTTTCATGATTGGCAGCCGTCACACACTGAAAGACGCTTTTTATTGCAAAAAATATTTTTTGCGTTACCACATTTTGAGAGCTATAATTTTTCTATATTTTGGTCCACAGAGTCATGTGAGGTCTTGTTTTTTGCGGGACGAGTTGACGTTTTTATTGGTAACATTTTCGGGCACGTGACATTTTTTGATCGCTTTTTATTCCGATTTTTGTGAGGCAGAATGACCAAAAACCAGCTATTCATGAATTTCATTTGGGGGAGGCGTTTATACCGTTCCGCGTTTGGTAAAATTGATAAAGCAGTTTTATTCTTCGGGTCAGCACGATTACAGCGACACCTCATTTATATCATTTTTTTATGTTTTGGCGCTTTTATACGATAAAAACTATTTTATAGAAAAAATAATTATTTTGGCATCGCTTTATTCTCAGGACTATAACTTTTTTATTTTTTGCTGATGATGCTGTATGGGGGCTCGTTTTTTGCGGGACAAGATGACGTTTTCAGCGGTACCATGGTTATTTATATCTGTCTTTTTGATCGCGTGTTATTCCACTTTTTGTTCGGCGGTATGATAATAAAACGTTTTTTGCCTCGTTTTTTTTTTTTTTTCTTACGGTGTTTACTGAAGGGGTTAACTAGTGGGCCAGTTTTATAGGTCGGGCCGTTACGGACGCGGCGATACTAAATATGTGTACTTTTATTGTTTTGTTTTTTTTATTTAGATAAAGAAATGTATTTATGGGAATAATATATATTTTTTTTTATTATTTTGGAATATTTTTTTTTATTTTTTTTTACACGTTTGAAAATTTTTTTTTTTACTTTTTTACTTTGTCCCAGGGGGGGACATCACAGATCAGTGATCTGACAGTTTGCACAGCACTCTGTCAGATCACTGATCTGACATGCAGCGCTGCAGCCTTCACAGTGCCTGCTCTGAGCAGGCTCTGTGAAGCCACCTCCCTCCCTGCAGGACCCGGATCCGCGGCCATCTTGGATCCGGGGCTCGAGCAGGGAGGGAGGGAGGTAAGACCCTCGCAGCAACGCGATCACATCGCGTTGCTGCGGGGGGCTCAGGGAAGCCCGCAGGGAGCCCCCTCCCTGCGCGATGCTTCCCTGCACCGCCGGCACATCGCGATCATCTTTGATCGCGGTGTGCCAGGGGTTAATGTGCCGGGGGCGGCCCGTGACCGCTCCTGGCACATAGTGCCGGATGTCAGCTGCGATAAACAGCTGACACCCGGCCGCGATCGGCGGCGCTCCCCCCGGGAGCGCCGCCGATCGCGCTGGACGTACTATCCCGTCCATGGTCAAAGGGGCCCACCCCACATGGACGGGATGGTACGTCCGATGTCAGAAAGGGGTTAAACAGTTATTCTCATTCAGATGATCCAAAATAACATCCCTCAGAAACCCTTCAAATATTTTACCAACAATAGAGGTTAGACTTACTGGCCTATAATTTCCAGGTTCACTTTTAGAGCCCTTTTTGAATATTGGCACCACATTTGCTATGCGCCAGTCCTGCGGAACAGACCCTGTCGCTATAGAGTCCCTAAAAATAAGAAATAATGGTTTATCTATTACATTACTTAGTTCTCTTAGTACTCGTGGGTGTATGCCATCCGGACCCGGAGATTTATCTATTTTAATCTTATTTAGCCGGTTTCGCACCTCTTCTTGGGTTAGATTGGTGACCCTTAATATAGGGTTTTCATTGTTTCTTGGGATTTCACCTAGCATTTCATTTTCCACCGTGAATACCGTGGAGAAGAAGGTGTTTAATATGTTAGCTTTTTCCACGTCATCTACAACCATTCTTTCCTCACTATTTTTTAAGGGGCCTACATTTTCAGTTTTTATTCTTTTACTATTGATATAGTTGAAGAACAGTTTGGGATTAGTTTTACTCTCCTTAGCAATGTGCTTCTCTGTTTCCTTTTTGGCAGCTTTAATTAGTTTTTTAGATAAAGTATTTTTCTCCCTATAGTTTTTTAGAGCTTCAATGGTGCCATCCTGCTTTAGTAGTGAAAATGCTTTCTTTTTACTGTTAATTGCATGTCTTACTTCTTTGTTTAGCCACATTGGGTTTTTCCTATTTCTAGTCCTTTTATTTCCACAAGGTATAAACCGCTTACACTGCCTATTTAGGATGTTCTTAAACATTTCCCATTTATTATCTGTATTCTTATTTCTGAGGATATTGTCCCAGTCTACCAGATTAAGGGCATCTCTAAGCTGGTCAAACTTTGCCTTCCTAAAGTTCAGTGTTTTTGTGACTCCCTGACAAGTGCCCCTAGTGAAAGACAGGTGAAACTGTACAATATTGTGGTCGCTATTTCCTAGATGCCCAACCACCTGCAGATTTGTTATTCTGTCAGGTCTATTAGATAGTATTAGGTCTAAAAGTGCTGCTCTTCTGGTTGCATTCTGCACCAATTGTGAAAGATAATTTTTCTTGGTTATTCGCAGAAACCTGTTGCCTTTATGGGTTTCACAGGTTTCTGTTTCCCAGTTAATATCCGGGTAGTTAAAGTCCCCCATAACCAGGACCTCATTATGGGTTGCAGCTTCATCTATCTGCTTTAGAAGTAGACTTTCCATGGTTTCTGTTATATTTGGGGGTTTGTAACAGACCCCAATGAGAATTTTGTTACCATTTTTCCCTCCATGAATTTCGACCCATATGGACTCGACATCCTCATTTCCTTCGCTAATATCCTCCCTTAAAGTGGACTTTAGACAAGACTTTACATAGAGACAAACCCCTCCTCCTCTCCGATTTTTACGATCCTTTCTAAACAGACTGTAACCCTGTAAGTTAACTGCCCAGTCATAGCTTTCATCTAACCATGTCTCGGTTATTCCCACTATGTCAAAGTTACCTGTAGATATTTCTGCTTCTAGTTCTTCCATCTTGTTTGTCAGGCTTCTGGCGTTTGCGAGCATGCAGTTTAGAGGATTTTGTTTTGTTCCAATCTCCTTGCTGTGGATTGTTTTAGAAATGTTCTTACCTCCCTTCTGAGTATGTTTTCCTGGGTCTTCTTTGTTCAAGTCTAATGTTTTTCTTCCCGTCCCCTCTTCTTCTAGTTTAACGCCCTCCTGATGAGTGTAGCAAGTCTTCTGGCGAATGTGTGTTTCCCAGGTTTGTTGAGGTGTAGTCTGTCTCTGGCGAGGAGTCCATCGTACAAGTAATTCACACCGTGGTCCAGGAATCCGAATCCTTGTTGTTTGCACCATCGTCTTAGCCAGTTGTTTGCATCAAGGATCCTGTTCCATCTCCTGGTGCCATGCCCGTCTACTGGAAGGATAGAAGAAAAAACTACCTGTGCATCCAGTTCCTTTACTTTCTTCCCCAACTCTTCAAAGTCCTTGCAGATTGTCGGTAGGTCCTTCCTTGCCGTGTCATTGGTGCCAACATGTATCAGAAGAAATGGGTGGACGTCCTTGGAGCTGAAGAGCTTTGGTATCCTATCGGTTACATCCTTGATCATCGCACCTGGAAGGCAGCATACTTCTCTTGCAGTTATGTCCGGTCTGCAGATGGCTGCTTCTGTGCCTCTCAGTAGTGAGTCTCCCACCACCACCACTCTTCGTTGCTTCTTGGCTGTACTTTTTGCTGTTACTTGTTGCTGTGTGCCCTTTTCTTTTTTGCTTGCTGGTATTGCTTCATCCTTAGGTGTGCCATCTTCATCCTCTACAAAGATTTGATATCGGTTCTTCAGTTGTGTGGTTGGTGATTTCTCCATGGTCTTCTTGCTTCTTTTGGTCACATGCTTCCACTCATCTGCTTTTGGAGGTTCTCTGACACTTTTTTCACCTTCTGTGACCAGTAGAGATGCTTCTGTTCTGTCTAGAAAGTCTTCATTCTCTTTGATGAGTTTCAAAGTTGTTATTCTTTCTTCCAGACCCCGCACCTTTTCTTCTAAAAGGGCCACTAGTCTACACTTCTGACAGGTGAAATTTGATTCTTCTTCTGGTCGATCTGTGAACATGTAGCACATGCTGCAGCTCACCATGTAGGTTGTCACATCTGCCATGTTGCTCCTAGATCCTGCTGACTTGCTGTGTGTTTTCCTTCTTGTGTAATCTTCTCAGCCAAGCTCTCTTGCAATAATGTCCTACAGGCAAAAATTCGCGCGGTATAAGGCGCGCGGTTTGGTGATGCTTTCCAAGCAGCTGGTCCCGGCTGTACCCAACGATCTTCTAGCTTAGGGAGACTCTTCGCTTTTCCCATAAGGCACCTGGAATATGCAAATTAGCCTCCTCAAGCTTGAATCCCTGGTTTGGTGATGCTTTCCAAGCAGCTGGTCCCGGCTGTACCCAACGATCTTCTAGCTTAGGGAGACTTCGCTTTTCCCAGAAGGCACCTGGAATATGCAAACTAGCCTCCTCAAGCTTGAATCCCTGGTTTCTCACATTCTGCCCTGTGTCTCACATCCTGCCCCCTGTGTCTCACATTCTGGCCCGTGTCTCACATTCTGGCCCCTGTGTCTTACATTCTGTCCCCTGTGCCTCCCATTCCTGCCCCCTGTGTCTTACATTCTGCCCCCTGTGTCTCACATCCTGCCCCCTGTGTCTCACATGCTGCCCTGTGTCTCACATCCTGCCCTGTGTCCTATATTCTGCCCATGTCTGACATCCTGCCCCCATGTCTCACATTCTGCCCCCTTTGTCTCAAATTCTGACTCCCTGTGTCTCGCATCCTGCCTACTGTGTTTCGCATCCTGCCCCCTGTGTTGTTTCCATCCCTACCCCCTGTGTCTCACATACTGCCCATGTCTCCATTCTGCCCCCTGTGTTGTTTACATTCCTGCCCCCTATGTCTCACATACAGCCCCCTGTGTCCCCATCCTGCCCCCTGTGTTGTTTCCATTGTTGCCCCCTGTGTTGTTTCCATTCCTGCCCCTGTGTTGCTTCTATTTCTGCCCCCTGTGTTTCCATTCCTGCCTCCTATCCCCGTGTCTCCATTCTGCCCCAGGCTTGCTGCATTCAATAAAATTAAAAAAACACCCTTCTCCTTACCTGGCCGCGGTCCAGTGTCGACGTCCATCCCAGGCATTTCAGCACGGCAAGGATGTCATACGCCGGTGATGTGCAGGCTGACATCAGCTGTCAGCCTCCAATTGGCTGGTGGCTTTAACTACTGCCGTGCGGGCCCGCACGGGCCCACAAGGCAATAGAGTAACTGAACCTGCGTCTCGGACGCAGGTTCAGTTACTGTACCCGCAGAAGCCTGCTACTGGGACCCTGGCCCGATGGGCAGATGAGACGGGGCCTGATGCGGGCCCCCCTCTGCCCAACGGCCCCATACTCCAGTCAGGGCAGTGATGCCCTGATGGCGGCAATGCTTGCCACCACACTTATCCAATCCCTAACCCATCTCTTCAACCTATCACTAACTTCTGGTTCCTTCCTTTATTCTTAAAAAGCTAACCTTCGACCCAACCGCTTTGTCCAGCTATTGCCTAATATCGCTGCTCCCATTCACTTCCAATACTCCTGGAGCAGAACGTCGATGCTGAACTTTCCATCCACTCTCATTTAACTTGCTCTTTGACAATCTACAATCTGGTTTCTGTCCCCATCATTCCATTAATCAAAATTACTAACGACTTACATACAGCCAAAGCTAAAGGACAATACTCTATACTCCTCCTTCTAGACCTGTCCTCTGCTTTCAACACTGTTTACCACTGCCTCCTACTACAGATCCTCTCAACCTTTGGCATCAAATACTTTGCCCTATCCTGGATCTCCTCATACCTTTCAACCACATGTTCAGCATCTCCCACTCCCACACTACCTCCTCATCCCAACCTCTCTCTGTGACAACTCACAAAGTCCCATGGATTCCAGTACCACCTTTATGTTGATGACACTCAGATCTACCTCTCTGGGCCAGACAACACCTCTCTGCTGTCCAGAATCCTAGAGTGTCTATCGGCCATACCATCCTTCTTATCCTCTCCCTTCCTCAAACTCAATGTGGACAAATCTGAACTCATCATCTTTCCTCCATCTCACAGATCTTCATTACCTGATCTATCTATCACAATAAATATCATCATGCTTTCCCCCGTACAGGAAGTCCGCCGCCTTGGAGTAACCCTTGACTCTGCCCTGTCCTTCCAACTGCACATCCAAGCTCTTTCCACCTCCTGTCACCTCCAGCTCAAAAATATTTCCAGAATCCATCCTTTCCTCAACCGTCAATCTACTAAAATGCTTGTGCATGCCCTCATCATCTCCCACCTCGACTACTGCAACATCCTTTTCTGTGGCCTCCCTGCTAACACTCTCGCACCTCTCCAGTCCATCCTTAACTCTGCTGCCTGACTAATTCATCTCTCTCCTCGCTACTCGTCCACTTCTCCCCTCTGCAAATCTCTTCACTGGCTCCCATTCCCTTAGCGTATCCAGTTCAAATTACTAATACTGACCTTAAAACCCCCAACCTACTGTCACCTTCCCCACCATCCTGTAGAACGTAAGCCCTCAAAGGTGAACCCGCAGGACCGCGACAACGAACCTCCCTTGGGTGAGCTGGCCTAGTGGAACCCCCCTAATACAGGTGTCATGCCGTTGCTGCCGCCTCCTCTCCCCACTGCAGCTCGCCGGGTGCGTGCGCGCGTCGCATTCAGCTCTGCGCGTGCACACATCTGATTCCTCTGTTGGCGCTCTTTCCTGTCCTCTCCGTCATCCTGGAGGACTGTAACCCGGAAGTAGCTCCCATGCTGCTATGTAAACTGCTTCCTGCTGCTTCTCTGTGCCTGATGTTCATTTGTGTTAACAAGTGCTTCTGGCCACCTGTGGTCTCTGTGCGTTCCTAGCTCTCTGACTTTGGGTCTCCTCCGCCCTCTGCAGTGCTGTTGTGAATTCTGTGGCAGAGCTCTCTCCTGTGGTCACAAGTGGTACTTCGGCTGATTCTCTCTGTGAGCTTCCGTTGGTGGAGGAGAGTGGTACTGCGGCTTCTGAGTTTCCTTCCTCAGGTGATGTGGTGAAGTCGTTAGGTGCTGCTCTATTTAACTCCACCTAGTGCTTTGATCCTGGCCTCCAGTCAAAGTTCTAGTATTGGACCTGTTTCCTCCTGGATCGTTCCTGTGGCCTGCTGCTCTGCATAGCTAAGTTCCGCTTTTGCTATTTGTTTGCTGTTTTTTTTCTGTCCAGCTTGCTTATTTGTTTTTTCTTGCTTGCTGGAAGCTCTGGGACGCAGAGGGTGTACCTCCGTGCCGTTAGTTCGGTACGGAGGCTCTTTTTGCCCCCTTTGCGTGGTTGTTTGTAGGGTTTTGTGTTGACCGCAAAGTTACCTTTCCTATCCTCGCTCTGTTCAGAAAGTCGGGCCTCACTTTGCTAAATCTATTTCATCTCTACGTTTGTCTTTTCATCTTAACTCACAGTCATTATATGTGGGGGCTGCCTTTTCCTTTGGGGTATTTCTCTGAGGCAAGGTAGGCTTATTTTCTATCTTCAGGCTAGCTAGTTTCTCAGGCTGTGCCGAGTTGCATAGGGAGTGTTAGGCGCAATCCACGGCTGCCTCTAGTGTGGTTGGAGAGGATTAGGGATTGCGGTCAGCAGAGTTCCCACGTCTCAGAGCTCGTTCTATGTTTTTGGGTTATTGTCAGGTCACTGTATGTGCTTTGACTTCTATGTCCATTGTGGTACTGAATTACCAGATCATAACAAGTGCCTGCCTGTTTCATGTGTTCCTGCCTTGTTCCTTCAGTTCCTTTTCCTCTGCGGTACCTGCACGACTCCTATATCTTTTCCTTGCTCCCGTCAGCCTCGGTGTCTCCATATTGTCTTGCCAGCCTCCGTGCCTCCGTAGCGTTCCCATCTTCTCCCTTGTCTCAGTAGTTCCTTTCTGTTCCCTCTTTCCCTTTGTGCCTGCTGTGTTCCCTTCTGTTCTTAGTCGACCCTCCAGCTTCCGTGGCGATAGTCCCTCACGGGCCTGCCCCTATCTCTCCCTGTATAGGGGGCGGTCCACCTGGTCAGCTCGTCCGAGAGGGGTTCGTCATCACGGTCCAGTGGGTCCACTCTCTGTTTTTCACTGTTTGAATCTACATGCTCTATAGGACTGCACTCAAGTGACATCCGAGTGCAGCCAGATTCTTACAGCGTCACAACAGGGAGCATCAGGGGCAGGCCAAGGAGAGACTATTGCCATGGAAGCTGATACCCGGGGACAGGAGTTAGGAGACAGAAGCGGAAAACAGACTGGGAGACAGGTAGTTGAGACCGGTGACCACAGGAGAGACTGCTGAAGTTCCAAAGGAGGGCAACGGAGGTGGAACACTCAGGAGGGACTGGCGACACAGGAAGAGAAAGGAACAGGCTGGGACGGACTGTACTAGGAGAGAACACAGAGAGATCACAAGGTAAGGTGGTGCAGGACGGAAGGCAGAGTGCAAGGCAGTTCAAACGGGCAGGTAGGCAGGAAAGCGCAGGGAAGCGAGGAGCTTGAATCAAGCATGGGACACAATTGACAGTCAGGCACCGATTAGGAGGAGAGACTACAAGGTATAGGATGCGCCCTGCAGGACTTCAGGGTCAGGGACCTCCCGTGTCATAGAGTGGAGGAACAGAGAGGCTGTAGTCAAGTGTTATGACCTGGTGGTTAGGAGCACCCGGACTGACCTGATAGTTAAACTTCATACAGGACAAGCTCTGGGATGTGGGAGCTCTGCTGACCGCAAGCCCTAATCCTATCACACACACTAGAAATAGCCGTGGAGCGCTCCTGACCAGACCTAGGCGCCTCATCACAGCCTAAGAACTATCTAGCCCTAGAGATAGAAAATAAAGCCTACCTTGCCTCAGAGAAATTCCCCAAAGGTAAAGGAAGCCCCCCACATATATTGACTGTGAGTAAAGATGAAAGTCACAAACGCAGAAATGAAACAGGTTTCAGTGAAGGGAGGCCAGACTTACTAAATAGACAGAGGATAGGAAAGGTAACTTTGCGATCAGCACAAAAACCTACAAAAGACCACGCAGAGTGTGCAAAAAGGACCTCCGCACCGACTCACGGTGCGGAGGGGCCACTCTGCATCCCAGAGCTTCCAGCTAGCAAGACAACATCATGATAACCAGCTGGACAAGAAAACAGTGAACAAATAATGACTATCAGGAACTTAGCTTCTGCAGGAGAAGGCAGGTCACCAGAGAGATCCAGGAGCGAACTGAACCAATGCAAAAACATTGACAGCTGGCATGGAGTAACGATCTGAGAGGAGTTAAATAGAGCAGCAAGCCAAAGGATAAACCACGTCACCTGTGTAAAGAACCTCAGAAGCAGCAAGCAGCAGCTTCACTCATAGCCACCAGAGGGAGCCCATAGACAGAACTCGCCGAAGTACCATTCACGACCACAGGAGGGAGTTTGACAACAGAATTCACAACAGTACCCCCCCCTTGAGGAGGGGTCACCGAACCCTCACCAGAGCCCCCAGGCCGATCAGGATGAGCCAAATGAAAGGCACGAACAAGATCGGCAGCATGAACATCAGAGGCAAAAACCCAGGAATTATCTTCCTGACCATAACCCTTCCACTTGACCAGGTACTGGAGTTTCCGTCTCCAAACACGAGAATCCAAAATCTTCTCCACCACATACTCCAACTCCCCCTCGACCAACACCGGGGCAGGAGGATCAACGGAGGGAACCATAGGCGCCACGTATCTCTGCAACAACGACCTATGGAACACATTATGGATGGCAAAAGAAGCTGGAAGGTCCAAACGAAATGACACAGGATTAAGAACTTCAGAAATCTTATATGGCCCAATGAAACGAGGCTTAAACTTAGGAGAGGAAACCTTCATAGGAACGTGACGAGATGACAACCAAACCAAATCCCCAACACGAAGTCGGGGACCAACACAACGCCGGCGGTTAGCGAAACGTCGAGCCTTCTCCTGGGACAATGTCAAATTGTCCACCACATGAGTCCAAATCTGCTGCAACCTGTCCACCATCGCATCCACACCAGGACAGTCCGAAGGCTCAACCTGCCCTGAAGAAAAACGAGGATGGAAACCAGAATTACAGAAAAAAGGAGAAGCTAAAGTAGCCGAGCTGGCCCGATTATTAAGGGCGAACTCAGCCAAAGGCAAGAAGGACACCCAATCATCCTGATCAGCAGAAACAAAGCATCTCAAATATGTCTCCAAAGTCTGATTAGTTCGTTCGGTTTGGCCATTAGTCTGAGGATGAAAAGCCGAAGAAAAAGACAAATCAATGCCCATCTTAGCGCAAAAGGACCGCCAAAACCTCGAAACAAACTGGGAACCTCTGTCCGAGACGTTGTTCTCTGGAATGCCATGTAAACGAACCACATGCTGGAAAAACAAAGGCACCAAATCAGAGGAGGAAGGCAATTTAGATAAGGGTACCAAATGGACCATCTTAGAGAAGCGATCACAAACCACCCAAATGACCGACATCTTTTGAGAAACAGGGAGATCAGAAATAAAATCCATGGAAATATGCGTCCAGGGCCTCTTCGGAATCGGCAAGGGCAAAAGCAACCCACTGGCACGAGAACAGCAGGGCTTAGCCCGAGCACAAGTCCCACAGGACTGCACAAAAGAACGCACATCCCGTGACAAAGAAGGCCACCAAAAGGATCTAGCCACCAAATCTCTGGTACCAAAGATTCCAGGATGACCAGCCAACACTGAACAATGAATCTCAGAGATAACTCTACTAGTCCATCTATCAGGGACAAACAGTTTCTCCGTAGGACAACGGTCAGGTCTATCAGCCTGAAACTTTTGCAGCACACGCCGCAAATCAGGGGAAATGGCAGACAAAATTACCCCTTCTTTAAGAATACCCGCCGGCTCCGGAACACCCGGAGAGTCAGGAACAAAACTCCTTGACAGGGCGTCAGCCTTCACATTCTTAGATCCCGGAAGGTATGAAACCACAAAATCAAAACGGGAGAAAAAGAGCGACCATTGAGCCTGTCTAGGATTCAACAGTTTGGCAGACTCGAGATAAGTCAAATTCTTGTGATCCGTCAAGACCACCACGCGATGTTTAGCTCCTTCAAGCCAATGTCGCCACTCCTCAAATGCCCATTTCATGGCCAACAACTCCCGATTGCCCACATCATAATTGCGCTCAGCAGGCGAGAATTTTCTAGAAAAGAAGGCACAGGGTTTCATCACCGAGCCATCAGAACTTCTTTGCGACAAAACAGCCCCTGCTTCAATTTCAGAAGCATCAACCTCAACTTGAAAAGGGAGCGAAACATCTGGCTGGCACAACACAGGGGCAGAAGCAAAATGACGCTTCAACTCCTGAAAAGCCTCTACAGCCACAGAGGACCAATTGACCACATCAGCACCTTTCTTGGTCAAATCAGTCAACGGTTTAGCAATACTGGAAAAATTAGCGATGAAACGACGATAAAAATTAGCAAAGCCCAGGAATTTCTGCAAGCTCTTCACAGATGTCGGCTGAGTCCAATCGTAAATGGCCAGAACTTTAACAGGGTCCATCTCGATAGTAGAAGGGGAAAAAATGAAACCCAAAAATGAAACCTTCTGAACTTCAAAGAGACACTTTGACCCCTTCACAAACAAGGAATTCGCACGAAGGACCTGGAACACCATTCTGATCTGCTTCACATGAGACTCCCAATCATCCGAAAAGACCAAAATGTCATCCAAATATACAATCATGAATCTATCCAGGTACTCTCGGAAGATGTCATGCATAAAGGACTGAAACACAGATGAAGCATTAGAAAGCCCGAATGGCATAACCATGTACTCAAAATGGCCCTCGGCCATATTAAATGCCGTTTTCCATTCATCACCCTGTTTAATTCGCACAAGATTATACGCACCACGAAGATCTATCTTGGTGAACCAACTAGCCCCCTTCATCCGAGCAAATAAATCAGACAGCAGCGGCAAAGGATACTGAAATTTGACTGTGATCTTATTAAGAAGGCGGTAATCAATAAAAGGTCTCAAAGAACCATCCTTCTTGGCCACAAAAAAGAACCCTGCTCCCAATGGTGACGACGACGGACGAATATGACCCTTCTCCAAGGATTCCTTTACATAACTCAGCATAGCGGCGTGCTCTGGCACCGATAAATTAAACAGACGGCCCTTAGGAAACTTACTACCAGGAATCAAATTAATAGCACAGTCGCAATCCCTATGAGGAGGTAGGGCACCAGATTTGGGCTCTTCAAATACATCTCGGTAATCTGATAAAAACTCAGGGACTTCAGAAGGAGTGGAAGGCGAAATTGACAGCAATGGAACATCACCATGTACCCCCTCACAACCCCAGCTGGACACAGACATAGATTTCCAATCCAACACTGGATTATGGACCTGTAGCCATGGCAACCCCAAAACGACCACATCATGCAGATTATGCAACACCAAAAAGCGAATATCCTCCTGATGTGCAGGAGCCATGCACATGGTCAATTCAGTCCAGTACTGAGGCTTATTCTTGGCCAAAGGCGTAGCATCAATTCCTCTCAATGGAATAGGATACTGCAAGGGCTCCAAGAAAAAACAACAGCGCCTGGCAAACTCCAAATCCATCAAATTCAGGGCATCGCCTGAATCCACAAATGCCATTACAGAATAGGACGACAGAGAGCAAATCAGAGTAACGAACAAAAGAAATTTAGACTGTACCGTACCAATGATGGCAGACCTAGCGAACCGCTTAGTGCGCTTAGGACAATCGGAGATAGCATGAGTGGATTCACCACAGTAAAAACACAGCCCATTCCGACGTCTGTGTTCTTGCCGTTCAGCTCTGGTCAAAGTCCTATCACACTGCATAGGCTCAGGCCTATGCTCAGAGAATACCGCCAGATGGTGCACAGCTTTGCGCTCACGCATGCGCCGATCGATCTGAATGGCCAAAGACATAGACTCATTCAGACCAGCAGGCGTGGGAAATCCCACCATGACATCCTTAAGGGCTTCAGAAAGACCCTTTCTGAAAATTGCCGCCAGGGCACATTCATTCCTCTGAGTAAGCACAGACCACTTCCTAAACTTCTGACAGTACACCTCCGCTTCATCCTGACCCTGACACAAAGCCAGGAAGATATTCTCTGCCTGATCCACTGAATTTGGTTCATCATAAAGCAATCCAAGTGCCAGAAAAAACGCATCAACATCACGCAATGCAGGATCTCCTGGCGCAAGGGAAAATGCCCAGTCTTGAGGGTCACCACGCAACAAAGAAATAATGATTTTTACCTGTTGAACGGGGTCACCAGAGGAGCGGGGTTTCAAAGCTAGAAACAGTTTACAATTATTTGTGAAATTCAAGAACCTAGATCTATCCCCAGAAAATAAGTCAGGAATAGGAATTCTACGCTCTAACATAGGATTCTGAACCACAAAATCTTGAATGTTTTGTACCCTTGCAGTGAGATGATCCACACAAGAGGACAGACCTTGAATGTCCATATCTACACCTGTGTCCTGAACCACCCAAAGGTCTAGGGGAAAAGAAAGACAAAACACAGTGCAAAGAAAAAAAATGGTCTCAGAAGTTCTCTTATCCCTCTATTGAGATGCATTAATACTTTGGGCCAGTTGTACTGTTATGACCTGGTGGTTAGGAGCACCCGGACTGACCTGATAATTAAACCTCATACAGGACAAGCTCTGGGATGTGGGAGCTCTGCTGACCGCAAGCCCTAATCCTATCACACACACTAGAAATAGCCGTGGAGCGCTCCTGACCAGACCTAGGCGCCTCGTCACAGCCTAAGAACTATCTAGCCCTAGAGATAGAAAATAAAGCCTACCTTGCCTCAGAGAAATTCCCCAAAGGTAAAGGAAGCCCCCCACATATATTGACTGTGAGTAAAGATGAAAGTCACAAACGCAGAAATGAAACAGATTTCAGCGAAGGGAGGCCAGACTTACTAAATAGACAGAGGATAGGAAAGGTAACTTTGCGATCAGCACAAAAACCTACAAAAGACCACGCAGAGTGTGCAAAAAGGACCTCCGCACCGACTAACGGTGCGGAGGGGCCACTCTGCATCCCAGAGCTTCCAGCTAGCAAGACAACATCATGATAACCAGCTGGACAAGAAAACAGTGAACAAATAATGACTATCAGGAACTTAGCTTCTGCAGGAGAAGGCAGGTCACCAGAGAGATCCAGGAGCGAACTGAACCAATGCAAAAACATTGACAGCTGGCATGGAGTAACGATCTGAGAGGAGTTAAATAGAGCAGCAAGCCAAAGGATAAACCACTTCACCTGTGTAAGGAACCTCAGAAGCAGCAGCTTCACTCATAGCCACCAGAGGGAGCCCATAGACAGAACTCGCCGAAGTACCATTCACGACCACAGGAGGGAGTTCGACAACAGAATTCACAACAGTCAAGCCCGAGTAAGTGCGCATGCGCTGCTGAGCCTGGGATGCGAGGTACGCACGTGCACCCAACAGGACCCAGGAGCCGGCCGCGAGACAGGAAGTGAGAAGACCAGGTGACGCGTGATCACTTCGGGAGCATGCCGGGACGGGTGAGTATGCCGGGACCCAGGGGGAGGTGCGGCAGGTGTGGCATACGTGACATAAGTGATATCTGTAATTTGTATGTAACCCTTTCTCATGTACAGCACCTTGGAATCAATGGTGCTACATAAATAATAATAATGTCATATAGTGAAGCTACATCAAGATGAGAACGTTCTAGCTGCTCCAACTGTGAATGAATGAACAAAAAATAAATTCACAGATCCCAACTAGAGATGAGCAGGACACACAGATGACATTGCCTCAGCCCTGGCTAATCAAAAGTCGCACCAGGGATGCCAGAAGGTAAGAGATTTGCGGCCTCCATCCAGCCAACTGGTCGCGCTGAGCTCGACGCTGGAAAAGAGACCCATAAATCAATCCGTTCATCTCTAGTACCAACTGTCTCGGTGGGAACAGATTTGGGTCTATGCCATCTAGTTTAAGGCATCTGCTGAATATCCCTCACTACTGTAAGATTGCACTTACTGAGTGTATTGGGGGACACTCGCTTGGCATGGGATTCAAGCACTTAGGCACGGGTTTTCACTTTAACAGTCCATGTGGTTTATTATAGAGTCATAAGCCACAGAAATATGAACAACAAGCAAACAGTCTTTACATCAATCTTCACATCATAGTATACGGCTTTGAAATGCGGTCACTAAACACGCCGAACCTCTGTGTCCAGTTATCGTGGGTGACCGCACGCCATACAGTTCATTAATGTCCATGGAGCACAACAGGCACCAACATACGACATTACGGTTGCAGTCTCTAATCATGCTGCACCTTACTCTGTCCAGTTACCATGAGTGACTGCACGGTTCCCCATACGCTGGGTTACCTTCCAGGAGCTCCTGCTCCATACGCTGACTCCTGTCAGTACTCTCTCTCAGGGAAGCTGCCGAACTGGGATCACCATCCCGGGCAATGCCTTGCTCACCAGGCCACCTGACAGTCTAGATTCTCAGACGGGCTGTAGCTTCCCCAAACGCAGTGCCATCATAGACTCTGCACACGCATCCTCTCTATGTGCTATTCAGGACGTCCATCCCTATCTGGGACCGTCCAACACACAGGCCCCCAGGTCCAATGCCTCCCCCATGTGCCCTCCAGGACCTGTCACACAGACCACTCAGGTCCATCCATCTTTCCCAATGTGACCCACATGGTCATATTATATACTGGTAGCCACTCCCATAGTTGGGAGGTGTGTGTGCCTATTTCAACCATTACAACTACAGATATGCCTCCATGCATATCCTGAGAACATGCAGTGCCCCCTAGCTGTAACAGGGGTCACTGCATCACACTACTAGCACCTCTCTGAAAACTCCTCCTGCTAGGGGAGAAAGAAATAGTAAATGGGTGTGCATTGGGGTGTGACCAGGGGTGTGCCCAAAATTTGCCAGGGACGTGAGCAAATTTTGCCCCGTTGCACTGTGTGCACCACATATTTTGTCCCTCTTTCTGATCTTCAAAAGTTGGGAGGTATGTATAAGCACAAGAGAAATCAAGACAACTATGCCTCAGACTGAGAGTGGGGAAAAAAGCAGGAACTTTGTAGAGTAATGTATTTCTATAAAAGAACTAAACATCATATATCCTGCTGAAGATTAATATTTCCACTCTAGAAGAAGTAAGGCAGAATTTTTATGAGACCTTTAGGGAGATAACATAAAGCTCGGTTTCATCATTTAATATGGCTATGGGTTCATATACTTCTTATATTCTGTAGAGATGTGCATTATCAACACTGAATGTGCATGGAAAATTCACCCTAAAGAAGTGGAACCAATGCTTCATAGCAGTATGAATTTTTATAGGCATCTCCCATTAAATGAGAGACCTGACCACCTTATTCTACATCGTCCATGTACAGAGAATGATAAAATACCCAGAATACCGTGACAGGGGATTTATGAGATTTGGTTACAGAATTTGCAGCTTATCTGCAAACATTGCTGTACAGTGGAGGATGCACATAGCGCTTAGGGCTGTTTGCTTATCCTATTTCCCAGATTTATTTTCTTCAGTATAAAACCTAAAGGGGGTGATCCACTATTAGGGGTTATTCTTAAGAAAAGTCGTCAATATCAGATTGGTAGGGGGTCCGGCACTAGCACCACTACCTATCAATGGTTTGCAGCTCCAGAAACAGCATTGTGTGGAAGCAGAACATCACAGCAGGGCTCCTATTGCAGTGAATAGGAGTTGAGCTGCAGTACCTGAGAATGGTCACTACAGTATATAGAGCTGTGATGTTCTGTGTATTGTGTGTATATATATATATATATATATATATATACATATATACATATATATATGTATATATATATATATATATATATATATATATATATATACACCGTATATACAGAGACACAGTAGAACAGAAAATCAGTTTAAATCAAGGCTTTTCATGTTCCTTTTTGTTTGCTGCATAAAATTTGTTTAAAGCCTTTAACACAAATTAAACCCTGGTCAGCAGGACGCTAAACAACACTTTCTCTGACTATATAGGTGGCATATCACCAACCACCTGTTATAGAAAAAAATCCTCCTTAGTTACTGTGAAGAAACCAGATTGTATCTTAATTACCCAGACAGCTACGTTTTTGCATAAACAAAAGAACTGTTTTTTTATCTATATATTGGCTTGTGAATTTAAGTGTTTATGTCTGGTGGGTCAAAAAGACAGACTGCCCACTGATATACTATCTAACATACTGTGTAAGTCTGTAATAGTGACAGTACATTGAGTGGGTTAAGCTTTGTTTATTGATGTGTGCTTATATGCTAATAGTGCTACTTAATCCCATCACCATTGTTTGCCATATCTTGATGTTGAACTAAAGGACACTGGGTAATTCTAAAAATAGCTTACATGCCTTGGGTATAAATTGACTCAGAGATCACATCCTAGGAGTCTGAAGTAATACAGAGCTACCAGCCGGACATTCTGCAAACCACGCTACAGAAAGGACTGCAGCCAATTCATCATGGCACCATCACGAGGGACACTGATCTAGGATTCTATAGGATACAACCTAGGAGTTTTCGGCTCCGGTTGGAAGGACACAGATCTGATCCAGTGACCATCTCTGTACCATGGATATGTTTGGAGAAAGACAGGGTTGGGACCCGCTGGTCGCCTGGTTCCATGGAGATAGTCCGATGAGACAGGTGGTGACTCTCGTGTCAACTGGCTTTGGACCTTGTATGGACTCTATGGACAGTTCTTGGTCATCTCCCTATGCTTGTCGTTACCCCTTCTCTGTGCGTTCATCCACAGAGGGAGTAGCGACCCTGGGACACTGACATCATGTCAACTGGCTCTGAACCTTGCATGGGCTCTATGGACAGTTCTTGGTCATCTCCCTATGGTTGTCGTTGCCCCTTCTCTGTGCGTTCATCCACAGATGGAGTAGCGACCCTGGGAGCTCTGACATCATGTCAACTGGCTCTGAACCTTGTATGGACTCTATGGACAGTTCTTGGTCATCTCCCTATGCTTGTCGTTGCCCCTCCTCTGTGCGTTCATCCACAGATGGAGTAGCGACCCTGGGAGCTCTGACATCATGTCAACTGGAAACACGTGGAGACGCAGTGATATTTTATATGCGCCCATGTACCCATACAATTCCAGGCATGTTGGGAATGCTCTGTTTGCTATTGTGTGCTGTGGTTTAATAAAGTATTGCCACCCTGTTTTACCTTAACCCTATGTTGTCTGTGTAGTGTATTGCCCACTGGGAGATAGAGCGGGCGTTCAGTGGTATGAGCCGTGGTCCATGCAGTCTTGCTAAAGACAGCCGGGCCAGCGGACGAGCACCCACTGACCCCGCATCTCCGTAACAGGAACTCTGCTAGAAATTGGCATCTGGCTATGCATCACATTTGTAGCAGGTCCTATCAACTAAACGGTGCTCTACAAAATACTAAAGCTGCTAGGAGTAAATAACTCTGAGACCACAATAATGAGTAAAAGTGGTAATTTTAGCTTAATTTGCAGAAACCACTTGTTATATTGAGTTGACTCATTTACAATATTCAAAAAGTTTGCACCTAATTTGCAATGGGGGTTTAAATGTGATGCTTTAAATGTCACTTCTCAAGGACAAACCATGAGGCAGGAGAGTCAAGAGGTTTGGGGTCAAATATCAAGAGAGTTTGTCATAGAGGAGCAAGGCAAAAGAGTAAACAGGTCACAGTCCGAGATCAGAATTCCAGGGAGCTAGCGGATCAGATTGAGGCAAAGGGGCTAGGCAAATGGATCATCAAAGGCAAGGTCCGAGGTCAGACAGCAAAAGATCAGAATAACAGAGCACTAGGAAAGGCACACACCACTGATCTAAAGCTACGACTGGCAATATTCTGACCATTATCAGACAGCTACATAGCCAGACAATCACCCTGAAAGAGCGATTGGAAGAAAAATGAAGGAAAACCTGCAGGCCCAGCCTGATATGGCTGATGGGCCATCATATAACAAAATTGTCAGCTCAGAATGACCCTGCATACTATAGGGCAGCTGAGCTGTCCCTCACGAAACTGACAGCTTGGCATGTCCATGCATACTATAGGGTGGCCAATCTGTCACTCATAATACTGACAGTTTGGAGTGCCCCTGCATACTATAGGGCGGCAGAGCTGTCACTCACAATGCTGACAGTTTTGCACGCTCCTGCATACTATAGGATGGTCAAGCTGTCACTCACAATACAAACAGCTCAGTATGCCACCGCTATCCATAGGGCATATGAGCTGTCACTCAATGCATTCCTAGGACGGAGTGAGTGGCAGGACTATGACAGGAATAATTTTGATAGCAAATGTGTGTGTATATGTGTGTATGTATACTTTTTATAGCAATACTACGAGCCTGCACCATTGTGTATGTGTCCAGTACAGCAACACTATTATTGGCACAAAAGTGTCCCAGGGGTGTTTCAATCTAAAATGTAATTTCAGCTCTACCACATATGTGTGCAAATTGTCTAAGTCTATTCTCATGAAATTTTCTCTAATCACTTTTCTGAAAATAAGTATGTGAGGAGTGTAATAAATAAATACATTTCTATTATTATTTAGATGAAATATGACCTTATAATTGTAAATAAGGGACATTTGGCAATCACACATGAAATGGTGAATTTGCCTATAAAGTGCATTGTAATATTATGACTAATCCCACATACTATATGATAAATGAAATAATGGATTTATTATGAACGAATGAATGGATTTAAATGTAGGAATTTGTAGTGTTAATCTTATCATTTAATTTTATAAGTGTTACATCTTGTAAGGATTTCACTCACTCAGCTGCGATGGCTGACACTCAGGAGACGTGTTCCTTTAAAGTTCACTGGGTTTATTGCTTCATAAACCATGTGGCAAATAACAGAAAGCAAAATGGGCCTTTGGTTCAGGCAAAGAAAAGCAAGTGTCCAATTCATCCGGCTCAGTCCTGAAGCCGTAACACACTCAGGAGGGTTTCACCTCCACACATATCTCCTGTGTAAAGGATTAGCCAGTCTTATAAAGAGCTAACCCCACCCAGTAACCCATCACATGATTAGCCATGTGGTCTGACATTACCACAGGTCCTGAAACACATATACAAGATTATGTGCAAGAAAGGAATACTCCGGGCTACATTACAGCAATCAGGCACTTATGTGGCACATACCTCCCATCGACCACAAACCCTTTAGCCATGCTACATACCTCCCCCCTCTGCCTAAAGCCGTGGGGCTTGGCACTTTCCCCCACTAAACAAGGGATTCTCGATAGGGCATCCGCATTACCGTGCAGCTTTCCGGCCCTATGTTCCACATGGAAACTGAAGTCCTGCAGGGCTAAGAACCAACGGGTGACTCTAGCATTTCTTCCTTTCGTTTCTCTCATCCACCTAAGCGGGGCATGGTCAGATACCAGTCAAAATTTACGTCCCAGCAGATAGTACCGCAATGTGTCCACTGCCCATTTTATGGCCAAGCACTCCTTCTCAACGACTGAGTAGTTCTTTTCAGATGAGGACAGCTTCCTACTCAGATAGAGAACAGGATGCTCCTCCCCATGTAGTTCTTGGGAAAGGACTGCTCCCACCCCAACATCTGAGGCATCTGTCTGAAGAATAAACTCTTTCTTGAAGTTTGGGGCCATCAGAACGGGTTGCTTACACAAAGCGTTTTTCATTTCTTGGAAGGCTGACTCTGTTTCTTCGGACCACTTAACCATTACTGATTTTGTCCCTTTTAGCAGGTCAGTCAGAGGCGCAGCCATCGTGGCGAAGTTTGGGATGAACCTCCTGTAATATCCCACGATTCCCAGGAAGGCTTTAACTTGTTTCTTGGAAACTAGTTTTGGCCATGTTTGGATTGCCTCCACTTTATTGATTTGGGGTTTTATTTCTCTATGACCCACTATGTATCCAAGGTACTTAGCTTCTTCTTTACCCAAGGCGCACTTCTTCGGGTTTATAGTAAATCCGGCCTCTCTTATAGCATCCAACACCGCTTGGACTTTCTCCAGATGACTCTCCCAGTCCGGGCTAAAGATGACGATATCATCTAGGTACGCAGCAGCGTAGGCCTTATGGGGTGCAAGGACTCTATCCATAGCCCTCTGGAAGGTCGCCGGAGCTCCCTGTAGGCCAAACGGCATCCGGGCATATTGGAAGCATCCATCAGGTGTCGAAAAGGCCGTCTTCTCCTTGGCTTCCTGTGCCATGGGGATCTGCCAATACCCCTTTGTCAAATCCAAGGTGGATATATATCTGGCGTGCCCAAGCCTTTCGATGAGCTCATCAATACGGGGCATGGGATAAGCGTCGAATTTGGAGACTTCATTCAACTTCCGATAGTCGTTGCAAAACCTCCACTCTCCATCAGGTTTTGGGACCAGGACAATTGGGCTCGACCAACCGCTCTTGGATTCCTCAATGACCCCAAGCCTCAACATACGCTCCACTTCCTTGGAGATAACTTCTCGACGAGCCTCAGGAATACGATAAGGTTTCACATTCACCCGCACATGTGGCTCTGTTAGGACCTCGTGCTCTATGACCTTCGTGTATCCTGGCAATTCTGAAAACAGGTCCCTGTTTTTCTGGAGTAACTCCCGGCACTGCTGTTTCTGGGTCTTTGATAGCGTCTCTGCTATAGTAACCGCTCCAACCTCACCTTCTGGGTTGCTTAACAATGATGGAGTTGCTGTCGGCTCTCTATCTTGCCATGGCTTGATGAGGTTGACATGGTAAACTTGGAATGGTTTCCGTCTTCCTGGTTGGTGAATTTTATAATTTACCTCACCAAGTTTCTCGACAACCTCATATGGCCTTTGCCATTTGGCCAAGAACTTGCTTTCCACCGTTGGAACTAACACAAGAACTCGGTCTCCCGGATTGAACTGCCTCACTCTTGCAGACCGGTTGTAGACCCTGGCTTGAGCTTCTTGTGCTTGGAGAAGGTGTTCTTTCACGATAGGCATCACCTTTGCAATCCTCTGCTGCATCAGGGCCACATGCTCAATGACGCTTCTGTGGGGTGTGACTTCGGCCTCCCAGGTTTCCTTGGCTATATCCAGGAGTCCTCGTGGATGTCGGCCATATAGAAGCTCAAACGGTGAGAACCCTGTGGAGGCCTGTGGAACTTCACGAATGGAAAACATCAGATAGGGTAAGAGACAATCCCAGTCTCTACCGTCTTTCTCTATAGCTTTTCTCAGCATGCTCTTTAGGGTCTTGTTAAACCTCTCAACAAGGCCATCTGACTGGGGATGGTACACCGAGGTCCTCAACTGGGAGATCTTCAGGGCTTTGCATAACTCCCTCATCACCTTGCTCATGAAAGGTGTACCCTGGTCAGTCAGGATCTCCTTTGGCAGACCTGTCCGGGAAAAGACATGGACCAACTCGCGGGCTATGCTTTTTGAGGAAGAATTTCTCAAGGGAATGGCCTCAGGATAGCGTGTGGCATAGTCCAGGATGACTAATATATACTGATGGCCCCGAGCTGATTTAACTAAGGGACCGACCAAGTCCATGGCAATTCTCTCGAACGGTACCTCAATAATGGGCAGTGGCACAAGGGGGTTCCGGAAATGAGGAGTAGGAGCAGTTAGCTGACATGTAGGGCAGGACCTGCAATAGTTCACTATTTCCCGGTGACACCCAGGCCAATAGAACCTCTGCACAACCCGTTCCTGCGTTTTTTCCACCCCCAGGTGTCCACCCAAGATGTGTGAATGGGCCATGTCCAACACTTTCCGTCTATACGGACCCGGCACTATCAACTGCTCTACCAACTCCTCCCGTATTTTCGTGACACGGTACAACAACTCCCCCCTCAACAGAAAATGGGGAAATCTTGTGTCTGCCCCCGGCTCCTGTACCACCCCGTCAATAACTGTGACATTATTAAAGGCTTCCCTCAGAGTGGGGTCCCTATGTTGGGCAGTCCCAAAATTTTCACCGGTAACTTCTAACTCCAGAATGTCAGATGTAGGGGATACTTCCTCCTCATCCCCAACCAGAACACAAAAAGGAAAACTGTCTGCCTCTGGGTGTGGCGATACCCTTCCAGGGTTCACTGGTTCCCTGCCAGGGAGCTCAGAACCATTTCCCCACAAATCCCAAAACAAACAGAAATCCCGGCCAATAATTATAGGGTGCAACAAGTCCTGAACCACGCCGACTATGTGGGACTCAGTGCCACATGCCGTTTCAATGTCCACCCTGGCCATAGGGTAGTCCTTTGCATCACCATGTATGCACCGCACTCCGACCTTCTTTCCTGGGAGCAGGTGGAGAGGAAAAGTGGCCCTCACCAGGGTCACTAGGCTCCCCGAGTCTAACAGTGCCGTTACTGCTCGACCGTTCACCTTTACGGGACACGCTTGAGGTCCCTCGTTGGATGGAGAGTTCACACTACAGGCTGGATACGCATAGTATGAACAACGGCGTCCCATGCTGCAGTCCATCTGCTCAGTGGTTTGGGAACAACGGGCAGCTATATGTCCTGGCTTGTGGCACCTCCAACAAATAATATCACCCGTGGGGACCTTGGGCACCACCTCCCCCGCCCTTTGTGACCTTGGACGCACCACCCCTTTTTGGGACTCAGCTGCCTTCTGGGACCCCCAGTACGGCATGGGCTGCCTCCCGAAGGAGCCTTTCAACCCTTGGTATCTCTCAACCAGTCCGATCAGCTCGTCGGCATTCTGGGGATCACCCTGGGCAACCCAAGACTGTATAGGCCTCGGGAGGGAATGGACAAACCGATCCATCATCACCCGTTCTACCATCTGTGCAGGCGCAGAGGATTCTGGCTGCAGCCATTTCTGGACCAGGTGCAACAGATCAAACATTTGGGAACGAGGTGGTTTGTCCCGGTGATAGCCCCAGGAGTGAACTCGCTGTGCCCTGACAGTCAGTGTCACCCCCAAACGTGCGAGAATCTCGGCTTTCAATTTGTGATACTCTTTGGCATCCTGCAAGGTCAAATCATAGTACGCCTTCTGGGGTTCTCCCGTCAGGTATGGCGCAAGTAACTCTGCCCACTGCTCTGGCGGAAGTTTTTCCCTCTCAGCGACCCTCTCAAACACCGTCAGGAAGGCCTCAACATCATCCCCGGGAGTCATTTTCTGCAATGCGCGTCTTACCGTCTTCCGGACGTGGGTGTCATCAGCCAAAGCTGGGGTTGGGGCGCTCGCCTTGCCCTGGATGGCGGTTGCCAGAAGCTGCATCTGCTGCTGATGCTCCTGCTGGCTCTGCTGCATCTGCTGCCGTTGCTCCTGCTGACTCTGCCGTTGCTCCTTCTGACTCTGCCGTTGCTCCTGCTGGCTCTGTTGTATCTGCTGCATCAACAGCCTGTTGGTCTCTTGCTGCCTTTGCTCCTGCTGGACCAAGTGTTTCAGCAAGTCCTCCATTTTCTCCGGCAATGCTTGCTGGCTTGCAACAGCCTTGACCCAGGACATTCAAAAATAAACTCACGTCTCCGCTGGGAACGCTGCTCGCACGTCTCCACCAATTGTAAGGATTTCACTCACTCAGCTGCGACGGCTGACACTCAGGAGACGTGTTCCTTTAAAGTTCACTGGGTTTATTGCTTCATAAACCATGTGGCAAATAACAGAAAGCAAAATGGGCCTTTGGTTCAGGCAAAGAAAAGCAAGTGTTCAATTCATCCGGCTCAGTCCTGAAGCCGTAACACACTCAGGAGGGTTTCACCTCCACACATATCTCCTGTGTAAAGGATTAGCCAGTCTTATAAAGAGCTAACCCCACCCAGTAACCCATCACATGATTAGCCATGTGGTCTGACATTACCACAGGTCCTGAAACACATATACAAGATTATGTGCAAGAAAGGAATACTCCGGGCTACATTACAGCAATCAGGCACTTATGTGGCACATACCTCCAATCGACCACAAACCCTTTAGCCATGCTACAATCTCTATATGGACTTGATCCTGTAACAACTGCTTTTGTGACTAGGCACTGCCACATTCAACCTGTGGGTATCGCTAGTTGAGGAGAAGACATCAGGGCCAGATGCTCTGGCCGGTGTAGACTCTGTCCAGCCAGGGAGATACTAGTGTGGTGAAGTCCTGTATTACCAGACAATCTGGCAGTATGGCTATTGTGTGTCCAACTGTGGGAATTGGCTCCCTGCTGTGGCCAATTTCACAGAACCACACCCCACTTAAACTTTCAGTGCACTGCCATGTTTTTAATATTCCTCTGCCTCACCATTCCACTCCTGTTCCTGACCTGCTGGAATTGACTAAGCTTTCTGACCATTCTCTGCCAGCCTGCTCTCTTAGCCAGCAACTACTCTACTGACCCAACCCTGGCACCCCTGGGTAAGTCTCGTTTCCTGTACAATAGTTAACGAGTCGGCCAGGGAAACCGCTGGTATGGTAGACATAGTGGCTTGTATTAAGCCTTTACTCAGAAACCCTATTAAGAGCTACCAGGCTACCACACACAATCCCCCCATGACAATTAGATTCCAAAAAAAGTATATCTATATTGTTTCACCATTTTCTTACAGATACTAAAACATAAAAATTATATCACTTGCAGAATTTTAATTATTTTTTTAGTTGCTTTTTAAATGTCATTCTCCAAAACAGATGCACATATCCTATAAATAATGTACTATATTCTTACAATGAAGAATGTAGAGATCGCAGATGACTTTAGCTATTAGATTAGCATGCACTGTTTGCTAAAAAAAAAGCCAATATGAATAATTCCATCACGTTTTTATTGAAGTGAAGGCTCTCAGTAACACATACATTAATATGTCCATATGCTTATTTGTCTTTTCTGCATTTAATTAGCTGGGTAAATATTGTGGGAACCGATGTGTTAAAATATATATTTCTAGATGTCTACAGATAATTAGCACTATGATAGGTTACTTAGCCTTCTATGAAATTGTCCCTAGTAGGGGTCTGAGATAGGGGACATGGATTTGGAGATAGTTGGGGACAGAGATTGAAGTGAATGGCAAAAAATTGTTAACAATCCTGCTGGATACGTCGGCCCTCTCTGAGCGGGAATTAAGTCCACTGGGTCACACGGTCATGCACCGATACATACTAAATGGGACTTATACATCAGAAGCAGACATCTGACCATAGCAACTAATCACAGCATAGCTTTTATTTTCCAGACCTCTGATGGATTGACATGGATAATAATTATGAGTTCCATTTTTACTATCAAAACAAAGGAGTAATTTGGTGGGAAGTAGAGTGTCATGGGTTTACACAAAGACATTTAGGTGATTATTATCTGTGGGGTTATACAGTGGCAGGTAAGAGTTTGGGCACCTCTGGTCAAAATTACTATTATTATGAACAGTTATAAACTAGGTACTAACCATGCAGGGTGTCCAAATTTTTGCATGGGCCTATTTTCCTTTTTGTAATTTTCAAAATGGAAAAGATGAAAACATGTATTTTTTTGCCTAAAATACAAAGGAAATGTGCCATCTTTAACTTTAGACCTTTTAGAGATCATTTCATCTTCAAGTTGCTTAACTGTTCACAATAAGAGTAATTTTGACCAGGGGTGCCCAAACTTTTATATGCTGTTGTAGTAGTGAAAGGATTAATACAACTATCTTAGTGGTCTAAAGTTGTAATTGGAGCTTCTCAGCTTCTTTGATCTACATACTGAAGAGTTCAATGCCATAATATTTTCCTTCATTACTGAAGTGAACCCGAAGCTTGAGCATCGGAAATTATTTTGGGGCAGATAAATAGCATAATCATCCCTGGTGGTCTAGTGCAGGGAAGTGATTAACGTACAGTGGGTATGGAAAGTTTTCAGACCTCTTTGAATTTTTCACTCTTTGTTTCATTGCAGCCATTTGGTAAATTCAAAAAAGTTCACTTTTTTCTCATTAACGTACATGCTGCACCCCATCTTGACAAAAAGGAAACCAGAAATGCATAAATTTTTGCATATTTATTAAAAACGAAAAACTGAAATATCACATGGTCATTAGTATTCAGACCCTTTGCTCAGAGACTCATATTTAAGTCACATGCTGTCCATTTCCTTGTGATCCTCCTTAAGATGGTTCTGCTCCTTCATTGGAGTCCAGCTGTGTTTAATTAAACCGATAGGACTTGATTTGGAAAGGCACATGTGACGCCCAGGAGACCGGGATACCCAGCACCGGACCAATGGAGTCTGTCTCTTGAGGGGGATGTCACGGGTGGCTTGACCCGGTGCTGTGGCCTCAGGCAATGCACAGTGTAAGGGGTATCATGAGGGGACAGGCACTTACTTGATCAGCAGCAGGTTCTCCCAGCGGTGACGATCCTGATCCTGGATAGATGGCTATTGTCCAAATGAAAGACTGAGGCACTGAAACGTTTAACCAGTTTACTTTAACATAAAAGGATTTACAACCAGTCCTGTCACCGGAGTCTGTATGGGAACTCTGAGTTACTTTGACCCTGCCGGGGTCTTCGCCTCTTATTGTGCGCAATTTCTGTGTGGCCCTGCTGCTGTATGTGAACTGGCTGCCGGCCCAATCTGTCCCCTCCGGGTCCTGGTTCGACGGGCAACCCGAGTCCTTTTATCGGTTTACCCCCTCTGGGAGTACCGCTGAACTCTGTGTCTGTTGCTGCATCCGACCCTAGTGAAGCTGATATCACCTCACGTTTTTCCGGTTGCTGTATTATATATAATGAATACAGCCACGGATCCGGTATCCGTCTTTGCGCCTGTTCTGGGTAGTGATTTATGCTACCCGGTTCTCACAATGTCCTTTTTCTCTATCCCTCTTCTCCTCAGGCCGGTGATTTAGGCCTGGTAACAGTCACAGGGCTGTTAGAGATTCAACTGTATGACCTCTCACTATCAGCTCCTTGGCCCAACTGCCATTTCTTCTCTCAGACCAGAATGGATCAAGGGGAGTCTCTGGAGCTCCCCCTTCTGGCCGGAGGTGGTAGTGCAGTCTTGCTATTTTAGTATTTGTACTTACTGTCAGTAACTATTTTTGTGGCAAATACCCCTAGGGGTGCCACATTTCCCCTTAGTTAAGAACAGTACTCCGGGACTGTGGGACAATAACATTTTGAAATAACAATTAATATGTACAGAGTCTTAAAAATGAAAAGTTACAAAAACCACTCAAGGAAACAAAAATAGAGTTCTGTAAAAAGTCACTTCAAATAGCGTCCATTAATACAGTTCTATCCTTGAAGGTATTAGGAACGGCACTGTACTTAGTGTCCAGGAATTTAGTTCCATTTTTCCAACGGAGTTATCAATATAAAGTCTAAAGAAAGTTCAAAAAGAGCAAAAAGCAAAGTTCAAAAAGCAGTCTTTCCGGAGCTTTGATTTAGTGCCTCCGGGCTGATAAAAAGTTCAAGAATATGCAATAAGTTCATACAGACAAGTCTCTGTAGGCACTGGGCTTAAACGTTGCAGACTGATAGCAATGACTATACTACATTTTCTGTTTAACTATATACGGCATAACATATATACAATTCACATTATGAGCTTTATAGTTGGTAATCTGCATACCTGGCCGGTAATTGACCCTGGGTACTACGCTGTGATCTACGTAATAGCGGTGTCTCTTCATGTGGTGTACTACTGTCTACTGCGGATGTAGTATCTGCCCGCTGTGCTAAAGATAATTCCACGACTATGGAGTTGGCAAGTCCACCGTGAATGGGATTACTCTGACCAGGAATCTGTTCTTCCTGGCCTGGAACCTCCTGTAGTACGGGGTCAGCCTCTTCCTGTCTTGGGACTTCTGGTATTGGGTTCGGTGTTGGGTAAAAGGCCACCATGGGAACCACTACTGCACCATGGTATGTTAGTAGGGTTTTGGGAAAGTCTCCTATACAGGTGTGATACACTTCCTCTTCTTTTTCCTTTACTGGTTGAACCTGTATGGGTTGAATAACTTCTGGTTCTGGCTGGACAACGTCTGGCTCTTTCAATGCTTCCGGACATAATTTAAGATTGTCTCTTGACACTAGTACAGATGTTAAGCCTCCGTTTTTGCTAATGAGACACATTTTAGGATTATCCACTCTTGTTGGTAAAACTGTGTAGGGTACGGCTTCCCACTGATTGTCCAGTTTATTGGTTCGACGATTTCTCTTGAGCACTTGGTCACCCGGTCTTAATGGGGTCACTAGAGCATTCTGGTTGAAAGTTCGCTCTTGTCTTTCTCTAGTTTGCTGAAGGCTTCTTTCCACACTCTCTTGCACTTGGCGATACTGCTTTTGCCGTATGATATCCCAATTGGAGTCTTGAACTTCTGCGTCTGGTTTCAGAATTCCCATTTCTAGATCGATTGGTAATTGGCCGGGTCTTGCACGCATAAGGTAAGCTGGGGTGCAGTTGGTGGAGCTCACCGGGACATGATTATACAGATCCACCAAGTCAGGCAATTTCTCTGGCCATTGATTCCTTTCTGTCTCAGGTAAAGTCTTTAGTAGGTCTATTACAATATGGTTCATCTTCTCGCATAAGCCGTTTGTTTGTGGATGATAGGCCGTCGTCCGGATCTTTTTGCAACCATACATATTACAGAATTCTCTGAAGATCTCTGATTCAAAGGCTGTACCTTGGTCGGTGAGAACCTGTTCCGGATATCCATGGGGTCTACAAAAGTACGTTTGGAACGCTTTGGCTGCTGTTTTTGCTGTCAGATCTTTTACGGGTACTACTACCAAGAAACGTGAATAATGGTCCACGATGGTCAAGGCATAGACATAGCCGGACCGGCTTGGTGTCAACTTCACGTGGTCCATGGCTACAAGTTCAAGTGGTTGTTTGGTGATTATGGGCTGCAGTGGTGCTCTTTGGTTCTTTTGATCGTTTCTTCTGAGGTTACACGGGCCACAATTTCTGCACCACTGTTCGATTGATTTTCTCATCCCGACCCAATAAAATCTTTCTCTTAGAAGTACTTCTAACTTTTTCCAACCGAAGTGACCAGCACCATTATGGTAAGCTTCGAGGACCATCTTCACATCTTGTTTAGGCACAATAATCTGCCAAACCAATTCATGTGTTTTCGGATTGGTGTATCTTCTACAGAGCTTCCCTTGATACAGGAACATTTTGCCTCTCTCTTTCCAGAGTTGATGCGTCTCTTCTGGGGCATCCTCATAGGGAAATGCACTTTGCTCAGTCAACAGTTCCTTCACCAACTTCACAGCCGGATTGCTGTCTTGGGTGTCAGCCCATCTATGGTGTGCTAACGGATTAAAATTCACCTCTTGTTGTTTCTGATAGGTACTTGACTAATGATGTTTTGCCTTGGGACGATGGAAGGCTGGTAGTTCAATTTCTTCAAGCTCCCCCGTTTCCTCTTCTACATCTCTCAAGTGTGGCATCCGGGATAGGGCATCGGCATTTCCATTCTTGCGACCTGCTCGATACTTGATTATGAAGTTGTAATTAGATAACCGGGCTATCCATCGCTGTTCTAACGCACCTAATTTGGCTGTGTCCAGGTGGGTCAACGGATTGTTGTCAGTATAGACAATAAATTCTGCAGCGGCCAGATAATGTTTGAAACGCTCCGTCACAGCCCAAACTACTGCCAGTAGTTCCAATTTGAAGGAGCTGTAATTTTCTGAATTTCTTTCAGTAGGCCGGAGCTTTCTACTTGCAAAGGCGATGACTTTCTCCCGACCTTCTTGCTTTTGTGACAGCACCGCTCCTAGTCCCACATTACTGGCATCGGTGTAGAGGATGAAAGGTTTATGGTAATCTGGGTATGCCAGAACCTCTTCTCCGGTTAGTGCCTTCTTTAGTTGTTCAAAGGAGTCTTCCCTTTCGTCGTTCCACTGAAAAGGAGGGTTTCGGTTTGAAGGTTTCTTCGTCTGCCCTACGAAGGTGTCTTGCAAGGGTGCTGCCAACTTGGTAAATCCTTTTATAAATCTGCGATAGTAACCCACCAATCCCAGGAATTGTCTCACTTCTTTTGCGCTGGTAGGTCTTGGCCAATCCCTTATGGCGCTTATTTTCTCGGGATCTGGTGCTACTCCCTCCGAACTCACGATGTGTCCCAGGTACTGTACCTTTGGCTTGAGAAGGTGACATTTGGATGGCTTGACTTTCATGCCATACCTGGATAAGGCTTCGAACACTTCTGCCAGGTCTATTAAGTGTTGTTCGTAAGTCTTTGAGTAGACGATCACATCATCTAGGTACAGGAGGACGGTCTCGAAGTTCTTGTGTCCGAGGCAGCATTCCATCAGCCGCTGGAAGGTACCGGATGCGTTGCAGAGTCCGAACGGCATGCGATTAAATTCACATAGACCCATTGGTGTGGTGAATGCCGTCTTTTCCTTATCTCTCTCAGCCACAGGGACTTGCCAATACCCGCTTGTTAAGTCTAAGGTGGAAAAATAATTAGCAGATTTCAAAGCAGTTAAGGACTCTTCTATCCTAGGCAAGGGGTAGGCGTCTTTATGGGTGATGTTATTTAATCTTCCGGTAGTCTACGCACATTCTCATGGTTCCGTCCTTTTTTTTGGCAATCACTAGAGGGGCCGCCCAGGGGCTACAGCTGTCTCTTATTACCCCGGCCTGTTTCATTTCCCTCAGCATATCTTTTGCACATTGATAGTGAGCGGGCGGTATGGGTCTATATCTTTCTTTTATTGGGGGATGGTCACCTGTGGGGATTGTGTGTTCTACCCCTTCTATCCATCCGAAGTCCAATGGGTGTTTACTGAAGACTTGTTCATATTCCGTCACTAGCCTATACACCCCTTGTTTTTGATGGGTAGGTGTTGAATTTATGCCCACGTGTAGCTGTTGGCACCAATCCTCCATTTCTCCATCTGAGCCATTGCCTTCCACCTGACAGGTTGGTTCTAAGGGCTCAATGGTTGTGATGGCATTGTTGTCAACAGTATATAGCTTTGCCATTGTAGCATACCTTGGCAAAGTGACCTCTTCCTCTCCACAGTTCAAAAGTCGTACCGGCACTCGTCCCCGGTGTACCTCGACTATCCCTCGTGCTGTGAGTATAGTGGGCCTGCTGTCGGTGTACACTGGTTCTATTAAGGCTTGATAATCTCGTCCCTTAGTACCAATGGCTGCTCTACACTATACCAGCATTTCTGTTTTTGGTGGGATTACAATAGACGTTGGATCACTTACCCTCACACTGCCGATTTCTCCACCTGCAACTTCTACCTGTTGCCTTAACATCAATACTTTTATTTCCCTCCGGAGAACTCTCTGCTGGCAGGATTGGGCAGTTTCAGCAATTTGCTGTAAGACAGAAATGACTTCGGAAAAGCAGTTCTCTAACACATTCATTCCTATCAATACAGTTGGTTCACAGTTCCGCCGGTCAACATCAACAACAATTATACCCTGTTTCTTCAGTTCTACTTTACCAATCTTTATGGTCATCTCCCTGAATCCTAGTTTCGGTACCAACTTACCATTACTGGCCCATATATCTAGTTCAACATCAGAGGGCCCTTTATCAATATCTGCATCAGCCCAGTACCTCTTATAAAGGATATACGGTATAGATGAAATCTGGGAACCTGTGTCCAGCAAAGCGTTGAGGGGAATTCCGTCCAGCACGATAGGGATAATGGGTCGTCCTCCGATGTACCTGTCGTGCCAAGGTGTTGGACCTTGAAAGTTCATTCCTGCGAAGCGGCCCGCATTCCCAGGGGATTCCCGTTTAAATCACAATCTCGTGCAAAGTGGCCCGGCTGCTGGCAACGGCGGCAAATGGGCTGTCCATCCGGTTGGTAGCGGTCGCGGGGTCGTCCTCTCCATGTCGGGTATCTCCGGGGTCTCATCCATGGAACATCCTCTCTACAGTTTGCCAACTCCATCTTGTGTCCTCTCATCTCCTGCATGGTTTTAGCCATTGAAGCAACAACATCAGCTAAAGAGTCAAGCTTTTGTTGAAGAGCCTCATTAGTACTGGGCCCCAGGGGCTTAGCAATGGCCCCAGACATAGCTGATGTCACTGGCACTCCCTGTTGTTGAGGTGCCTCTGCCATGGGTTGCGCAGGATCCTGATCCCGAGGTGCCTCTGCCAGCTGGAGACGTATAGCGCTCTCCTTTAATTGGGCAAATGTCAATTCAGGGTTCTTAAAAACAAGCATGCTCACATGCCCCCGGTGAGAAGGGGTGTAGAGTCCCTCAATAAATTGATCTCTTAGCAGTTTATCCGCTCCGGTGTTAAAAATGGGTTCAGCCAGTGTAAGTGATTTAAGGGCTTCCTGCAGGTTTAAGGCAAAGTCTCTCACGCCCTCATTAGCTTTTTGTTTGCAACTAAAGAATCGTATTTTAGCTTTGCTGCTGGCCGTGGTTTCAAATGTAGCTTTTAATCCAGCAAATATGCGTTCAACAGTGCCTTTTAGATCAGCTGCCCATGCTGTGACTTCTCGCTTAGCATGGCCCCTTAACTGCATCATCAGGAGACTAACACGCTGAACTTCACCCACAGGGAACATGTCAAAATGGGCCAGCATCTTTTCTCTGAAATCGTCAAGGGTATTAGGCTCACCTTCATACATTGGAAGCCATGGGCCACCCGGGGTATATGGCATCAGCACCGGCATGATGGGCGCCACTCCTTGCACCGCTGCGCTGCCGGACTCTCTATTGACACTCTGTCTTTCAGCTGCATTAGCGTTGCCGAGTGCTGCGGCGTCTCCGTGCTGCGACATACTGTGCCCCCTTAGTTAATCCGGACCCTTCCGGTCCTCCGCTTCCGTCGGGATAGTGTAGATTCGTTCCGCTGTGCAGCAGGATCGATTTTCCCCTTGCTCTGATGTCAGAGCGCTCAGCTTGGTGCCGCCCACAATGACACGCCCCCTGCTGCTCCCACCCACCGCGCTCTGTAATGGCGGATTCTGAAGTTTTTCAGTTAGACTGGGGCTCAGGTGATGGCGTAGCTCAATTAACAGTCTTGTGCCTAACGGTTATGAAGTGATTACCTCAGGGGATGGCGGCCATCTTTACTCCATTATAACCAATGGGGAAAAGTCACTTTCAACAGTTTTCAATGGGGAATGGATTTTTCTTTAATAAAGTCAATTTTCAAGATTTTTCATCCCAGTTTTCACAGTTTTGGGCTCCAATCACGGCACACAATACCCGGTATACGGGCTGGCTAGATCCTGTTCGTGACGCCAATTGTGACGCCCAGGAGACCGGGATACCCAGCACCAGACCAATGGAGTCTGTCTCTTGAGGGGGATGTCACGGGTGGCTTGACCCGATGCTGTGGCCTCAGGCAATGCACAGTGTAAGGGGTATCATGAGGGGACAGGCACTTACTTGATCAGCAGCAGGTTCTCCCAGCGGTGACGATGGCTGGATAGATGGCTATTGTCCAAATGAAAGACTGAGGCACTGAAACGTTTAACCAGTTTACTTTAACATAAAAGGATTTACAACCAGTCCTGTCACCGGAGTCTGTATGGTAACTCTGAGTTACTTTGACCCTGCCGGGGTCTTCGCCTCTTATTGTGCGCAATTTCTGTGTGGCCCTGCTGCTGTATGTGAACTGGCTGCCGGCCCAATCTGTCCCCTCCGGGTCCTGGTTCGACGGGCAACCCGAGTCCTTTTATCGGTTTACCCCCTCTGGGAGTACCGCTGAACTCTGTGTCTGTTGCTGCATCCGACCCTAGTGAAGCTGATATGACCTCACGTTTTTCCGGTTGCTGTATTATATATAATGAATACAGCCACGGATCCGGTATCCGTCTTTGCGCCTGTTCTGGGTAGTGATTAATGCTACCCGGTTCTCACAATGTCCTTTTTCTCTATCCCTCTTCTCCTCAGGCCGGTGATTTAGGCCTGGTAACAGTCACAGGGCTGTTAGAGATTCAACTGTATGACCTCTCACCATCAGCTCCTTGGCCCAACTGCCATTTCTTCTCTCAGACCAGAATGGATCAAGGGGAGTCTCTGGAGCTCCCCCTTCTGGCCGGAGGTGGTAGTGCAGTCTTGCTATTTTAGTATTTGTACTTACTGTCAGTAACTATTTTTGTGGCAAATACCCCTAGGGGTGCCACACACACATCTGTATCTATAAGACCTCACAGCTCACAGTGCATGTCAGACCAAATGAGAATCATGAGGTCAAAGGAACTGGCCAAGGAGCTGAGTGACAGAATTGCGGCAAGGCACAGATCTGGCCAAGGTTACAACAGAATTTCTGCAGTACTCAAAGCTCCTAAGAGCACAGTGGCCTACATAATCCTTAAATGGAAGAAGTGTAGGACCACCAGAAGTTTTCCTAGACCTGGCCATCCAGCCAAACTGAGCAATCATGGTAGAAGAGCCTTAGTGAGAGAGGTAAAGAAGAACCCCGAGATCACTGTGGCTGAGCTCCAGAGATGCAGTAAAGAGATGGGAGAAATTTTCACAACATATTTGCACGACATATGAAAGTTTGCATAGAGTTTGTTAAAAAACATATGAAGGACTCCCAGACTATGAGAAATAAGATTCTCTGGTCTGATGAGACGAAGATAGACCTTTTTGTTGATAATTCTAAGCATTATGTGTGGAGAAAACCAGGCACTGCTCATCATCTGCCCAATAAAATCCCAACAGTGAAAAATGGTGGTGGCAGCATCATGCTATGGGGGTGTTTTTCAGCTGCAGGTACAGGATGACTGCTTGCCATTGAAGGAAACATGAATGCGTCCAAGTACAGAGATATCCTGGATGAAAACCTCTTCCAGAGTGCTCTGCACCTCTGACTTGGCCGAAAGTACACCTTCCACCGAGACAATTACCCTAAACACACAGCTAAAATAACAAAGGAGTGGCTTCAGAACAACTCTGTGACCATTGTTGACTGGCCCAGCCAGAGCCCTGACTTAAACCCTACTGAGCATCTCTGGAGAGACATGAAAATGGCTGTCCACCAATGTTCACCATCCAACCTGACAGAACTGGAGAGGATCTGCAAGGAAGAATGGCAGAGGATCCCCAAATCCAAGTGTGCTAGCTCAAAAGGCTGCTTCTACTCAATACTGAGCAAAGGGTCTGAATACTTATGACCACGTAATATTTCAGCTTTCCTTTTTTAATAAATATGCAAAAATTTCTACATTTCTGTTTTTTTTATCAGTCAAGATGGGGTGCAGAGTGTACATTAATGAGAAAAAAATACGTTTTTTTAATTTACCAAATGGCTGCATGTAAACAAAGAGTGAAAAATGTAATGGGGTCTGAATACTTTCCGTACCCACTGTATATGTGTGTTTGTGTGTTTTGAAGAATATTTCCTTTGAAAACGATGTGTAAATGACATAGAGAATTGCTGTATGTAAAAGCTCATGTTAAAATCGCATTGCAATTGGATAGCAATCGCACTGCATTCGGATGTACCGTAAATCAGATGCTAGATGTGAAAAATCGGATAACATCAGAGATAGTTTTAGTTGACAACCCCCAGAGCCCTTCCTCCCAACTGCCCAGCCCCCACCTCCAAAACCAACTTCTCCACCATTACAGAAGATCGACTCTCCACTCTACTCTCAACTCTCAAGATCGCTTCTCACCACATGTGCACTTGACCCGATCCCATCCTCGCCACAGTCCTCATCCCAACCTTAACCCATCTCTTCAACCTATTACTAACAACTGGTGTTTTCCCCTCAAGCTTTAACAACTTAGCGACCGCCGATACGCCTTTTAACGGCGGCCGCTAAGGGTACTTAAACCACAGCGCCGTTACGGCGCTGTGGAAAAAGTAAATAGCGCCCCCCAGAGTCGGATTTTCTCCGGGGTCTCGGCTGCCAGGGGTAGCCGAGACCCCAGAGAACATGATTCGGGGGTTTTTTTACCCACCCCGCATTTGCGATCGCCGGTAATTAACCGTTTACCGGCGATCGCAAAAAAAAAAAAAAACGCGATCTCTTTTTAATTTCTCTGTCCCCCGATATGATCGCACATCGGAGGACAGAGAAAAGGGGTCCCAGGTAGCCCCCCGATACTCACCTATCTCTCCCGGTGCTCCTTGTGGCTCCCGGTGGGCGCCGCCATCTTTAAAATGGCGGACGCATGCGCAGTGCTCCCGCCGGCCGGCCCTGCGAGAATCTGTCTCCATCTGCTGGCCGGCAGGAGAACAGCAGTTGGGGCTAAAATTAGGGCTAGGGTTAGGGCTAGGGTTAGGGCTAGGGTTAGGGTTAGGGTTAGGGCTAGGGTTAGGGTTAAGGCTAGGGTTAGGGCTAGGGTTAGGGCTAGGGTTAGGGCTAGGGCTAGGGTTGGGGCTAAATTTAGGGTTAGGGTTGGGGCTAAATTTAGGGTTAGGCTTCTTTCACACTTACGTCGGTACGGGGCCGTCGCAATGCGTCGGCCCGACATACCGACGCACGTTGTGAAAATTGTGCACAACATGGGCAGAGGCTGTAGTTTTTCAACGCATCTGCTGCCCAATCTATGTCCTGGGGAGGAGGGGGCGGAGTTACGGCCACGCATGCGTGGTCAGAAATGGCGGATGCGACGTACAAAAAAAGTATCATTGAACTTTTTTTGTGCCGACGGTCCGCCAAAACACAACTGATCCAGTGCACGACGGACGCAACGTGTGGCCATCCGTCACGATCCGTCGGCAATACAAGTCTATGGGCAAAAAATGCATCCTGCGGGCACATTTGCAGGATCCGTTTCTTGTCCAAAGCGACAGATTGCGACGGATGCCAAACGACGCAAGTGTGAAAGTAGCCTTAGGGCTAGGGTTAGGGTTGGGGCTAAAGTTATGGCTAGGGTTGGGGCTAAAGTTAGGGTTAGAGTTGGGATTAGGGTTAGGGTTGGCATTAGGGTTACGCTTGGGATTAGGGTTAGGTTTGGGATTAAGTTTAAGGTTAGGGTTGTGATTAGGGGTGTATTGGGATTAGGGTTAGGTTTGAGGTTAGGGTTGAGATTAGGATTAGGGGTGTGTTGGATTTAGGGTTTTGATTAGAGTTATGGTTAGGGTTGACATTAGGGTTGTTTTGGGGTAAGGGTTGTGATTATGGTTAGGGTTAGTGATTAGGATTATGGATCAGGTTGGTATTAGGGTTAGGGGTGTGTTGGGGTTAGGGTTGGAGCTAGAATTGGGGGGTTTCCACTGTTTAGGTACATCAGGGTCTCCAAACACGACAGCCAATTTTGTGCTCAAAAAGTCAAATGGTGCTCCATCCCTTCTGAGCTCTGCCGTGCGCCCAAATAGTGGGTTACCCCCACATATGGGGCATCAGTGTACTTGGGATAAATTGTACAACAACTTCTGGGGTCCAATTTCTCTTGTTACCCTTGTGAAAATAAAAACTTGGGGGCTACAAAATGTTTTTTGTGGAAAAATATATATATTTTTTTATGACTCTGCATTATAAACTTCTGTGAAGCACTTGGGCATTCAAAGTTCTCACCACACATCTAGATAAGTTCCTTCGGGGGTCTAGTTTCCAAAACGGGGTCACTTGTAGGGGGTTACTACTGTTTAGGTACATCAGGGGCTCTGCAAATGCAACATAACGCCCACAAACCATTCTATCTAAGTCTGCATTCCAAAACGGCGCTCCTTCCCTTCCAAGCTCTGCCGTGCGCCCAAACAGTGGTTTACCCCCACATATGGGGCATCAGCATACTTAGGATAAATTGGACAACAACTTTAGTGGTCCAATTTCTCCTGTTACCCTTGTGAAAATAAAAACTTGGGGGCTACAATATCTTTTTTGTGAAAAAAAAAATATTTTTTATTTTCACGACTCTGCATTCTAAACTTCTGTGAAGCACTTGGGCATTCAAAGTTCTCACCACACATCTAGATAAGTTCCTTGGGGGGTCTAGTTTCCAAAATGGGGTCACTTGTGGAGGGTTTCTACTGGTTAGGTACATCAGGGGCTCTGCAAACGCAACATAATGCCCACAGACCATTCTATCAAAGTCTGCATTCCAAAAAGGCGCTCCTTCCCTTCCGAGCTCTGCCTTGCGCCCAAACAGTGGTTTACCCCCACATATGGTGCATCAGCGTACTCGGGATAAATTGGACAACAACTATTGCAGTCCAATTTCTCCTAGTACCCTTGTGAAAATAAAAACTTGGGGGCTACAATATCTTTTTTGTGGAAAAAAAAATATTTTTTATTTTCACGACTCTGCATTCTAAACTTCTGTGAAGCACTTGGGCATTCAAAGTTCTCACCACACATCTAGATAAGTTCCAAGGGGGGGTCTAGTTTCCAAAATGGGGTCACTTGTGGGGGATTTCTACTGTTTAGGCACATCAGGGGCTCTCCAAACGCGACATGGCGTCCGATCTCAATTCCAGCCAATTCTACATTGAAAAAGTAAAACGGCACTCTTTCTCTTCCAAGCTCTGCGGTGCGCCCAAACAGTGGTTTACCCCCACATATTGGGTATCGACGTACTCAGGAGAAATTGCAAAAAATATCTTGTGGTCTAATTTCTCCTGTTACCCTTGTGAAAATAAAAATTTGTGGGCAAAAAGATCATTTTTGTAGAAAAAATGCGATTTTTTTTTTTCACGGCTCTACGTTATAAACTTTTGTGAAGCACATGGAGGTTCAAAGTGCTCACCACACATCTAGATAAGTTCCTTAAGGGGTCTAGCTTCCAAAATGGGGTCACTTGTGGGGGGTTTCCACTGTTTAGGCACATCAGGGGCTCTCCAAACGCGACATGGCGTCCAATCTCAATTCCAGCCAATTCTACCTTGAAAAAGTAAAACGGCGCTCCTTCACTTCCAAGCTCTGCGGTGCGCCCAAACAGTGGTTTACCCTCACATATGGGGTATCGACGTATTCAGGAGAAATCGCACAACAACTTTTGTGGTCTAATTTCTCCTGTTACCCTTGTGAAAATAAGAATTTGTGGGCAAAAATATCATTTTTGTGTAAACAAAAGCGATTTTTTATTTTCACGGCTCTACGTTATAAACTTCTGTGAAGCACTTGGGGGTTCAAAGTGCTCACCACACATCTAGATAAGTTCCTTAAGGGGTCTAGTTTCCAAAATGGTGTCACTTGTGGGGAGTTTCCACTGTTTAGGCACATCAGCGGCTCTCTAAACGTGACATGGCGTCCGATCTCAATTCCAGCCAATTCTGCATTGAAAAAGTCAAACGGCGCTCCTTCACTTCTAAGTTCTGCGGTGCGCCCAAAAAGTGGTTTACCCCCACATATGGGGTATTGGCGTATTCAGGAGAAATTGCATAACAAAATTTATGGTTACATTTCTGTTTTTACAGTTGTGAAAATAAAAAAAAATGGTTCTGAATTAAGATGTTTGCAAAAAAGTTAAATGTTCATTTTTTCCTTCCACATTGTTTCAGTTCCTGTGAAGCACGTAAAGGGTTAATAAACTTCTTGAATGTGGTTTTGTGAACCTTGAGGGGTGTAGATTTTAGAATGGTGTCACACTTCATTATTTTCTATCACATAGACCCCTCAAAATGACTTCAAATGTGATGTGGTCCCTAAAAAAAAATGGTGTTGTAAAAATGAGAAATTGCTGGTCAACTTTTAACCCTTATAACTCCCTAACAAAAAAAAATTTTGTTTCCAAAATTATGCTGATGTAAAGTAGACATGTGGGAAATGTTATTTATTAACTATTTTTTGTGACATATCTCTCTGATTTAAGGGCTTAAAAATACAAAGTTTGAAAATTGCAACATTTTAAAAATTTTCGCCATATTTCCGTTTTTTTCATAAATAATCGCAAGTAATATCGAAGAAATGTTACCACTAACATGAAGTTCAATATGTCACGAAAAAACAATCTCAGAATCAGCGGGATCCGTTGAAGCGTTCCAGAGTTATAACCTCATAAATTGACAGTGGTCAGAATTGCAAAAATTGGCTCGGTCATTAAGTACCAAATTGGCTCTGTCACTAAGGGGTTAAACATGCCTCAATCACACCTATCCTCAAAAAGCCCTCTCTTGACCCATCCTCTGTATCTAGCTATCGCCCCATACCACTTCTCCCCTATGCCTCAAAACTACTGGAACACGTCTACCTTGAACTGTCCTCCCATCTCTCTTCCTGCTCCCTCTTCGACCGCTTACAATCTGGCTTCTGGTCACACCACTCCACTGAAACTGCCATAAGGTCACCAATGACACTTATTAACCGCCAAGAGCAAGCTACACTACTCTGTACTCCTCCTCCTGGACCTGTCCTCTGCCTTTGACACAGTGGACCATTCCCTATTACTACAGATCCTCGCATCCCTTGGCATCACAGACTTGGCCCTATCCTGGATCTCGTCATACCTAACAGATCGGACATTCAGAGTCTCCCACTCACACACCACCTCCTCACCTCGCCCTCTATCTGTTGGAGTCCTACAAGGTTCAGTCCTGCTCTTTTCCATTTACACCTTTGGCCTCGGACAGCTCATAGAATCTCATGGCTTTCAGTATCATCTCTATGCTGATGACACACAGATCTACATTTCTGGACCAGATATCACCTCCCTACAATCCAGAATCCCTCAATGTCTGTCCACTATTTCATCCTTCTTCTCCGCTAGATTTCTGAAACTTAACATGGACAAAACAGAATTCATCATCTTTCCCCCATCTCACATGACCCCCCCAACGAACCTCTCCATTACAGTAAATGGCTGCCCACTCTCCCCAGTCCCACAAGCTCGCTGCCTCGGGGTAATCCTTGACGCTAATCTCTCCTTCAAACCACATATCCAAGCCCTTTCCACTTCCTGCCGACTTCAACTCAAAAATATTTCACGAATCCGTTCATTCCTCAACCAAGAATCTGCAAAAACCCTAGTCCATGCCCTCATCATCTCTTGCCTTGACTACTGCAACCTCCTGCTCTGTGACCTCCCCTCGAACACTCTTGCACCCCTACAATCTATTCTAATCCACCTGTCCCCCTCTGTCAATCTCTTCACTGGCTCCCCATTGCCCAGAGACTCTAGTACAAAGCCCTAACCATGACATACAAAGCCATCCACAACCTGTCTCCTCCATACATCTGTGACCTCGTCTCCCGGTACTTTCCTGCACGCAACCTCCGATCCTCACAAGATCTCCTTCTCTATTCCCCTCTTCCCACAATCGCATACAAGATTTCTCTCGCGCATCACCCCTACTCTGGAACTCTCTACTACAACACATCAGACTCTCAACTACCAACGAAACCTTCAAAAAGAACCTGAAGACCCACCTCTGCCGACAAGCCTATAACCTGCAGTAACCACCGATCGACCAAACCGCTGCACGACCAGCTCTACCCTCGCCTACTGTATCCTCCCCCCTCCCTTGTAGATTGTGAGCCCTCGCGGGCAGGGTCCTCTCTCCTCCTGTACCAGTTGTGACCTATATTGTTTAAGATTATTGTACTTGTTTATATTATGTATACCCCTCCTCACATGTTAAGCGCCATGGAATAAATGGCGCTATAATAATAAATAGTAATAATAATAATACTCGCATGACACTCACATTACACTCGTGCAATTCTCGGCATGGAGACCTGGACCGATTTTTCATATGTCTAGCAGGACTCCGGCCTAAGTGTTATGTCTGCTATCTGATGTATATCAGGTTCACCAATTCATTCAGTAAAGAAAGGCTTATTTTTGGACTCTTGTGTGTCTCATTTATCTAGACTTCATTCAGTCCTGGCCTGCCAAACAGCAACATGCAGTCTGCAATGGCGTATCGCCAAACTAAAGACAAACACACCCAGCCAGGATACTCATTTTCCTGTGACATGGTGGAGAACGGATTCGAACCTCGGGCACCCCACCCAATGGATTTGTGTAAGCATCCCTGGTGACTTACTGCTGTGAATGTCATCATCTATGGTAGTCTGCGGAAGTAAATGGTTGATGTCAGTATCTTTAGTAGTTTATTACTTTATGGGCCTGTTGTCCTAGTATGGGAAAGAAGATAATCTTACCTGCTGCTTAGGGTCAATTCCTGAGGATTCAGTCACCTTTCAAGCAAAATATTCAACTTCATATTACTTTATAACAAAGTTCAGAGCATGGATGGACAAAGGCAGCAGATGCAGGATTCTCTGTTGGAGCAAAGTCATGGTGAGGGGAGAGAATAAGTGAAAGAGGAGCAGACAAATTAAATATGGTACTAGTCTCATCTTCCAGGACGTAGGGCAATCAGTTACCCACCCGATGCCAAACACAAAGATAAGGTAAGTTTTCCTATTAGATGTTTTTGATAAAATTCCAAAATATAGCCGATATCAGGGTTTCCATTAATTTTACACGGGCATTTTCAATACTGAATCTTTTCAATTCCCCTTTAATTTTTAAATGGAAAACTCTGCCGAAGCATTGAGGAAATTTTACGCATTTTATTTTCCATTGCCAAACAAAAGGGGCAGTCATCAACGTGCTAGTAAATGGAGCACTAGGGAGATGTACCTCCAGAATGGAGCCAGACGGTGAATAACCTATGAAGAATGTTCCTAAAACTCAGTACCAGCTCGTGACAAGGCCTGCACTCCGTCTCCAGTCTTTAGCTTTGGAAAAGCTTCAGGAACTACAAAAAAAAAAGAAAAAGAAGAAAAGGTATTCAACCTGACAAGCATCCCTCCGCTGGAGTAGGCTCCTGTTCTAATTTAGCACAGATGTGATATTTAATGAAAGCATTATGGCTCGGCAGCTGCATACAAGGCACAAACATTTTAAAAGGAATAAATTATTTAAAACACTTCTTTGCGTTGAGCGATTATTCCTGACCTTTCAGGGTAAAATACTGAGATGGATTTGGTGGCAGATTAAATTTTCACAATTTAGTAAATTTACAGCTCTATGTAGACTATGTAACCTTAATTTAAATGGAAGAATGTGAGATCAGACATAAAATTTCTGATGTTAATGATATGTTACTTTTATAATGGAATGCTTATGGTATTTACTGAAAATGATATGATGTTGTACATTGATCGGAAACCTCAAGGTCTAAAAAAAATAATCAACTACAAACTACTCAGTAATACTTACATATATAACAGCTATGAGATCACAGCATAAAATAAAAATTTACCACCACAAACATTTCTTGGTCCATTTTCATAATGACAACGGTAGGTTCAGTATCTCCCATAACAAAATAAAACATCCACCGATCTGAGATTGATGGTCAATTGCGAGGATAAGTCATCAATATTTTATGCTCAGACAACCCCTTTTAAAACCTTTTTTTTTTTGATTTCCTAATACAAACTAAACACATAATTAAATAAATCTCTTAGATCTATGTAATAATCTGGTGTACTCACCTTGAATATCAATGCAAAAAAGCTGCCATAACATTTTTGAAAGTTTTTAGGCGTGATAATAAATGCGGTTGAACTCATAACATGGTCCTAATAATATCCAGATTATACAGTCTTTTTTAAAGCAAGTACACCAGTCAAGTCCTCCAGCCATACAGTGCTTTGAGAAAGGCCAAGGTGTGGTACAAGAAGCTGGCTGTGCACACCATACAGATGGCAATGCTCAACACTTTCCTGCTGTACAATGTGCAGGCCAGACCACTGCGTCATACCTTCAGTTCCAGGAAGTAGTGACCAAGGACTTAATCTTTGGAGATCAGGAAGGAACGGGCCCCAGTACTTCCGGAACTGAAGGTGCTCGTATCGTACCAGGTCAACATTTCCTAGAGGAGGTCCCTCATAGTGGAAAAAAAAGGAAGGTGGCAAAGGAGGTGCCGAGTGTGTTACAGAAGGGGAATACGCAAGGACTCCATTTATCAATGCAACACCTGCACCGACAAACCTGGCCTGTGTATAAAAGAATGCTTCAGACTGTATCACACCTCCATGCACTACTAAATTCATTTCTGACTTACACAACTGACATATGACAACCTGACGAATAGGGTTGAGCGAAACGGGTCGTTCATTTTCAAAAGTCGCCGACTTTTGGCAAAGTCGGGTTTCATGAAACCCGATCCGACCCCTGTGCGGGGTCGGCCATGCGGTACGCGACTTTCGCGCCAAAGTCGTGTTTCAATGACGCGAAAAGCGCCATTTCTCAGCCAATGAAGGTAAACGCAGAGTGTGGGCAGCGTGATGACATAGGTCCTGGTCCCCACCATCTTAGAGAAGGGCATTGCAGTGATTGGCTTGCTGTCTGCGGCGTCACAGGGGCTATAAAGGGGAGTTCCCGCCGACCGCCATGTTACTGCTGCTGATCTGAGCTTAGGGAGAGGTTGCTGCCGCTTCGTCAGAAGCAGGGATAGCGTTAGGCAGGGTCCATTAACCACAAAACCGCTTGTGCTGTAGCGATTTCCACTGCCCAACACCACCTTCGGTGTGCAGGGACAGTGGAAGCTACATTTTTTTTTTTTTCCCCCTCAGCGCTGTAGCTCATTGGGCTGCCCTAGAAGGCTCCCTGATAGCTGCATTGCTGTGTGTACGCCGCTGTGCAAACCAACTGCTTTTTTCAAAGCACAAATCCTCTTGTTCCTTCCTTTCTGCACAGCTATCTTTTTTGTTTGTCCACACTTTTTATTTAATTTGTGCATCAGTCCACTCCTTATTGCTGCCTGCCATACCTGGCTGAGATTACTGCAGGGAGATAGTAATTGAAGGACACTCCCTGTTTTTTTTTTTTTTTTTTGTGGGAGATTAAGATTGACATTTCTGCTAGAGTGCCATCCCTGTCTGTGTCATCTCTCACTCAGTGGGCCATAGAAAGCCTATTTATTTTTTTGCTTGATTTTGGTTATAAAATCTACTTGAAAAAATCACTACATCAATCAGTGGGAGAAAAATATTGGCCTCAGGGCTTGTGTGCCACTCTTGACTCCTGTGTGTGCCATCTCTCACTCAGTGGGCCATAGAAAGCCTATTTATTTTTTTGCTTGATTTTGGTTCTAAAATCTACCTGAAAAAATCACTACATCAATCAGTGGGAGAAAAATATTGGCCTCAGGGCTTGTGTGCCACTCCTGACTCCTGTGTGCGTCATCACTCACTCAGTGGGCCATAGAAAGCCCATTTTTTTTTTTTTTTTGCTTTATTTGGGTTCTAAATTCTACCTGAAAAAAATAAATCAATCAGTGGGAGATTAATATTGGCCTTTGGGCTTGTGTGCCAGTCCTAAGCGTGCCATCTCTCTCTCTCAGATAGTGGGCCATAGAAAGCCTATTTATTTATTTATTTATTTTTTTATTGGGTTTATAAATTTTCCCTGGAAAAAAAAAAAAAAGTGGGAGATTAATATTGGCCTCTGGGCTTGTGTGCCAGTCCTGAGCGTGCCATCTCTCTCACAAATAGTGGGCCATAGAAAGCCTATTTATTTTTTTTTTTTTGGTTTTATAAATTCTCCCTTAAAAAAAAAAGGGAGATTAATATTGGCCTTTGGGCTTGTGTGCCAGTCCTAAGCGTGCCATCTCTCTCTGTCTCTCAGATAGTGGGCCATAGAAAGCCTATTTATTATTTTTTTTATTGGGTTTATAAATTTTCCCTGGAACAAAAAAAAAAAGTGGGAGATAAATATTGGCCTCTGGGCTTGTGTGCCACTCCTGACTCCTGTGTGCGTCATCTCTCACTCAGTGGGCCATAGAAAGCCTTTTTTTGTTTTATTTGTTTTCTAAATTCTCCCTGAAAAAATCATTTTATTTTATTTGGTTTCTAAATTCTTCCTGAAAAATTCATTTTATTCTATTATTTTTTTTCCTAAAGTCTCCCTGAAAAAAAACAAAAAAAAACAAATCAGTGGGAGATTAATATTGCCCTTTCTGCTTGTGTGCCAGTCTTGACTCCTGGGTGTGCCATCTCTCTCTCTCTCTCCAATTATGGGCCATAGAAAGCCTATTATTTTTTTAGCTTGATTTGGGTTCCAAAATCTACCTGAAAAAATCACTACATCAATCAGTGGGAGATAAATATTGGCCTCTGGGCTTGTGTGCCACTCCTGACTCCTGTGTGCGTCATCTCTCACTCAGTGGGCCATAGAAAGCCTTTTTTTGTTTTATTTGTTTTCTAAATTCTCCCTGAAAAAATCATTTTATTTTATTTGGTTTCTAAATTCTTCCTGAAAAAATCATTTTATTCTATTTTTTTTTCCTAAAGTCTCCCTGAAAACAAAAAACAAAAAACAAATCAGTGGGAGATTAATATTGCCCTTTCTGCTTGTGTGCCAGTCTTGACTCCTGGGTGTGCCATCTCTCTCTCTCTCTCCAATTGTGGGCCATAGAAAGCCTATTATTTTTTTTAGCTTGATTTGGGTTCCAAAATCTACCTGAAAAAATCACTACATCAATCAGTGGGAGATAAATATTGGCCTCTGGGCTTGTGTGACACTCCTGACTCCTGTGTGCGTCATCTCTCACTCAGTGGGCCATAGAAAGCCTTTTTTTGTTTTATTTGTTTTCTAAATTCTCCCTGAAAAAATAATTTTATTTTATTTGGTTTCTAAATTCTTCCTGAAAAAATCATTTTATTCTATTATTTTTTTTTCCTAAAGTCTCCCTTAAAAAAAAAAAAAAATCAAATCAGTGGGAGATTAATATTTACATTTGTGCTTCAGTGACAGTCCTGCGTGTGTGGCATCTCTCTCATTTGTTGCCACCAACAACAGAGTGTGTAACATTGTGCCTGATTTTCGTTGTGGTCTCACTCACCTGTAAAGGGGTAGCTAAATCATACTGAAGTTATAGCTCACCGTGTAATTTGTGTGACAGCAACAAATACCGTTAGTTTGTTTACGTTTTTAAAACAATGAGGAAGTATGGTGGAAGAGGTCGTGGCCGGGGGCGTTCATTGTCAGCTGGTAATGAGGGTAGTGGTAGTGGTGGAGCATCAGCTGGTCGTGGGAAAAAAAATATTGCACCTAAGTCTGGAGCTGTGGAGCCAGGTTCGTCGTCTGGCTACACAAGGCCTCGAACGCTCCCTTTTCTGGGAGTAGGAAAACCGCTTTTAAAGCCGGAGCAGCAAGAGCAAGTTTTGGCTTATCTTGCTGACTCAGCCTCTAGCTCTTTTGCCTCCTCTCGTGAAACTGGTAAATGTCAAAGCAGCGCGTCGTTAGTGGATGTTCACGGTCAGGGACAAGTCGCTTCCTTGTCCTCTTCAGCAAAAACAACAACAGAGAAGAATGCAGCAGGCGACACAACGGGTTACTCCATGGAGCTCTTTACACATACCGTCCCTGGCTTAGAAAGTGAAGCAGTTAACAGTCCATGCCCATTACAAGTTGAATCTGACATGGAGTGCACTGATGCACAGCCACAGCCAGACTACTATGCTGGTCCTTTGACTCAGACCACAACATTGCCCTCGCAGGGTGCTGATCAAGAATCAGACCCTGATGAGACTATGTTGCCCCATCACGAACGCTATACCACCGACCGACACGGTGACACAGACGAAGTTGCACACGAGCTACAAGAAGAGGTAATAGATGACCCAGTTCTTGACCCCGATTGGCAGCCATTGGGGGAACAGGGTGCAGGCGGCAGCAGTTCTGAAGCGGAGGAGGAGGGGCCGCAGCAGGCATCAACATCGCAACAGGTTCCATCTGCCGGGCCCGTATCTTGCCCAAAACGCGTGGCAAAGCCAAAACCTGTTGGAGGACAGCGTGGCCATCCGGTTAAAGCTCAGTCTGCAATGCCTGAAAAGGTATCCGATGCTAGAAAGAGTGCAGTCTGGCATTTTTTTAAACAACATCCAATTGATCAGCGCAAAGTCATCTGTCAAAAATGTTCAACTACCTTAAGCAGAGGACAGAATCTGAAAAGTCTCAATACAAGTTGCATGCATAGACATTTAACCACCATGCATTTGCAAGCCTGGACTAACTACCAAACGTCCCTTAAGGTTGTAGCACCCTCGGCCAATGAAGCTAGTCAGCAACGCAACATCCCTTCCGGCAGTGTAGGGCCACCATTTTCCGCACCACCTGCAGCATCTGTGCAGGTTTGCCATGTCCACCGGCACCCCCGCTAGTTCCACGATCTCCAGCTCTCCAGTCCAGCTCACCCTACATGAGACTATGGTTAGAAAAAGGAAGTACTTAGCCTCGCATCCGCGTACACAGGGTTTGAACGCACACATAGCTAGACTAATCTCGTTAGAGATGATGCCCTACCGGTTAGTTGAAAGCGAAGCTTTCAAAGCCCTGATGGACTACGCTGTACCACGCTACGAGCTACCCAGTCGACACTTTTTTTCCAGAAAAGCCATCCCAGCCCTCCACCAGCATGTTAAAGAGCGCATCGTCCATGCACTCAGGCAATCTGTGAGCACAAAGGTGCACCTGACAACAGATGCATGGACCAGTAGGCATGGCCAGGGACGTTACGTGTCCATCACGGCACACTGGGTAAATGTGGTGGATGCAGGGTCCACAGGGGACAGCAAGTTTGGGACAGTTCTGCCTAGCCCACGGTCTAGGAAACAATTGGCTGTAGCCATTCGCACCCCCTCCTCCTCTTCTTCGTCCTCCTGCAGAAGCGAGAGCTCGTCCACAGACCGCAGTCGAACAACCACTCCATCCGCAGCTGCCACTGTTGCACACCAGGTCTCCCATTATGGGGCAGCTACTGGCAAACGTCAGCAGGCTGTATTGGCTATGAAGTGTTTGGGCGACAACAGACACACCGCGGAAGTTCTGTCCGAGTTCTTGCAGAAAGAAACGCAGTCGTGGCTGGGCACTGTAGATCTTGAGGCAGGCAAGGTAGTGAGTGATAACGGAAGGAATTTCATGGCTGCCATCTCCCTTTCCCAACTGAAACACATTCCTTGCCTGGCTCATACCTTAAACCTGGTGGTGCAGTGCTTCCTGAAAAGTTATCCGGGGTTATCCGACCTGCTCCTCAAAGTGCGTGGACTTTGCTCACATATCCGCCGTTCGCCCGTACACTCCAGCCGTATGCAGACCTATCAGCGTTCTTTGAACCTTCCCCAGCATCGCCTAATCATAGACGTTGCAACAAGGTGGAACTCAACACTGCACATGCTTCAGAGACTGTGTGAACAGAGGCGGGCTGTTATGTTTTTGTGGGAGGATACACATACACGGGCAGGCAGTAGGATGGCAGACATGGAGTTGTCAGGTGTGCAGTGGTCGAAGATTCAAGACATGTGTCAAGTCCTTCAGTGTTTTGAGGAATGCACACGGCTGGTTAGTGCAGACAACGCCATAATAAGCATGAGCATCCCCCTAATGCGTCTGCTGATGCAAAGTTTGACGCACATAAAGGATCAGGCGTCTGCAGCTGAGGAAGAGGAAAGCTTTGATGACAGTCAGCCATTGTCTGGCCAGGGCAGTGTACAGGACGAGGTAGCGGGCGAAGAGGAGGAGGAGGACGAGGAGGATGATGGGGATGATTATATTTTTAATGAGGAAGCTTTTCCGGGGCCACTGGAAATTGGTGGCGCGGCAAGGCCGTTCTGGTTTTTTGAGGGACACAAGTGACGTGGATTTGCCTGAAACTGCCCCTCAACCAAGCACAACCGCAGATTTGAGAACTGGAACTTTGGCCCACATGGCGGATTATGCCTTACGTATCCTCAAAAGGGACACACGCATAACTAAAATGATGAATGATGACGATTACTGGTTGGCCTGCCTCCTTGATCCTCGCTATAAAGGCAAATTGCAAAATATAATGCCACATGAGAACTTGGAACTAATATTAGCAACCAAACAATCAACTCTTGTTGACCGTTTGCTTCTGGCATTCCCTGCACACAGCGCCCGTGATCGTTCTCACACGAGCTGCAGGGGCCAGCAGACCAGAGGAGTAAGAGGGGCAGAAATCAAAAGTGGCGTTGGCCAGAGGGGTTTTCTGACCAGGTTGTGGAGTGATTTTGCTATGACCGCAGACAGGACAGGTACTGCAGCATCAATTCAAAGTGACAGGAGACAACATTTGTCCAGTATTTTCATCCCTTATCGATGTTCTCCCTCAACCGTCATTCCCATTTGATTACTGGGCATCAAAATTAGACACCTGGCCAGAATTGGCAGAATATGCATTGCAGGAGCTTGCTTGCCCGGCAGCTAGTGTCCTATCAGAAAGAGTATTCAGTGCTGCAGGTTCAATACTAACAGAAAAAAGGACTCGTCTGGCTACCCAAAATGTAGATGATCTAACCTTCATTAAAATGAACCACAACTGGATTTCGAAATCTTTTGCCCCACCTTGCCCGGCTGACACCTAGCTTTCCTATGAAAAGGTCTTGCCTGTGGACTATTCTGAATGCCTTTTCCAATCTCGTAATTTTCTGCACCTGATTGTCCAGCATACGACATGTTTACACCTCACTAAATGGCCAAACTCCCCACACGGGGCCGTGGTATCGACACTTGGCGACAGCACCCGTGAGAGTGCAGTTTGTCTGAAGAGGTGGGTGAGCCCGCTTTTGGTCGACGGCACTGCCACTGGGTCCCTCCTAGTACAATAAAGTGTCTCTGGCGGTGGTGGTGCGCACCCAACGTCAGACACACCGTTGTAATATGAGGGGCCCTGGGCCTGTACCGCCGGCCACAAGACAGTTTCCCCCCCCCCCAGCTCAAACAGTGCTCTACCACTTGCAAAATTATCTCACAGCTCCACCAATGTTTAGTCTATGCGCTGACATCCTTCAATGCCTGCCACTGACAATACCATTGTATTGACATTTTTGTTATGTTAGGCCTTCGATGCCTGTCTGTGGTCACTCCTTCCACTAGGCCTCCACTGACCACACCACTGCTGCCCGTGTACCCCTGTAACCAATTTAAAATTGCCTACAGCCATGTGTTATTATTTTAGGCCTTCGATGCCTGTCTGCGGTCACTCCTTCCACTAGGCCTCCACTGACCACACCACTGCTGCCCGTGTACCCCTGGAACCAATTTAAAATTGCCTACAGCCATGTGTTATTATTTTAGGCCTTCGATGCCTGTCTGCGGTCACTCCTTCCACTAGGCCTCCACTGACCACACCACTGCTGCCCGTGTACCCCTGGAACCAATTTAAAATTGCCTACAGCCATGTGTTATTATTTTAGGCCTTTGATGCCTGTCTGCGGTCACTCCTTCCACTAGGCCTCCACTGACCACACCACTGCTGCCCGTGTACCCCTGGAACCAATTTAAAATTGCCTACAGCCATGTGTTATTATTTTAGGCCTTCGATGCCTGTCTGCGGTCACTCCTTCCACTAGGCCTCCACTGACCACACCACTGCTGCCCGTGTACCCCTGGAACCAATTTAAAATTGCCTACAGCCATGTGTTATTATTTTAGGCCTTCGATGCCTGTCTGTGGTCACTCCTTCCACTAGGCCTCCACTGACCACACCACTGCTGCCCGTGTACCCCTGGAACCAATTTAAAATTGCCTACAGCCATGTGTTATTATTTTAGGCCTTCGATGCCTGTCTGCGGTCACTCCTTCCACTAGTCCTCCACTGACCACACCACTGCTGCCCGTGTACCCCTGGAACCAACATCAGAAAATATAAAAATAAGTATTTTGCTTATAAAAAAGAAAATACTGGAGAGATATCAAATGCAGACATTTTAACATTAAAAACAAACACATACAACAAAAATCTGGTACAGTACTAAAAATGGCCACCAGCTACAATAACTTTCTCCTGCAAGTAGTTAACTGAAAGGTTTTTTCAATTTTAAACACAGATATGGCATCCACCGAGTGTTGTCCTGTCGCGTCTTCTTTATATTATTGCCAAGAAGATGCAAAACAATGAAAATAATAAAATCATTATTTACCAAAAAAATAGAGTAAGTCAAAACCACATTGCAAATAAACATTCATTACAAATAAAGAAGCAGGGCGCGTCCGAGGGTGAGTATATACCTAATAAGAATATAATCACCCTCGGACGCGCCCTGCTTCTTTCCGACAGCCTTCCTTCCTAAGAATCAGCCCTTCCGTGGTGTAGAGAGAGGGTTTGTTACACTCTAAGGTGTTCTCCAGGTTGCCTTTCCTGAGCTTCGATCTTCCGGCTCTCGTTTAGTAGTTGTTGGAAACTACGCTGCATTAGGCCTACAAATTGGGTATGGGGTGTAGAGAGATGGTGTGTTCTACTCCAAGGTGTTCTCCAGGTTGCCTTTCCTGAGCTTCGATCTTCCGGCTCTCGTTTAGTAGTTGTTGGAAACTACGCTGCATTAGGCCTACAAATTGGGTATGGGGTGTAGAGAGATGGTGTGATCCACTCCAAGGTGTTCTCCAGGTTGCCTTTCCTGAGCTTCGATCTTCCGGCTCTTGTTTAGTAGTTGTTGGAAACTACGCTGCATTAGGCCTACAAATTGGGTATGGGGTGTAGAGAGATGGTGTGTTCCACTTTAGAGAGATGGTGTGTTCCACGCCAAGGTGTTCCCCAGGTTTCCTCGCCAATGCTTCGATCATCATGCTCTCGTTTAGTAGTTGTTGGAAACTACGCTGCATTGGGCCTACAAATTGGGTATGGGGTGTAGAGAGATGGTGTGTTCCACTCCAAGGTGTTCCCCAGGTTGCCTTTCCTGAGCTTCGATCTTCCGGCTCTCGTTTAGTAGTTGTTGGAAACTACGCTGCATTAGGCCTACAAATTGGGTATGGGGTGTAGAGAGATGGTGTGTTCTACTCCAAGGTGTTCTCCAGGTTGCCTTTCCTGAGCTTCGATCTTCCGGCTCTCGTTTAGTAGTTGTTGGAAACTACGCTGCATTAGGACTACAAATTGGGTATGGGATGTAGAGAGATGGTGTGTTCCACTCCAAGGTGTTCTCCAGGTTGCCTTTCCTGAGCTTCGATCTTCCGGCTCTCGTTTAGTAGTTGTTGGAAACTATGCTGCATTAGGCCTACAAATTGGGTATGGGGTGTAGAGAGATGGTGTGTTCCACTGTAGAGAGATGGTGTGTTCCACTCCAAGGTGTTCCCCAGGTTTCCTCGCCAATGCTTCGATCATCATGCTCTCGTTAAGTAGTTGTTGGAAACTACGCTGCATTAGGCCTACAAATTGGGTATGGGGTGTAGAGAGATGGTGTGTTCCACTGTAGAGAGATGGTGTGTTCCACTCCAAGGTGTTCCCCAGGTTTCCTCGCCAATGCTTCGATCATCATGCTCTCGTTTAGTAGTTGTTGGAAACTACGCTGCATTGGGCCTACAAATTGGGTGTAGAGAGATGGTGTGTTCCACTCCAAGGTGTTCACCAGGTTGCCTTTCCTGAGCTTCGATCTTCCGGCTCTCGTTTAGTAGTTGTTGGAAACTACGCTGCATTAGGCCTACAAATTGGGTATGGGGTGTAGAGAGATGGTGTGTTCCACTGTAGAGAGATGGTGTGTTCCACTCCAAGGTGTTCCCCAGGTTTCCTCGCCAATGCTTCGATCATCATGCTCTCGTTTAGTAGTTGTTGGAAACTACACTGCATTAGGCCTACAAATTGGGTATGGGGTGTAGAGAGATGGTGTGTTCCACTCCAAGGTGTTCCCCAGGTTTCCTCGCCAATGCTTCGATCATCATGCTCTTGTTTAGTAGTTGTTGGAAACTACGCTGCATTGGGCCTACAAATTGGGTATGGGGTGTAGAGAGATGGTGTGTTCCACTCCAAGGTGTTCCCCAGGTTGCCTTTCCTGAGCTTCGATCTTCCGGCTCTCGTTTAGTAGTTGTTGGAAACTACGCTGCATTAGGCCTACAAATTGGGTATGGGGTGTAGAGAGATGGTGTGTTCCACTCCAAGGTGTTCTCCAGGTTGCCTTTCCTGAGCTTCAATCTTCCGGCTCTCGTTTAGTAGTTGTTGGAAACTATGCTGCATTAGGCCTACAAATTGGGTATGGGGTGTAGAGAGATGGTGTGTTCCACTGTAGAGAGATGGTGTGTTCCACTCCAAGGTGTTCCCCAGGTTTCCTCGCCAATGCTTCGATCATCATGCTCTCGTTTAGTAGTTGTTGGAAACTACGCTGCATTAGGCCTACAAATTGGGTATGGGGTGTAGAGAGATGGTGTGTTCCACTCCAAGGTGTTCTCCAGGTTGCCTTTCCTGAGCTTCGATCTTCCGGCTCTCGTTTAGTAGTTGTTGGAAACTATGCTGCATTAGGCCTACAAATTGGGTATGGGGTGTAGAGAGTTGGTGTGTTCCACTGTAGAGAGATGGTGTGTTCCACTCCAAGGTGTTCCCCAGGTTTCCTCGCCAATGCTTCGATCATCATACTCTCGTTTAGTAGTTGTTGGAAACTACGCTGCATTAGGCCTACAAATTGGGTATGGGGTGTAGAGAGATGGTGTGTTCCACTCCAAGGTGTTCCCCAGGTTTCCTCGCCAATGCTTCGATCATCATGCTCTCGTTTAGTAGTTGTTGGAAACTACGCTGCATTGGGCCTACAAATTGGGTATGGGGTGTAGAGAGATGGTGTGTTCCACTCCAAGGTGTTCCCCAGGTTGCCTTTCCTGAGCTTCGATCTTCCGGCTCTCGTTTAGTAGTTGTTGGAAACTACGCTGCATTAGGCCTACAAATTGGGTATGGGGTGTAGAGAGATGGTGTGTTCTACTCCAAGGTGTTCTCCAGGTTGCCTTTCCTGAGCTTCGATCTTCCGGCTCTCGTTTAGTAGTTGTTGGAAACTACGCTGCATTAGGCCTACAAATTGGGTATGGGGTGTAGAGAGATGGTGTGTTCCACTGTAGAGAGATGGTGTGTTCCACTCCAAGGTGTTCCCCAGGTTTCCTCACCAATGCTTCGATCATCATGCTCTCGTTTAGTAGTTGTTGGAAACTACGCTGCATTAGGCCTACAAATTGGGTATGGGGTGTAGAGAGATGGTGTGTTCCACTCCAAGGTGTTCTCCAGGTTGCCTTTCCTGAACTTCTATCTTCAGGCTCTCATTAAATTGTGGTTAAACGGAACAACTGCATTTGGCGTACTAGTTGGTTTGGGGCCTACTATCGGTGTCTGCCGCTCCTTGCTGTTCTCCTGGTTTCCTGTCCTGAAATTCCGTTTTCAGGCGCTCGTTAAGTAGTTGTTAATGTTAGACTGCATTTGGCCTACTAGTTGGGTTGGGGCCTACTATCGGTGTCTGCCACTCCTTGCTGTTCTCCTCCACTGAACAAAGCTGTGCCGCCTGTTTACTACTGTTGCCAATTTTGAACTGCATTTCGACTACTTACTGATTTGGGCCTACTCTCTGTGTCAGCCTCTCATTCCAGTTGTCCTCCACTGCAATGCCCCCTGATTAGTCCTGTGTTACCAATTTTGAACTGCATTTAGCCCACTTTATTCTTTGGGCCTATATCTGTGTTTCCTCCTCATCCTGCCCATTGCCCAGCCAGTGATAGATGAGTCTGCTGGTACATTGACCCATAACGCAACATTTCCCGTGCACGCTACACTGCAAGATTGTGACCCTGCTGAAAGTCAGGTCCCCCTTCCCGCATACCATACCACCTTACACGGGGACAAACAGGAAGGTGCAGATGAAAGTGCAGGTTCCTTCATCAGGTGGGGGGAGGAATACTAGTTGGCGACGTCACTGGCACAGGGCCTCTCATAGTACGCAAAAGTGTTGCTGCCGGTGGGAGGCGCCCCCGCCGTGCAAACACCGCTGTACTTTGAGGGGCCCTGTGCCAGTGCCAATGCCAACGAGTGGGCCCCCCCTGCTTGCTCAGGTTCACAGCACTTGCAAAGTTGAAATACTTACCTCTCCCTGCTCCACTGCCGTGACGTGGTCCAGATTTCCTGGGCCCACTAATTACTTGAACCAGCCCTACCCACCACAACTTTAGCCAAATGAACCCCAATTTCAAATGCCTTCCAATTATTATAAGGTAAATTACGCTTGACAAGCTTCATTAAGAAGAATGGATGGTTTTGACATTAAAATGGGCACTCTAGGTGTTTTCCTGGCCCCCACTCACTGCCGACTATGCTGCCCCATTGACTTGCATTGGGTTTCGTGTTTCGGTCGATCCCGACTTTACGTCATAATCGGCCGATTTCACTCGACCCGACTTTTGAGATAGTCGGGTTTCGCGAAACCCGGCTCGACTCTAAAAAGGTCAAGGTCGCTCAACTCTACTGACGAACACTACACAATTCACATATGCCACTACATTATAAAATTCACATACCAGGAAACCGTGGATTAGTTCCAAAAAGTGGGCACTTGTTGGGCATTCCCACTGCTTAATCATATCTAGATAAGTTCGATAAGGGTTCTAGTTTCTAAAATGGGGTCACTTGTGGCGCATTTCCACTGTTTAGGCACATCAAGGGCTCTGCAAATGCGACATGACGCCTGCAGACCATTCAAAGTCTACATTCTAAAATGTCACTACTTCCCTTCCGAGGCCCGATGTGTGCCCAAACAGTAGTTTTCTCCCACATGTGGGGTATCAGCGTACTCAGGACAAATTGGACAACCTTTGTGGTCCAATTTCTCCTGTTACGCTTTAAAAAAATTGGGGGCTAAAATATCATTTTTGTGGAAAAAAAATGTGATTTTTTTTATTTTCACAGCTCTGCGTTATATACTTTAGTGAAACACTTGAGGGTTCAAAGTTCACCACACTAAGTTCCTTGGGGGGTATAGTTTCCAAAATGGGATAATTTGTGGGGGGTTTCTACTGTTTAGGCACATTAGTCGCTCTGCAAACGCGACTTGACTCATGCAGACCATTCAATCAAAGTCTGCATGAAACCTCACTACTTCCCTTCCCGAGAAAAAGAGGGGCTGACAGCACTCACTTTAATGGGGCGCCTGTTCCATCTCCAGAGAACCTTCCTGGATATTCCAAGACCGTCCAGCATCAAATGAACAGTGCGCCTCTCGGGTGTAAATATCTCCAAAAGGTATTTTATTTAGCCATGACACAGCAATGTTTCAACCATACACTGGTCTTTTTCAAGCACTGGTCTTTTCCCTTCCCGAGTCCTGACATGTGCCCAAACAGTAGTTTTCTCCCACATATGGGGTATGAAACTTTAGTGAAACACTTGGGGGTTCAAAGTGCTCACCACACATCTAGATAATTTCCTTGGGGGTCTATTTTCCAAGCTCGCATCCCTTGTGGGGGTTTCCACTGTTTAGGCACATCAGGGGCTCTCCAAACACAACATGGTGTTCTATCTCAATTCCAGCCAATTTTGCGTTGAAAAAGTCAAACGGTGCTCCTTCTCTTTGTGAGCTTTGCTGTGCACCTAAACAGTGGTTTTTCCCCATATATTGGGTATCAGCATGTTCAGGAGAAATTGCCTTATAAATTTAAGGGTTAATTTTTTCCTGTTATCCTTGTGAAAATAAAAAAAATTAGTCTAAAGTTACATTTAAGTGAAAAAAAGTTAAATGTTCATTTTTTTCTTTCACATTCCATTAATTCCTGTGAAGCACCTGACGGGTTAACCCCTTCCCGACCTGTGACACAGCGTATGCGTCATGAAAGTCGGTGCCAATCCGACCTGTGACGCATATGCTGTGTTACAGAAAGATCGCGTCCCTGCAGATCCGGTGAAAGGGTTAACTCCCATTTCACCCGATCTGCAGGGACAGGGGGAGTGGTAGTTTAGCCTAGGGGGGGTGGCTTCACCCCCCGTGGCTACGATCGCTCTGATTGGCTGTTGAAAGCGAAACTGCCAATCAGAGCGATTTGTAATATTTCTCCTAAAAAACTGGTGAAATATTACAATCCAGCCATGGCCGATGCTGCAATATCATCGGCCATAGCTGGAAACACTAATGTGCCCCCACCCCACCGATTTTTTTTTCCCCCCCCCCAGCTCTCCGATCTGTGGTCCGCTCCCCTTCGTCCTGTGCTCCGCTCCCCTGTCCTCCTGTCCGCTCCCTCCGTGCTCCAATCCCACCCCCCGTGCTCCAATCCAACCCCCCCGCACTCCGATCCACCCCCCCACACAGCGATCCCCCACCCCGTGCTTTAATCCACCCTCCCCCCGTGTTCCGATGCACCCCCCCATGCTCCGATCCACCCCCCCGTGCTCCGACGCCCCCCCCGTGCCCTGATCTCCCCCCCCCTTATACTTGCCTAGCCTCCCGGGGTCCGTCCCTCTTCTTTGCTGGGCGCCGCCATCTTCCAAAATGGCGGGCGCATGAGCAGTGCGCCCGCCGAATCTGCCGGCCGGCAGATTCGTTCCAAAGTGAATTTTGATCACTGTGATAAAACCTATTACAGTGATCAAAATAAAAAAAACAATAAATGACCCCCCCCCTTTGTCACCCCCATAGGTAGGGACAATAATAAAATAAATATATATATATTTTTTTCCACTAAGCTTGGGTTAAGAACTAGGGTTAGGGTTAGGGTTTCGGTATGTGCACACATATTCTGGTCCTCTGCGGATTTTTCCGCAGCGGATTTGATAAATCCGCAGTGCTAAACCGCTGCGGATTTATCGCGGATTTACCGCGGTTTTTCTGCGCATTTCACTGAGGTTTTACAACTGCGATTTTCTATTGGAGCAGTTGTACAACCGCTGCGGAATCCGCAGAAAGAAGAGACATGCTGCGGAATGTAAACCGCTGCGTTTCCGTGCAGTTTTTCCGCAGCATGTGTACAGCGATTTTTGTTTCCCATAGGTTTACATTGAACTGTAAACTCATGGGAAACTGCTGCGGATCCGCAGCGTTTTCCGCAGCGTGTGCACATACCTTTAGAATTAGGCTATGTGCACACGGTGCGGATTTGGCTGCGGATCCGCAGCAGTGTTCCATCAGGTTTACAGTACCATGTAAACATATGGAAAACCAAATCCGCTGTGCCCATGGTGCGGAAAATACTACGCGGAAACGCAGCATTGTATTTTCCGCAGCATGTCAATTCTTTGTGCGGATTCCGCAGCGTTTTACACCTGTTCCTCAATAGGAATCCACAGGTGAAATTTTCAAAAATGGTGCTGAAAAATCTCACACGAATCCGCAACGTTGGCACATAGCCTTAGGGTTAGGGTTGGAATTAGGGTTGTGGTTAGGGTTAGGGGTGTGTTGGGGTTAGGGTTGTGGTTAGGGGTGTGTTGGGGTTAGGGTTTTGATTAGGGTTACGGCTACAGTTGGGATAAGGGTTAGGGGTGTGTTGGAGTTAGAATTGAGGGGTTTCCACTGTTTAGGCACATCAGGGGGACTCCAAACGCAACATGGCGCCACCATTGATTCCAGCCAATCTTGTATTCAAAAAGTCAAATGGTGCTCCCTCACTTCCGAGCCCCGACATGTGCCCAAACAGTGGTTTACCCCCACATATGGGGTACCAGCATACTCAGGACAAACTGTGCAACAATTACTGGGGTCCAATTTCTCCTGTTACCCTTGAGAAAATAAAAAATTGCTTGCTAAAACATCATTTTTGAGGAAAGAAAAATTATTTATTATTTTCACGGCTCTGCATTATAAACTTCTGTGAAGCACTTGGGGGTTGAAAGTGCTCACCTCACATCTAGATAAGTTCATTTCGGGGTCTAGTTTCCAAAATGGGGTCACTTGTGGGGGGTTTCTACTGTTTAGCCACATCAGGGGCTCTGCAAACGCAACGTGACGCCCGCAGAGCATTCCATCAAAGTCTGCATTTCAAAACGTCACTACTTCACTTCCGAGCCCCGGCATGTGCCTAAACAGTGGTTTACCCCCACACATGGGGTATCAGCGTACTCAGGAGAAACTAGACAACAACATTTGGGGTCAAATTTCTCCTGTTACCCTTGGGAAAATAAAAAATTGCGGGCTAAAAAAATCATTTTTGAGAAAAGAAATTTTTTATTTTATTTTCATGGCTCTGCATTATAAACTTCTGTGAAGCACTTGAGGGTTCAAAGTGCTCACCACATATCTAGATTAGTTCCTTTGGGGGTCTAGTTTCCAAAATGGGGTCATTTGTGGGGGATCTCCAATGTTTAGGCACACAGGGGCTCTCCAAACGTGACATGGTGTCCGCTAATGATTGGAGCTAATTTTCCATTTAAAAAGCCAAATGGCGTGCCTTCCCTTCCGAGCCCTGCCGTGCGCCCAAACAGTGGTTTACCCCCACATATGGGGTATCTGCGTACTCAGAACAAACTCGACAACAACATTTGTGGTCCAATTTCTCCTATTACCATTGGCAAAATAGCAAATTCCAGGCTAAAATATCATTTTTGAGGAAAGAAAAATTATTTTTTATTTTCATGGCTCTGCTTTATAAACTTCTGTGAAGCACCTGGGGGTTTAAAGTGCTCAGTATGCATCTAGATAAGTTCCTTGGGGGGTCTAGTTTCCAAAATGGGGTCCCTTGTGGGGGAAATCCAATGCATAGGCACACAGGGGCTCTCCAAACGCAACATGGTGTCCGCTAACAATTGGAGCTAATTTTCCATTCAAAAAGTCAAAAGGCGCGCCTTCCCTTCCGAGCCCTGCCGTGTGCCCAAACAGTGGTTTACCCCCACATGTGAGGTATCGGCATACTCAGGAAAAATTGCCCAACAAATTTTAGGATCCATTTTATCCTATTGCCCATGTGAAAATGAAAAAATTGAGGCGAAAAGAAATTTTTTGTGAAAAAAAAGTACTTTTTCATTTTTACGGATCAATTTGTGAAGCACCTGAGGGTTTAAAGTGCTCACTAGGCTTCTAGATAAGATCCTTGGGGGGTCTAGTTTCCAAAATGGGGTCACTTGTGGGGGAGCTCCAATTTTTAGGCACACGGGTGCTCTCCAAATGTGACATGGTGTCCGCTAAATAGTGCAGCCAATTTTTCATTCAGAAAGTCAAATGGCGCTCCTTCCCTTCCAAGCCCTGCCGTGCGCCCAAACAGTGGTTTACCCCCCACATATGAGGTATCAGCGTACTCAGGACAAATTGGACAACAACGTTCGTGGTTCAGTTTCTCCTTTTACCATTGGGAAAATAAAAAAATTGTTGCTGAAAGATCATTTTTGTGACTAAAAAGTTAAATGTTCATTTTTTCCTTCCATGTTGCTTCTGCTGCTGTGAAGCACCTGAAGGGTTAATAAACTTCTGGAATGTGGTTTTGTGCACCTTGAGGGGTGCAGTTTTTAGAATGGTGTCACTTTTGGGTATTTTCAGCCATATAGACCCCTCAAACGGACTTCAAATGTGAGGTGGTCCCTAAAAAAAATGGTTTTGTAAATTTCGTTGTAAAAATGAGAAATCGCTGGTCAAATTTTAACCCTTATAACTTCCTAGCAAAAAAAATTTTTGTTTCCAAAATTGTGCTGATGTAAAGTAGACGTGTGGGAAATGTTATTTATTAACTATTTTGCGTCACATAACTCTCTGGTTTAACAGAATAAAAATTCAAAATGTGAAAATTGCGAAATTTTCAAAATTTTCGCCAAATTTCCGTTTTTATCACAAATAAACACAGAAGTTATTGACCTAAATTTACCACTAACATGAAGCCCAATATGTCACGAAAAAACAATCTCAGAACCGCTAGGATCCGTTGAAGCGTTCCTGAGTTATTACCTCATAAAGGGACACTGGTCAGAATTGCAAAAAACGGCAAGGTCTTTAAGGTCAAAATAGGCTGGGTCATGAAGGGGTTAATAAACTTCTTGTATGTGGTTTTGATCAGCTTGAGGGGTGCAGTTTTTAGTATGGTGTCACTTTTAGATATTTTCTGCTACATAGACCCTCAAAGTGACTTCAAATATGAGATGGTCCCTAATAAAATGGTTTTGTAAATTTTGTTGTAAAAATGAAAAATCGCTGGTCAAATTTTAACCCTTATAACTTCCTAACAAAAAAAAATTGTTACAAAAATTGGGCAGATGTAAAGTTGACATGTGGGAAATGTTAATTCTGAACTATATTGTGTGACATATTTCTCTGATTTAAGGGCATAAAAATTAAAAGTTTGAAAATTGCAAAATTTTTGCTAAATTTGTTTTTTTCACCAATAAATGCAAGTTATATCGAACAAATTTTAGCACTAACGTGAATGTAATGCCAAAAAAACCCTGTTTGGGAGAGAAGAACAGACAAATCGCGGCGCCCTAAGTGCGTAAACACAATATTATAGTCTTTAAAGGGTGCACAATTTTATGCACTCACCTGATAAAAGACTAAAATGGCTTTAGATCGTGTATCCTCCAAATTCTCTCTGAGATACTTTTCAATATACAGGGCTTGCAGCTTGCCTCGGGTGGATCCAAGTGAGAGAGCCAGAGTAAGGCTCACACAGGATGAGTAGTTCAAGAAAAGCATATCCAGCCCATGAATGGCAGCGCTTCCCAGGGCTCACATTCAAAGATGATATTTCATATTTTTTTATTTCATAACTTTTATCCCAGTCTCAGAAACTTGATTTGGGGTGTGGACCCACACCCCAAATCAAGTTTCTGAGACTAGGATAAAAGTTATGAAATAAAACAATATGAAATATCATCTTTGAATGTGAGCCCTGGGAAGCGCTGCCATTCATGGGCTGGATGTGCTTTTCGTGAATGTAATGCCGGTAAGTTTATTCCTTGACACTTCAGCGTTACTGCATGTCTCTGCTTTAACCCTTTCTCCTGTCCGGCTAATGTGCAAGGATACTGTAGTCTGTTACCTGCATGGATGCGGCTCAGTTCCCTACTCCACTGCGTAGCTGCACATGTGCTGTGATGTCTTTGCTCTGCTGCATGACCATCCACATGTGCGGACCTTGGCTACCGCTGTGGACGCTATCTGTGGGTTGAGAGGTCCTCTGCAGCTGGTGCATGACTTTCCTCGTGGGTTTAGGCTAGCAGTCACAGCCAGATACCCTAAGCCACAGTTCCTGTGCTGACTGTGCTGTAATGGTTTCTGTTGGTGCCTAGGGTGCGTGCAGCCACACCTACCCTGCTTTTATTAGGGTTTGTGTGTGCACCTGTGTTGCTTTCCTCAGCCTATTGCTGAGGAGCAGCTCCTATATAAACGCCCTCTTTCCAGTTGGGCATTTCCAGAGCATTGTGTTTCAGAGTCTAGCCTTGTGTGTGTGGTATCCAGCTCCCGTTCTGTCTGCAGTATGTTCTGTGAGAGCTTAAACCTGTCTTCCGCCTGTTCTGGGGGCAGAGTGACCAGATCTGCCTATCCTGGAGGCTGCATATCCAGATCTGTTTGTGTTTTGTTTTTCTGCCTATTCTGGGGGCAGAGTACCCAGACCCAACTATCCTGGAGGCTGCATATCCAGTACCTGACCCTGTCTGAACTGTGTCCTCTGTTATGTTCCTGAAGTACTTTTGTGTCTGATGCCCCGTACCCAGTGACTGAACTTCCTGGGCTCATCTTTCATAGATGGAGTCCGGTGTTCTTGCTGAGCTCTTACTATGCTGTGCTAAGCCTGCTGTGCGGTGCTAACCCCTTCCGGCCTAGGTTCAGTCTGGCGGTGCTTGTACCATCATGCTTGAGTTCCTTCCTAGGTCCGATGCCCGGAGCCTGACGGCCGTAGCTAGGAACCTGATGATGACCACTGCCTGGTCCTGTGCCATCTGTGTCCCTGCCGATTACCTGGGCTGCCTCGCCAGTGTCCCAGATGTCTATCCGGTTTTCCTGATGTCCCTTTTGTGTCTGATGTTCTGATGTAACTGATGCCCTGGGCTGCCACGCCAGTTTCCCAGCTGATGACCTGGGCTGCCACACCAGTGTCCCAGATGTCTATCCGGCATTCCTGATGTCCTGATGCCTTGCCTGTGCCCTGATGTCCTTCTTGTGTCCGATGATCTGATGTAACTGATGCCCTGGGCTGCCACGCCAGTGTCCCAGCCGATGATCTGGGCTGCCACGCCAGTGTCCCAGATGTCTATCCGGTATTCCTGGTGTTCCGATGTCCTGCCTGTGTCCTGATGTCCAGCCTATGTCCTGATGTCTAACCTGTGACCCGATGTTCCTCCGGTTCCCCGGGGTCCACACTGTGATGACGTCCTTCCGGGATTGGTGTCTGATGTTCTCCTACTGAGCCAGTGCTATGCCTGAGGCCTGAGAGAGAGGTCGTCCTAGTATGCCGGTGCCAGATGACCCTGGACTGCATCAACCCATGATGACTCCTGCCATCGTCTAACGTCTGTCCAAGGTCAGTGACTGATGTTCTCCTGCTGAGCCTGTGCTACATGAGAGGCCGTCCTAGTAAGCCCGTGCCATCATCTGAAGTCCGTTCGAAGTTGGTGTCTGATGTTCTCCTGCTGAGTCAGTCCTGCGCCTGAGGCCTGAGAGTGAGGCCGTCCTAGTATGCCCGTGCCAGATAACCCTGGACTTCATCAACCCGTGATGTCCTTCTGCCTTCGTCTGTTATCCTGAGATGTGCACCCTACCCTGATGTGTGGAATCGGGATCCTGACATCATTATGTTTTGTTATGTACTGTGTTTTCATTTAAGTAAACTTTGTTTCTTCATACCTGAAGTTGTGTGGTATAATCTAGCTCTGCATATCGTCATCTTGTTCACATGCTCAGCTGCCCTTCCCTAGTCTGGGTAGGTCCAGGCAACTCTATGTGGTCAGGTGGGTCCACATTCCGTTCCCACTAGGGACGCTCGCCCCACGTTGTCATGTCTGGCGACGTGGAGGCATCGGCTCGGCCGCGTCTGCGGTCGCAGCCATAACAGTGACGTACAATATGTCACTAAAAAAATTCTCAGAAACCTCAAGATCCGTTGAAGCATTCCAGAGTTATTACCTCATAAATGGACAGTGGTTAGAATTGTAAAAATTGACCTGGTCATTAACGTGCAAACCACCCTCGGGGGTAAAGGGGATAGCTGCTTCTTAATGATTCTGGAGCATCTGAAAAGTGGTGTGCGCCTATCCATAAATCTTACTCCAGTCAGGGACAGGAGTAAGAGTTTTGGCATAAGCAACATTGCTGCTCATCATGAATTTGACTAGCAGGGGTCACTGCGCCCCCATCCCACTCCAGCACCACCTACTTTATCAGACGCAGGCCAGTATGTCTTGAAGACATGCCAAAAGTTCCAAAAATTTTATTTTGCTCCAAAACTATGCAAGTTTTCTAAGATTTTTACACCAGCATTCTGGTGTAAAAACGTTGATGAATTGGGCACTTAAAGGGAACCTGTCAGGTCCCCTAAACCAGCAGCAGTTGTCTGCATGAATAAATTCCCTGCCTAATAATACCTGTATTACATTACACACATAAATAGATCAATAGAAAAATTATTTCTAAAGTCCATTTATGATATAAAAATGAAGTCTTTGACTAGTTGATGGGGCGTTCATGTCCCCAGATTAGTCAGTCCACAGGGGCATGATAATAACATGCTAAGTGGGCTGACTAATCTGGACTTTTGAATTACTTTTTGTAAAGATCTATTTATGTGTGTAATGTAATACAGGGACTGGTATGTTCACACTAGGCTTTTTGGCTGCGTTTTTTTATCCAAATTTTTAGCTGCGTTTTACAGTACCACCTATGTCCATGAAATTTCAGTAATCTCATGCACACACGTTGGCTTTTTTGTCATCAGTATTTTGTGCTTTGCATGGTTTTTGCAGAATAGAGCATGTCAATTCTTTCAGTGTTAAGGTAATGTACCACCTAACAAAGATCATCAATGTTCTGATCAAAGAATATTAGAGGTGCAAACAGAGGTGGTAAAAGGACGCTTAGTTTTTTAACCTTTCCAATTCCAAATGACTGGAGAATGGTTACCATAATTCCGTTATTTAGTAAATACACATTTATATGTACGTGTATATATATTCAGAAATAAAATAAGGATCAAAGATCCGTTGAATTGCTACAACTCTTCTTATCTGCTGGCGAGACGGACTCGTTTTACACGTTATCGCTTACACATTCTTCATCTGGCGTTGTCGCAAGAGTTAATCCGCGAGATGCTAAAGCAATATGTTTTTATTTAAAACATCTCCTTGTCTGAGCGTTGCAGGGTGAACAGTTACGACAGATATTTCAGAGCTCTCAATTGATAGCATTCCTGGGCTATAATTTAGTCTTGACATCTGCCTGCTGAAGTACTGCACATATGTCATTTCAGTTAAAGGCTGTAGACTAGAAATGCAAATAACCTTCCCTCCTCTGCTGTGTTAGAAAAACAACAAATATATGTGCTGGAAACATCTGCACGCCTAGGTGTAGCGAAAGCAAGGTTTTCTTCCTTGTTATTTAAAATCCATTAGCGGTAGACATGCTTCACCATCGCTCGGCTCGCTGAATGTATTAGTGTTCGGATGGAGGCTCCGCGGCTGAGGCTTTCACTGCTCTTTCTTCGATTCAATGTCGTTAATATAAAATTCCTTTACTCTCAGACTGGGGACCTGCAAATAGTCCTTGCTACAACTGTAATCAGGTATCAACCAGTCGTACGGCTATTCAGGGTCTCTCATGTTGTTTGCTGCAACCTCATGCTTGACCGAAACATCATGGATTCCTTCAGTTATGAGGGTATAATCACACACTGTATTTTTCTGGTGGTCAAAAACATCCATTTTTCAACAGAAGACACTTCAGGAATCATTTCTTTTTATTTACTGGAGTTTGTTTCATGACGTTTTTGCCATCCTCTGACCACTTGTTCGGTGTTTTTGACTGTTGAGTGTTTTTTCAGCATTTTTGGGGCACCTTTTTACTTCTATTTTCTGGACATTTTTATTTAGTTCATTAACCCCTTCATGACCTTGGGATTTTTCATTTTTCCGTGTTCGTTTTTCACTCCCCTCCTTCCCAGAGCCATAACTTTTTTATTTTTCCGTGAATTTGGCCATGTGAGGGCTTATTTTTTGCGGGACGAGTTGTACTTTTGAACGACATCATTGGTTTTAGCATGTCGTGTACTAGAAAACGGGAAAAAAATTCCAAGTGCAGTGAAATTGCAAAAAAAGTGCAATCCCACACTTGTTTTTTGTTTGGCTTTTTTGCTAGGTTCACTAAATGCTAAAACTGACTTGACATTATGATTCTCCAGGTCAGTACGAGTTCATAGACACCTAACATGGCTAGGTTATTTTTTATCTAAGTGGTGAAAAAAAATTCCAAACTTTGCTAAAAAAAAAAAAAAAAAATTCGCCATTTTCCGATACTCGTAGCGTCTTCATTTTTCGTGATCTGGGGTCGGTTGAGGGCTTATTTTTTGCGTGCCGAGATGACGTTTTTAATGATAGCATTTTGGTGCAGATACGTTCTTTTGATCGCCGTTATTGCATTTTAATGCAATGTCGCGGCGACCTAAAAAACATAATTCTGGCGTTTCAAATTTTTTTCTCGCTACGCCGTTTAGCGATCAGGTTAATGCTTTTTTTTAATTGATAGATCGGGCGATTCTGAGCGCGGCGATACCAAATATGTGTAGATTTGATTTTTTTTATTGATTTATTTTGATTGGGGCGAAAGGGGGGTGATTTAAACTTTTATATTTTTTTTATTTTTTTCACGTTTTTCTTAACTTTTTTTTTTTACTTTTTCCATGCTTCAATAGCCTCCATGGGAGGCTAGAAGCAGGCACAGCACGATCGCCTCTGCTACATAGCAGCGATCTGCTGATCGCTGCTATGTAGCAGAAATGCACGTGTGCTGTGAGCGCCGACCACAGGGTGGCGCTCACAGCCACCAGTCATCAGTAACCATAGAGGTCTCAAGGACCTCTATGGTTACAATGGAGATGCATCTCCGACCCCCGATCATGTGACGGGGGTCGGCGATGACGTCATTTCCGGCCGCCCGGCTGGATGCGGTAGTTAAATGCCGCTGTCTGCGATTGACAGCGGCATTTAACTAGTTAATAGGTGCAGGCAGATCGCGATTCTGCCCGCACCTATTGCGGGCACATGTCAGCTGTTCAAAACAGCTGACATGTCCCGGGCTTTGATGCGGGCTCACCGCGGAGCCCTGCATCAAAGCAGGGGATCTGACCTTGGACGTACTATCCCGTCCAAGGTCAGATAGGGGTTAAACAATAAAGAAAATGCTAACTTTTTAATAGACAAAAATACCAACAAAAAGTGGTAATTTTTTCAGACTTTCCATTGAGTGGCCTCAAGAATTGTCCGCTCACTTCATTTAAACACTTGCCATCTTTGAAAGCCTGAATACGTGATCAGCAAAAGTCAGTTTCACATACAAAATAATAGTGCCATTTGTTTTAATCATTTTTTTAAGATGGTGGTTAGCACATACCAAAACTGGTTGAAGGACGGACAACTGGTGAATGGTGGCTACAAGGTCATGGACACCTAAGTTTCATTGAATCTTGCCTTGCGCAGGCGTGTACTACGGAGGACATAGAATGAACTTCAATCCAATATTGCGGCCAGTATGCAGCCAGCGGGTAAGGAAAGGGTGAATCAAACACCCAAAAACTCTGCCCATATGAACGAAAACCGGTCCCGCCAAATTCAGGTGACAGGTTCCCTTTAAGAGGCTCCTCTGTCCTCCACCCATTACCTGCAGTAGTGGCACCTGTTTGAACTTGTTATCCAGTATAAAAGACACCTGTCCACAACCTCAAACAGTGATGAGCAGTTCCTGGTTTTCTCCACACATGCCACTTAGAATTATCACCAAAAAGGCCTATGTTCATCTCATCAGACCAGAGAATTTTATTTCTCATAGTCTGGGAGTCATTGTTGTGTGCCCATACCCAAAGCCTAGGAACATGACTGTATGTTACATGTGATAGATACAGTGGGTACGGAAAGTATTCATACCCCTTTAAATTTTTCACTCTTCGTTTTATTGCAGCCATTTGGTAAATTCAAAAAAAGTTCATTTTTTTCTCATTAATGTACACTCTGCACCCCATCTTGACTGAAAAAAAAAAGAAATGTGGAAATCTTTCCAAATTTATTAAAAAAGAAAAACTGAAATATCACATGGCCATAAGTATTCAGCCCCTTTGCTCAATATTAAGTAGAAGCACCATTTTGAGCTAGTACAGCCATGAGTCTTCTTGGGAACAATTTTTTCACGCCTGGATTGGGAATCCTCTGCCATTCTTCCTTGCAGATCCTCTCCAGTTCCATCAGGTTGGATGGTGAATGTTGTGGTGCATTGTGTACATTAATGTGAAAAGAAATGAACTTTTTTTAATTTACCAAATGGCTGCAATGAAACAAAGAGTGAAAAATTTAAACGGGTCTGAATACTTTCCGTTCCCACTGTATATTCCATAATACCCTCACCTTATTATAATAATAATAATCTTTATTTATATAGCGCCAACATATTCCGCAGCGCTTTACAGTTTAACAGTTTCAAACACAACAGTCATAAGTAACAACGTTAACCATACAATAATTAAAGCGAAATAAGACGACCCTGCTCGTGAGAGCTTACAATCTACAATGAGGTGGGGGAGATACAAAGTACAGGTGTGTATTTACAATGATGTATTTACAATGATGGTCCAGCCATCTTCAGGGGGTGGGGGGATAGATGGGGATAGTGAATGGGCTACACACACACAAACATAAAATGACTTTGATTAGGTGATAGGCCGCTCTGAACAAATGTGTTTTGAGTGAGCGCCTAAAACTATGCAAGTTGTGGATGGTCCTAATATCTTGGGGTAGAGCATTCCAGAGGATTGGTGCAGCGCGTGAGAAGTTTTGGAGTCGGGAGTGGGAGGTACGGATTAGTGCAGAGGTTAGCCGAAAGTCATTTGCCGAGCGCAACGGTCGGTTAGGCCGATAGACCGAAATGAGGGAGGACATGTATGGTGGTGCCGCACTGTGGAGAGCTTTGTGGGTGAGAACAAGTACTTTGAATTGTATCCTGTAATGAATGGGCAGCCAGTGTAACGACTGGCGAAGACCTTCCTCACTAATAGACACTCCGGAGGCAAAGGAAGCCAATTGTGGTTTGCGTTTGGTAGCACTACTGCCTGATCGCTGGTGCCATGGGTTATGTGATCCTTTTGGTGCATTTTGTACAAAACTATCATTAAATTTTGACAATCTTTTCAATTAATCAACCCATTCCCAAAGGAACGTAATAAGAAATTCCAGGTAGGTATGTATACATATAGAAAGCAAAGTGTAACAGCAGGTCGCATTGTATGCTTGGCGTGTATAGTTGTCAAATTGGGCTAGTAAACAGGAGTGCAAAAACAGATAGGCACGGTTAAAAGTCTACTTTTTTTCTAGCTGGAGGCATTTGCTATTATTATTACACCTATTATTATTACACCTACTATATAGTGGAATATGATCTTGGGATGGGAGTATACCTTAAAATAAATACCTAAAAAATGTACAGTATATCCTGTCTATTTAAGTGTATATATAAATATGAACAGTCTAAAAATAGAGGAAAACATGGGATCTCATGTAGTTGTCCTTATGTTAAAGAGCAGTCTGATGCTCGGCACGCCTGTCACCCGAAATCCCATAATATGTTTATGCTAGCAGATTACATGGCGCACAGTTCAGTGACAGCGTGGTAAATGATATGCCTTATCAGCTTTTCTTTATTACACATTGCTGAAATACAGCATGGGAGAATTACAAGGGGAAAAGTTTGTTTTTATGTAATCACATCTTAAAAAGACTCATTTCAGACATGTGCCATGGGAAAAGTCAAGTGCAATTTCACATCTGGTAAAAACATGTTATCAGCTGTTTCACTGGAAACACATAATGACTGTTACTTTAAGAGCAGAAATCCATGCAGCTCGGCAGGAAAATCCACAACATGAGGAAAATTACTGTCATTGTCAAACAAATTCCCTTTAAGGACGGTTTAAAGTAGCCATGACACTGACACTCAAGACGTCTTCCCAGACAGACAACCACTTGCCTTTGCGTTTGAACTCCTCTTGGCTTTAATTGATGGTGGACACAGTTCGTCTTGATTTGTGACCCAGAACTCCCACAGTGTTTATGTTTTCAAGGGAGCAGAAAGGAATAAATCTAAGTTTCTGTCACTTGTGGGAAATCCACTAATAGCTTCTTTTCAGATACCATGATATTATTACTTTCACAGTCCGAATGGATGGAAAACAGTGCTCCTCCAGATGGAATGGATTAAGTATAGGTGACGCCAGAGAATGGTTTTCTGCCATCTGGAGGAGCGCTAATTTGCATACTGTTACCCAAGAAGCACTGCAGTATTAGAAACCGTACCTTTTCAACATTGGTAATCTGTGTCTAATCCATTCGATGACAATTAGCATTGTTTTCTAGACATTAGGGTTTTGCTGATAGTAGGAAAAACAACTTGAAGAAGTACTCACTGTTAACTATCTGGTACAGGTACAGTCTGTGATGGGCATATATTTAAAGAGTATCAGTTGTTTAACAAGATGGCCATGTTGCCCACGTTCCTCCTTGAAGAAACAAGTTTATTGTTGTAATATGTGATGTGATGTAATGTGAACTGTGATGTATAACGTGAAATGTTTTATGAGTTAAAGGTCTTATACAGTGTGTAGTTTCACAGAAGGGATAGTGAGAGTTAATGTTTGGGACTAGCCCATAGTGGAAATGGCTAAGTTGAAGGGAAAGTGACGGTTTTCCTGTCAGGAAGGCAGATAGGGCTTGGAGTGCATAGCAATGTGAGAGTGCTGTATTCTGGGTTGTCCCTGAGGTAAGAGGAGACCTAAGGAAAGGGATAGTGTGATCTGGAGCTGAAGTGACTGAAAGACAGTGTGATCAACTGGAGAAAGGTCCTAGGAGAGGAGGCCTAGCAGAAAGGTCTACAGTTTACAACTCTTGAAGGTATCGGGGATTGGCCACGACTGAATACATGACACGAGTAAAGTGTGCCGGGAGGGAGTTTCATAGCATCAGCATTTTATAAGATAAGTATCGGCCATACTGGCACCCTAAGGGGAGAGAAGACGTGGAACAGTAGGACAAGTACATGACTCTTGCTTGACACAAGACTGTAGTGTCAAGCTGAGTTGTGATGAACTAGTAAGAATAAGAACCAGTGGAAACAGAAGATAAATTGAGAGAGTAAATAGGAAAAGTGAAGATAGAGTACAACAAAGAAAAAGAAGGAAGGAAACTGTGTGGAAAATGATCCGTGCTGTGAAGGAAACGCTCATAAGACTCTCTACCCACTATCTTCTGTACATATTCCCTACCAAGTTCCCGTTCAGTAAAAAGTTTATTTTGAATGGTGGTGTCCCTCATTGACGTGTCCAACACCTGGTCCTGCGAACCAGCAACATTGATTAATGGGCGTAGCACCCTCAGCACAAGTCTACACATCCAGCCAGGACCCCCACCTTCATGCAACGTGCCAGGGCATAAGAAACGAGTACTTCGTCCATGGCTACCGCCCTGTGCCACACTACAGTAGTTTTAATTTATATATTTCAGAAATCAATACAACACATGAAAATATGCAACTTTGTGATATATCTTATCAGAGAAATCTGCTTCTTTCTCTTGTTTGATTTGATCTTTCACTCTCAATTCATAATAGTGAAAACTGAATGTGTTTGGTGGTTTTCAAATTCTATGGTGATGGGAGGAGGGAAAAGGAGCTAGAGGCAGACACAGACATTCTGCTGCAAGTTCTCTTGGTTACAAGTAGACTGAGCAGCAGTACTCAATGTCAGGCAGCAGCTGCAAAAGCAAACAAGGTTTTAAGGTGTATAAAAAGACGAAATCATGTGATCCCAATCTATTGTTCTCCCTTTATAAATCACTTATGAGGCCACAACCAGAATATGGGATCCTGTTTTGGGCTCTACATTTTAAAAAGGATATTCAGAAGTTAAGAGGCAGTTCATAGGGTGGAAACTAGATTATTACAAGGGATGGAAAGCCTCTCATATGATGAGAGGTTGGAAAAGTTGGGCTTGTTTAGCTTAGAGAAAAGTTGTCTCAGAGGAGATCTCATTTACATGTATAAATTATATGTGTGGTCAGTACAATGGACTGGCAAATGACTTATTCCTTCCAAAGACCATACTGCGGACCAGGTGGCACTCATTATGGTTGGAAGAAAGGAGATTCTGACAGTGAAACAGGAAAGGGTTCTTTACAGTTAGAGCAGACAGACTGTGGAATGCCGACCACAAGAGGTAGTAATGGCCGACACTATAACAACCTTTAAAAAGGGCTGGATGATTTCCTCAGTACATGTAGCATTGCAGGTATAATTTAATGTCAAAATGTACAATTGGTGGAGAAAGGTTGAACTTGATGGACCTAGGTCTTTTTTCAACCTATGTAACTATAGTATGTAAGACAGATTTTACCTGTAAATTGACAATTTTGAGAATGAATGATCAGACCAGGAGGAAAAAAGAACAGACTTTTCTCATAAGATAGGTTACAAAGATTATTATTTTCATGTGTACTAATAAATTACTAAAAAATAAAATGTAAAAAAGGTATTTTATTTAAAACAAGGGTTACTCTTTAAACAGTGGATTGTAGAACTGAATCGGCTCCTTCATCGTTCCTCCTTTATGTTACATCACTCCTGGAGGTCTGGCACGTAGCACATTTTTCACCCTTTGCAACCCTTTGTTCTCTCTTCATTAGGGATACAAATTAAGCAGAAAACAGTGTGGTGTCAGAAAGTAAAAGATAGTCCCTCCCTAAGCTTTGGAGAATGAAGATCATTTATCCTGTAGATTTACTATGGCTTCCTGGTAAATAGAAATTGGGAGTATTTTTTTTTGGGGGTGACCCACTCTCCTTTTGGTTTGAAAGACATTCCATCTTTGCGTCTCATTTTGTCTTGAGCATTTTTCTGCATTTGGATGAAGAAAGATACAGACTCAAACTTCCAATCATAATTTTTAACCCCTTTCCGACATTGGGCGTAATAGTACGCAGATGCCGGACTCAACTTTCTGGACACATGACAGCAGATCTATACAGCTGACATGTGCCCGCAACAGCTGCGGGTGGAATCGTGATCTACCTGCGGGCTGTTAATTAGTTGAATTCCTCGCGTATACTGGAAGCGTGTTTCTAATCCCGCCCATCAGTGACTCCATGAAATGATTGTGGGTCACCAATGGGTCGGCATGACAACCAGAGGTCTCCAGCAAACCTCTACGGTTGTCATTGCCAGATTGCTATGAGCGCCCCAGTGGTCAGCACTCATAGAAAGTGAGCATTTCTGCTACACACAGGCGATCTGATCATCACCTGTGTGTAGCAGAGGCCATCAAATAACTGCAGCTTCTAGTCGCCCATGGAGACTATTGAAGCATGCAAAACGTGAAAAAATATGTTTTTAAATTTTTTTAAAAAATCTAAAAGTTCAAATCACCCCCCTTTCGCCACATTCAAAATAAAGCAATAAAATAAATCAAATACACACATATTTGGTAACACCGTATTCAGAATTGCCCAATCTATCAATATAAAAAAGAATCAACCCAATCACTAAACGGCGTAACAAGAAGAAAATTAAAAACATCAAAATTAAATTTTCATGGTCGCCGCTACATTGCAAAAAAATGCAATAACAAGCAATCAAAAGATCATATATACAACAAAACGGTATCAGTAAAAACGTAAGCTCAGTGCACAAAAAATAAGCTCTCACCTAGCCCAAGATCATGAAAAATGTAAACGCTACAGGTCTCTGAAAATGACACCATTTATTTTTTAACAAATTTTGGATTTTTTTTGACCACCTAAATGAAAAATAACCTAGACATGTTTGGAGTCTATGAACTCATAATGACCTGGAGATTCATAATGGTAGGTTAGTTTTAGCAGTTTGTGAACATGGTAAAAAAAAAACAATGATGGAATTGCTCTTTTTTTGCAATTTAACCGTACTTGGAATTGTTTTCCCGTTTTCCAGTACACGATATGTTAAAACCAATGGTGCTGTTCCAAAGTCCCGCAACTCGTTTCACAAAATACAAGCCCTCACATGGCCATTTTGACTGAAAAATAAAAAAGATATGGCTCTGGGAAGATGGGTGGCAAAAAATGAGAACGCAAAAACTGAAATACCTCTTGTTGCTAAGGGGCTAAATAACACAAAAATAAAATGAGAATATTGCCACATTAGAAACTGACCTAACGTATACAGACTGTTTTTTTCAGGTAGCTATATATAAGCCACAGTGGTTTAGTTAAGGCCCAGATGGATAGGCCAAAAATCAGAAACAAGCATTCCCAGGAAAGCTTGTTTCCAAGTTATTAACCTATACAAACAGGCTGGTAATCATACACTCAAAGATGAGCAAAGCATGTTTGTTGACAGCACACCGTCCTCTGCAAAAAAAAAATAAAAAAATTTGCTACCAAGAACATGATGTTCTATACTTACCGAACGATTGTATTGGTAATTGTTCTGGGCGCATGGAAGTGCGAAATTAGGAGCTGTTCTGCAGTAACCAGTAGCGGCTCCTACTTATAGAATGGATCTGCCCATTGATATCTGTTAACCAGACATCCAAAGATGTCTACGAGACCATATAAAACTTACAAGATATCAAAAGGAACATAATACAACAAAAGGATATCAACAGGTAAGGCCGTATTTGGCATTATTGCTGCCCTAGGCACTTTAAGTTGTACACCCTCTACTGATAAGTCAAACTAAGGGTATGTGCATATGACTTCTTTTTCAGGCTAAAACCATTGAACTCATACACTGCAAGATGACTCGCTGTTCATATGTTCAGTCGTTTGAGGGTTTTTTTAACCATTTCAGTTATTCTAAGTCAAGAAGTGGTTAAAAGAAGTGACTAGTCCAGTATATGGACAGCTTCTGTTTGGAAGCCACTTAATACTTTTTAAAAAAAAAAAATAAATAAATAAACAAAAACTGATGGATAAAATATAGATAATAGTATATCCGCGCTAGGAATAATCCCCTTCTTAGTTTATATAATTAAATGATCCAAAAAAGAGGCCCCTTTTATTTATATTTTAAACCAGTCCTAGTTGTATATAAGGTTTTGCCATATAGGACACAATGAGGACCCTTGGTCTTTTTTCCCCTAGCACCCACTAGGCTCTTTTCAGAGTAACTTTAGTCAAAATATCGATTTTTTTTAAATTTTACGGGCACCACCAGTTCCAAATCCATAGATTTTTTAGATTTAACCATTTTTATCGACAGTGGGAAAATCCATACTAAGACTTTCCACAAACCCACAGATGCCAACAATTATATTTCTTTCGAAAGTTGCCACCTTCCTAATTGGCTGACTAATGTCCCAAGAAGCCAATTCTTCTGAGCCCACAGGAATTGTTCTAACACACAGGATTTCAATCAGGAAGTGGATACTTTGACCACTACATTTATTCAGAAGGGTTATTCTCAGGACCATCTATCTAGGACCAAACAATCAGTTGTAGGGCTACCAAGAGCCCAATTATTACAAAATAAAGAAAGAGAAAAAGATAAGCAAAAAATGTCCGAGGTGGTCCCCATAATCACGCAATTTAATGCCAATACTTACCTGCTAAAGAGAATAGTAAATAAACACTGGGATATCCTAAAAGAGGATAAAATTATAGGAGAAAAAATCTCCGAACGCCCAGTGTTTATATACAGAAAAGCCAATAATTTGGTAAATAGAATAGCCCCTACGGTTCCAAACCCACAGGCCCTTACCATGCATCCTCCCTACTGCATGCATCCAGGATTTTATCCATGTTTCAAATGTAAACCATGTAAGTGATTAAATTATAAGAAACAACTATCGCTTTCTAACGGATCCAATGAGTGGACTATTAAAGATCACATATCATGCAAGACTGAGGGAGTTATTTACTCCATAAAATGCCCATGCAATAAACTGTATATAGGGAGAACAAAGAGGCCCCTTTGATCATTTAATTATATAAACTAAGAAGGGGATTATTCCTAGCGCGAATATACTATTATCTATATAACTTTTCAGTACATGACACAGACGAGTGGTACGTGTCAGTATCTGCTGCCGCAAGGAGCTAGTATAGCAAGCGCCACTAGTATTCATATATGATGGATAAAATGTCTGAAAAAACAACAACAAAAAGCAAAAAAAAAGTAAATTCAGACCAAAATGATGACTATGTGTCCTGAATCGTCTAGTGATGGGCGAACCCCAACAGTAAAGTTTGGGGTACATACCAAACACCTAGTGTTCCAGCATGGACCCCAAATACAGACATCTTCATGAAGTCTGTGAACATCTGGTATTTCCTACGCTGTCATGTGCATGACAGTGCAAGAAACATCGGTGGCTCTGATTGGCGGTAAGATCATTACCGCTGGTCAAACAAATGTGGTAATCCAGCAGCTATGACCGGCGGTAAAAAGTTCACCTCTGGTCACAGGCGTTGGTTGATGAGAGAGTACTACACCCATCAGCCTACGCTTGCTGCCAATGATAATAGTGACAGCAGGCACAACTGATGGGAGTATTCATTAGCCGACATCTGTGCTATATTTGATAACCAGCACTGGCAAAACTAATAGCCGTGGGCTGCAACTCACAGCTGTCAGATACAATATGGCTGGTTAGCAAGAATAGAGGTGTCCCAAATATTTTTTTTTCTTTAACCCCTTTACCCCCAAGGGTGGTTTGCACGTTAATGACCAGGCCAATTTTTACAATTCTGACCACTGACCCTTTATGAGGTTATAACTCTGGAACGCTTCAACGGATCCCAGTGATTCTGGCATTGTTTTCTCGTGACATATTGTACTTCATGATAGTGGTAAAATTTCTTTGATATTACCTGCGTTTATTTGTGAAAAAAAACAAAATTTTGGCGAACATTTTGAAAATTTCGCAATTTTCCAACTTTGAATTTTTATGCAATTAAATCAAAGAGATATATCACACAATTTACTAAGTAACATTTTCCACATTTCTACTTTACATGAGCACAATTTTCGAACCAAAATTTTTTTTTGTTAGGGAGTTATAAGGGTTAAAAGTTGACCAGCAATTTCTCATTTTTACAACACCATTTTTTTTTAGGGACCACATCTCATTTGAAGTCATTTTGAGGGGTCTATATGATAGAAAATACCCAAGTGTGACACCATTCTAAAAACTGCACCCCTCAAGGTGCTCAAAACCACATTCAAGAAGTTTATTAACCCTTCAGGTGTTTCACAGAAATTTTTGGAATGTTTAACCCCTTCATGACCCAGCCTATTTTGACCTTAAAGACCTTGCCGTTTTTTGCAATTCTGACCAGTGTCCCTTCATGAGGTAATAACTCAGGAACGCTTCAATGGATCCTAGCGGTTCTGAGATTGTTTTTTCGTGACATATTGGGCTTCATGTTAGTGGTAAATTTAGGTCAATAAATTCTGTGTTTATTTGTGATAAAAATAGAAATTTGGCGAAAATTTTGAAAATTTCGCAATTTTCACATTTTGAATTTTTATTCTGTTAAACCAGAGAGTTATGTGACACAAAATAGTTAATAAATAACATTTCCCACACGTCTACTTTACATCAGCACAATTTTGGAAACAAAATTTTTTTTTGCTAGGAAGTTATAAGGGTTAAAATTTGACCAGCGATTTCTCATTTTTACAACGAAATTTACAAAACCATTTTTTTTAGGGACCACCTCACATTTGAAGTCAGTTTGAGGGGTCTATATGGCTGAAAATACCCAAAAGTGACACCATTCTAAAAACTGCACCCCTCAAGGTGCACAAAACCACATTCAAGAAGTTTATTAACCCTTCAGGTGCTTCACAGCAGCAGAAGCAACATGGAAGGAAAAAATGAACATTTAACTTTTTAGTCACAAAAATGATTTTTCAGCAACAATTTTTTTATTTTCCCAATGGTAAAAGGAGAAACTGAACCACGTACGTTGTTGTCCAATTTGTCCTGAGTACGCTGATACCTCATATGTGGGGGTAAACCACTGTTTGGGCGCACGGCAGGGCTTGGAAGGGAAGGAGCGCCATTTGACTTTTTGAATGAAAAATTGGCTGCACTCTTTAGCGGACACCATGTCACATTTGGAGAGCCCCCGTGTGCCTAAAAATTGGAGCTCCCCCACAAGTGACCCCATTTTGGAAACTAGACGCCCCAAGGAACTTATCTAGATGCATAGTGAGCCCTTTAAACCCCCAGGTGCTTCACAAATTGATCCGTAAAAATGAAAAAGTACTTTTTTTTCACAAAAAAATTCTTTTAGCCTCAATTTTTTCATTTTCACATGGACAACAGGATAAAATGGATCCTAAAATTTGTTTGGCAATTTCTCCTGAGTACACCGATACTTCACATGTGGGGGTAAACCACTGTTTGGGCACATGGTAAGGCTCGGAAGGGAAGGAGCGCCATTTGACTTTTTGAATGAAAAATTATCTCCATCGATAGCGGACACCATGTCGCGTTTGGAGAGACCCTGTGTGCTTAAACATTGGAGCTCCCCCACAAGTGACCCCATTTTGGAAACTGGACCCCCCAAGGAACTTATCTAGATGCCTAGTGAGCACTTTAAACCCTCAGGTGCTTCACAAATTGATCCGTAAAAATGAAAAAGTACTTTTTTTTCACAAAAAATTTATTTTCGCCTCAGTTTTTTCATTTTCACATGGGCAATAGGATAAAATGGATCCTAAAATTTGTTGAGCAATTTCTCCCGAGTACGCCGATACCTCATATGTGGGGGTAAACCACTGTTTGGGCACTCGGCAGGGCTCGGAAGGGAAGGCGCGCCTTTTAACTTTTTGAATGGAAAATTAGCTCCAATTGTTAGCGGACACCATGTCGCATTTGGAGAGCCCCTGTGTGCCTATGCAATGGAGCTCCCCCACAAGTGACCCCATTTTGGAAACTAGACCCCCCAAGGAACTTATCTAGATGCATATTGAGCACTTTAAACCCCCAGGTGCTTCACAGAAGTTTATAATGCAGAGCCATGAAAATAAAAAATAATTTTTCTTTTCTCAAAAATGATTTTTTAGCCTGGAATTTCCTATTTTGCCAATGGTAATAGGAGAAATTGGACCACAAATGTTGTTGTCCAGTTTGTCCTGAGTATGCAGATACCCCATATGTGGGGGTAAACCACTGTTTGGGCGCACGGCAGGGCTCAGAAGGGAAGGCACGCCATTTGGCTTTTTAAATGGAAAATTATCTCCAATCATTAGCGGACACCATGTCGCGTTTGGAGAGCCCCTGTGTGCCTAAACATTGGAGATCCCCCACAAATTACCCCATTTTGGAAACTAGACCCCCAAAGGAACTAATCTAGATGTGTAGTGAGCACTTTGAACCCTCAAGTGCTTCACAGAAGTTTATAACGCAGAGCCATGAAAATAAAAAAAAAAAATTATTTTCTCAAAAATGAATTTTAGCCCGCAATTTTTTATTTTCCCAAGGGTAACAGGAGAAATTTGACCCCAAAAGTTGTTGTCCAGTTTCTCCTGAGTACGCTGATACCCCATATGTGGGGGTAAACCACTGTTTAGGCACATGCTGGGGCTCGGAAGTGAAGTAGTGACGTTTTGAAATGCAGACTTTGATGGAATGCTCTGCGGGCGTCACGTTGCGTTTGCAGAGCCCCTGATGTGGCTAAACAGTAGAAACCCCCCACAAGTGACCCCATTTTGGAAACTAGACCCCGAAAGGAACTTATCTAGATGTGAGGTGAGCACTTTGAACCCCCAAGTGCTTCACAGAAGTTCATAACACAGAGCAGTGAAAATAATAAATACGTTTTCTTTCGTCAAAAATAATTTTTTAGCCCAGAATTTTTTATTTTCCCAAGGGTTACAGGAGAAATTGGACCACAAAAGTTGTTGTCCAGTTTCTCCTGAGTACGCTGATACCCCATGTGTGGGGGTAAACCACTGTTTGGGCACACGTGGGGGCTCAGAAGGGAAGTAGTGACTTTTGAAATGCAGACTTTGATGGAATGGTCTGCGGGCGTCACATTGCGTTTGCAGAGCCCCTGGTGTGCCTAAACAGTAGAAACCCCCCACAAGTGACCCCATTTTGGAAACTAGACCCCCAAAGGAACTTATCTAGATGTGTGGTGAGCACTTTCAACCCCCAAGTGCTTTACAGAAGTTTATAACGCAGAGCCGTGAAAATAATAAATACGTTTTCTTTCCTCAAAAATAATTTTTTAGCCCAGAATTTTTTATTTTCCCAAGGGTTACAGGAGAAATTGGACCACAAAAGTTGTTGTCCAGTTTCTCCTGAGTACGCTGATGCCCCATGTGTGGGGGTAAACCACTGTTTGGGCACACGTGGGGGCTCAGAAGGGAAGTAGTGACTTTTGAAATGCAGACTTTGATGGAATGGTCTGCGGGCGTCACGTTGCGTTTGCAGAGCCCCTGGTGTGCCTAAACAGTAGAAACCCCCCACAAGTGACCCCATTTTGGAAACTAGACCCCCCAAGGAACTTATCTAGATATGTGGTGAGCACTTTGAACCCCCAAGTGCTTCACAGACGTTTACAACGCAGAGCCGTGAAAATAAAAAATCATTTTTCTTTCCTCAAAAATGATGTTTTAGCAAGCAATTTTTTATTTTCTCAAGGGTAACAGGAGAAATTGGACCCCAGTAATTGTTGCGCAGTTTGTCCTGAGTATGCTGGTACCCCATATGTGGGGGTAAACCACTGTTTGGGCACACGTCGGGGTTCGGAAGTGAGGGAGCACCATTTGAATTTTTGAATACAAGATTGGCTGGAATCAATGGTGGCGCCATGTTGCGTTTGGAGACCCCCTGAAGTGCCTAAACAGTGGAAACCCCTCAATTCTACCTCCAACACACCCCTAACCCTTATCCCAACTGTAGCCGTAACCCTAATCACAACCCTAACCCCAACACACCCCTAACCACAACCCTAACCCCAACACACCCCTAACCCTAACCACAACCCTAATTCCAACCCAACTCTAAGGCTATGTGCCAACGTTGCGGATTCGTATGAGATTTTTCAGCATCATTTTTGAAAAATCCGCGGGTAAAAGGCACTGCGTTTTACCTGTGGATTTACCGTGGATTTCCAGTGTTTTTTGTGCGGATTTCACCTGTGGATTCCTATTGAGGAACAGGTGTAAAACGCTGCGGAATCCGCACAAAGAATTGGCATGCTGCGGAAAATACAACGCAGCGTTCCCGCGCGGTATTTTCTGCACCATGGGCACAGCGGATTTGGTTTTCCATATGTTTACATGGTACTGTAAACCCGATGGAACACTGCTGCGGATCCGCAGCGGCCAATCCGCACCGTGTGCACATAGCCTAATTCTAAAGGTATGTGCACACGCTGCGGAAAACGCTGCGGATCCACAGCAGTTTCCCATGAGTTTACAGTTCAATGTGAACCTATGGGAACCAAAAATCGCTGTACACATGCTGCGGAAAAACTGCACGGAAACGCAGCGGTTTACATTCCGCAGCATGTCACTTCTTTCTGCGGATTCCGCAGCGGTTTTAGAACTGCTCCAATAGAAAATCGCAGTTGTAAAACCGCAGTGAAATGCGCAGAAAAACCGCGGTAAATCCACGATAAATCGGCAGCGGTTTAGCACTGTGGATTTTTCAAATCCGCTGCGGAAAAATCCGCATAGGACCAGAATACGTGTGCACATACCGAAACCCTAACCCTAGCCCTAACCCTACCCCTAACCCTAACCCTAGCCCTAACCCTACCCCTACCCCTAACCCTAGCCCTAACCCTACCCCTACCCCTAACCCTACCCCTAACCCTACCCCTAACCCTAACCCTACCCCTAACCCTAACCCTAGTTCTTACCCCAACCTTAGTGAAAAAAAAAAAAATTCTTTATTTTTTTTATTGTCCCTATCTATGGGGGTGACAAAGGGGGGGGTCATTTACTATTTTTTTTATTTTGATCACTGAGATAGGATATATCTCAGTGATCAAAATTCACTCTGGAACGAATCTGCCGGCCGGCAGATTCGGCGGGCGCACTGCACATGCGCCCGCCATTTTGGAAGATGGCGGCGCCCAGGAAAGAAGACGGACGGACCTCGGGCGGCCAGGTAAGTATAAGGGGGGGGAGATCAGGGCACGGGGGGGGCGTCGGAGCACGGGGGGTGGATCGGATCATGGGGGGGTGGATCGGAACACGGGAGGGAGGATTGGAGCACGGGGAAGGATTGGAGCACGGGGAAGGATTGGAGCACGGGGTGAGGGATCGCTGTGCGGGGGGGTGGATCGGAGCACGGGGGGGGGGTCGCTGTGTGCGGGGGGGGGATCGGAGTGCGGGGGGGTTTGATTGCAGCACAGGGGGTGTGATTGGTGCACGGGGAAGCGGACAGGAGGACGGGGGAGCGGAGCACAGGACGGAGGGGAGCGGACGACAGATCGGGGGGCTGGGGGGGCGATCGGAGGAGTGGAGTGGGTGCACATAAGTGTTTCCAGCCATGGCCGATGATATTGCAGCATCGGCCATGGCTGGATTGTAATATTTCACCAGTTTTTTAGGTGAAATATTACAAATCGCTCTGATTGGCAGTTTCACTTTCAACAGCCAATCAGAGCGATCGTAGCCACGAGGGGGTGAAGCCACCCCCCCTGGGCTAAACTACCACTCCCCCTGTCCCTGCAGATCGGGTGAAATGGGAGTTAACCCTTTCACCCGGCCTGCAGGGACGCGATCTTTCCATGACGCATATGCTGCGTCATGGGTCGGAATGGCACCGACTTTCATGACGCAGCGTATGCGTCAAAGGTCGGGAAGGGGTTAAATAAATATGAACATTTAACTTTTTTTCACAAAAAAATTACTTCAGCTCCAATTTGTTTTATTTTACCAAGAGTAACAGGAGAAAATGGACCCCAAACGTTGTTGCACAATTTGTCCTGAGTACGACGATACCCCATATGTTTGTGGGGGTAAACCACTGTTTGGGCGCATGACAGAGCTCGGAAGCAAAGGAGCGCCATTTGACTTTTCAATGCAAAATTGACAGGAATTGAGATGGGACGCCATGTTGCGTTTGGAGAGCCACTGATGTGCCTAAACATTGAAACCCCCCCACAAGTGACACCATTTTGGAAAGTAGACCCCCTAAGGAACTTATCTAGAGGTGTGGTGAGCACTTTGACCCACCAAGTGCTTCACAGAAGTTTATAATGCAGAGCCGTTAAAATAAAACAAACATTTTTTCCCACAAAAATTATTTTTTAGCCCCCAGTTTTGTATTTTCCCGAGGGTAACAGGAGAAATTGGACCCCAAAAGTTGTTGTCCAATTTGTCCTGAGTAAGCTGATACCCCATATGTGGGGGGGACCACCATTTGGGCGCATAGGAGGGCTCGGAAGGGAAGGAGCGTCATTTGGAATGCAGACTTAGATGGAATGGTCTGCAGGCGTCACATTGCATTTGCAGGCGTCACATTGCGTTTGCTGAGCCCCTAATGTACCTAAACAGTAGAAACCCCCCACAAGTGACACCATTTTGGAAAGTAGACCCCCTAAGGAACTCATCTAGATGTGTTGTGAGAGCTTTGAACCACCAAGTGTTTCACTACAGTTTATAACGCAGAGCCATGCAAATAAAAAATATTTTTTTTCCACAAAAATTATTTTTTAGCCCCCAGTTTTGTATTTTTCCAAAGGTAACAGGAGAAATTGGACCCCAAAAGTTGTTGTTTTCCAATTTGTCCTGAGTACGCTGATACCCCATATGTGAAGGGGGGGACCACCATTTGGGCGCAAGGGAGGGCTCAGAAGGCAAGGAGCGCCATTTGGAATGCAGACTTAGATGGAATGGTCTGCAGGCGTCACATTGCATTTGCAGAGCCCCTAATGTACCTAAACAGTAGAAACCCCCCCACAAGTGACCCCATATTGGAAACTAGACCCCCCAAGGAACTTATCTAGATGTGTTGTGAGAACTTTGAACCCCCAAGTGTTTCACTACAGTTTATAACGCAGAGCCGTGAAAATAAAAAATCTTTTTTTCCCACAAAAATTATTTTTTAACCCCAGTTTTGTATTTTTCCAAGGGTAACAGAAGAAATTGGACCTCAAAAGTTGTTGTCCAATTTGTCCTGAGTACGCTGATACCACATATGTTGGGGTAAACCCCAGTTTGGGCACACGAGAGAGCTCGGAAGGGAAGGAGCACTGTTTTACTTTTTCAACGCAGAATTGGCTGGAATTGAGATCGGACGCCATGTCGCATTTGGAGAGCCCCTGATGTGCCTAAACAGTGGAAACCCCCCAATTATAACTGAAACCCTAATCCAAACACACACTTAACCCTAATCCCAACGGTAACCCTAACCACACCTCTAACCCAGACACACCCCTAACCCTAATCCCAACCCTATTCCCAACCGTAAATGTAATCTAAACCCTAACCCTAACTTTAGCCCCAACACTAACTGTAGCCTTAACCCTAGCCCCAACCCTAACCCTAACCCTAATGGGAAAATGGAAATAAATACATTTTTTTAATTTTTTAATTTTTCCCTAACTAAGGGGGTGATGAAGGGGGGTTTGATTTACTTTTATAGCGGGTTATTTAGCAGATTTTTATGATTGGCAGCCGTCACACACTGAAAGACGCTTTGTATTGCAAAAAATATTTTTTGCGTTACCACATTTTGAGAGCTATAATTTTTCCATATTTGAGTCCACAGAGTCATGTGAGGTCTAGTTTTTGCGGGACGAGTTGACGTTTTTATTGGTAACATTTTCGGGCACGTGACATTTTTTGATCGCTTTTCATTCTGATTTTTGTGAGGCAGAATTACCAAAAACCAGCTATTCATGAAATTCTTTTGGGGGAGGCGTTTATACCGTTCCGCGTTTGGTAAAATTGATAAAGCAGTTTTATTCTTCGGGTCAGTACGATTACAGCGATATCTCATTTATATCATTATTTATATATTTTTATGTTTTGGCGCTTTTATACGAAAAAAACTATTTTATAGAAAAAATAATTATTTTGGCATCGCTTTATTCTCAGGAGGACTATAACTTTTTTATTTTTTGCTGATGATGCTGTATGGTGGCTCATTTTTTGCGGGACAAGATGACGTTTTCAGCGGTACCATGGTTATTTATATCTGTCTTTTTGATCACATATTATTCCACTTTATGTTCGGCGGTGTGATAATAAAGCATTGTTTTTTGCTTTTTTTTTCTTACGGTGTTTACTGAAGGAGTTAACTAGTGGGACAGTTTTATAGGTTGGGTCGTTACGGACGCGGCGATACTAAATGTTGTGAATTCTGTTGTCGAACTCCCTCCTGTGGTCGTGAATGGTACTTCGGCGAGTTCTGTCCATGGACTCTCTCTGGTGGCTGTGAGTTAAGCTGCTGCTTATGAGGTTCCTTACACAGGTGACGTGGTTTATCCTTTGGTTGGCTGCTCTATTTAACTCCACTCAGATCGTTACTCCATGCCAGCTGTCAATGTTCCTGCATTGGTTCAGTTCGCTCTTGGATCTTTCTGGTGACCTGTCTTCTCGAGCAGAAGCTAAGTTCCTGATAGTTATTATTTGTTCATTGTTTCCTTGCGCAGCTGGTTATCATGAGTTTGTCTTGCTAGCTAGAAGCTCTGGGATGCAGAGTGGCACCTCCGCACCGTGAGTCGGTGCGGAGGTCTTTTTGCACACTCTGCGTGGTCTTTTGTAGTTTTTTGTGCTGACCGCAAAGATACCTTTCCTATCCTCTGTCTGTTTAGTAAGTCTGGCCTCCCTTTGCCGAAACCTGTTTCATTTCTGCGTTTGTGACTTTCATCTTTACTCACAGTCAATATATGTGGGGGGCTGCCTTTTCGTTTGGGGAATTTCTCTGAGGCAAGGTAGGCTATATTTTCTATCTCTAGGGCTAGCTAGCTCTTAGGCTGTGAAGAGTCAGGAACGCTCCACGGCTATTGCTAGTTGTTGTGATAGGATTAGGGCTTGCGGTCAGCAGAGCTCCCACATCCCAGAGCTTGTCCTGTGTGAGTTTAACTATCAGGTCGTGCCGGGTGCTCCTAACCACCAGGTCCATAACAACTAAATATGTGTACTCTTATTGTTTGTTTTTTTAATTTAGATAAAGAAATGTATTTGTGGAAATAATAATTTTTTTTTCTTTATTTAGGAATTTTTTTTTATTATTTTTTTTTACACATGTGGAAATTTTTTTTTTTACTTTGTCCCAGTGGGGACATCATAGATCGCTGATCTGACAGTTTGCACAGCACTCTGTCAGATCAGCGATCTGACTTACAGCACTGCAGGCTTACCAAGCGCCTGCTCTGAGCAGGCACTTGGTAAGCCATCTCCCTCCCTGCAGGACCCGGATGCCGTGGCCATTTTGGATCCGGGCCTGCTGCAGGGAGGAGAGGTAAGAAACCCTCACAGCAACGCGATCACATCTCAGGGAAGCCCACAGGGAGCCCCCTCCCTGCACGATGCTTCCCTATACCGCCGGCACACCGCGATCATTTTTTATTGCAGTGTGCCGGGAGTTAATGTGCCAGGGGCAGTCCGTGAAGCTAAATTTGCGAAATTATAAAAATAATAGAATGGATAGGTACTGTATATTAGTAATATGAAGTGCAAAAAATTTGCAGCTTCTTGCGTTTTTTACATAATTTTTGCTCCGCTCTGATAAAGTGGGCAGAGCTAGAGTGGGCAGAGCTAGAGCGGGAGGGTATGGTGACCCACTCTTCAAATTCATGAAGAGCTGTGGCATTCCTTACTTTACAAATCTTACTACAGTCAATGGCTGCAGTAAAATTAGAAACCAGGCACACGTAAGTACTCAATAGTTTGCACCTCACCTTATTCTTTAAGAGGTCTAAGCTTCTTAAAGAATCAGTTGGCTCATACTCCACTTTGCCCCCTAATCAAAAATGGCTTGAAAAACGAACGCTGGTCTTAAAGAATTGGGGCCTATGAACAATAAAATGGGAGAATCAAAATGAAGAATTGATTTAATACTTTCAATACAGCAATACTTTCTTCTTCTTAAAGAAACCCTCCTCCCATCAAAGTTCATATCCTTTTAATATATTGCGGTCATCATATTATACAGCACTGTGTACTTACAATTGCTCATTTTGCCTTTCTACCCAGCTAATTCTTCACTTTTCTCTGCTCTATGTAGAAACAAGAAGAAATCACTCCCCTCTTCAAGTCCTGACCCAGCTTCTCCCTCCACCACCCTGACAGGGGCATTTGAGGTGACTCATGCAGGGAAAATTGACCTCCTGTTAGTAGTTTTTTTAATCACTTGATGTCATAGATGTAATGGAAAAGAGAAGAATTAGCTGGGTAGAAGGGAAAAATGAACAATTGTTAATACACAGTACTATATAATATGATAATTTCAATATAGTAAAATTAATGATGGGAGGAGGAGTGCTTCTTTAATACAAATTTCAAGTTTCTTTAATACAGACTTGGAATAGCATGGTATAAGTTTGGAAAGGGGTACGCCTCAAAATGCAGCAGGTTCAGCATGCTGTGGTCTGCCTCTTCAAGCTGGCTGCTTGCTATTGTTCAGGGGACGTAAAAGGTTATAGGTCTATAGCTTTATGTACTCTTATTGTACCTGTGCATGGCACCCACACAGGAATATACACTGGGTACGGAAAGTATTCAGACCTCTATAAATGTTTCACTCTTTGTTTCATTGCATTGCAGGGATTTGGTAAATTCGAAAAAAGTTAATTTTCCCTATTAACGTACAGTCTGTACCTCATCTTAACTGAAAAAAACAGAAATGTAGAAATTTTTGCAAATTTATTTAAAAAGAAAAACTGAAATATCACGGTCATAAGTATTCAGACCCTTTGCATAGACACTCATATTTCCTTGTGATCCTCCTTGAGATGGTTCTATTCCTTCATTGGAGGCCAGCTGCCAGCTGTGTTTAATTAAACTGATAGTACTTGATTTGGAAAGGCACACACCTGTCTATATAAGACCTCACAGCTCACAGTGCATGTCAGACCAAATGAGAATCATGAGGTCAAAGGAACTGGCCAAGGAGCTCAGAGAGAATTGTGGCAAGGCACAGATCTGGCCAAGGTTACAAAAGACCTGGCTGTCCGGCCAAACTGAGCAATCGTAGGAGAAGAGCCTTGGTGAGAGACGTAAAAGAGAACCCAAGATCACTGTGGCTGAGCTCCAGAGATGCAGTAGGGAGATGGGAGAAAGTTCTACAAAGTCAACTATCACTGCATCCCTCCACCAGTCGGGTCTTTATGGCAGAGTGGCCAGACGGAAGCCTCTCCTCAGTGCAAGACATATGAAAGCCCTCATAGAGTTTGCTAAAAAAAAAAAAACACATGAAGGACTTCCAAACTATGAGAAATAAGATTCTCTGGTCTGAGGAGACAAATAAAGACCTTTTTGCTGATAATTCTAAGCAGTATGTGTGGAAAAAACAGGCACTGCTCATCACCTGCCCAATACAATCTCCACAGTGAAACATGGTGGTGGCAGCATCATGCTATGGGGGTGTTTTTCAGCTGCAGGTACAGGACGACTGGTTGCCATTGAAGGAAACATGAATGCGGCCATGTAGAGATATCCTATGAAAACCTCTTCCAGAGTGCTCTGGACCTCAGACATGGCTGAAGGTTCACCTTCAAGTAAGACAATGTCCCTAAGCAAACAGCTAAAAACACAAATTAGTGGCTTCAGAACAACTCTGTGACCATTCTTGACTGGCTCAATCCAGAGCCCTGACCTAAACCCAATTGAGCATCTCTGGAGAGACCTGAAAATTGCTGTCCACCAATGCTCACCATCCAACCTGATGGAACTGGAGAGGATCTGCAAGTTAGAATGGCAGAGGATCCACAAATCCAGGTGGGAAAAACTTGTTGCATCATTACCAAAAAGCCTCATGGCTGTACTAGCTCAAAAGCTGCTTCTACTCAATACTGCGCAAAGGGTCTGAATACTTATGACCATATGATATTTCAGTTTTTCTTTTTTAATACATTTGCAAAAATTTCTACATTTCTGTTATTTTTCAGTCAAGCTGGTGTGCAGAATGTACATTCATGAGAAAAAAATGAACTTTTTTGAATTTACCAAAAGGCTGCAATAAAACAAAGAGTGAAAATTTAAAGGGGTCTGAATACTTTCTGTACCCACTGTGTGTGCTACAAAAAGTATCGTAATAGTAATTACTTCTTTGGGAGTACTCGGCTGGAACTTCTTGTAACTAGAGGATACTTAGCTTGAAACTATTGAGAAACTCTGCTGTATTAGATGCAGTACTACAGCGGTATCCTTCTCCATTGGAAAACATTCCAGAAGAGAATATCTCCATCATGTACAGAGGGGCCTCACATAGGACCACACAGAGTGTCTATGACTGTTCTTCGAAGCTACCTTTTATGCACATGAATAAAGTAGGCATCACCTCACTACCTAACAATGGTCACCAAACTTTGACACTGGGTGTTGCTAAAGTACAAATTTGCAGTTGTAGAATCATGCTGGAAGTAGTGACAGAGGAGCAACATATTAGCGATCACTTTCTACTATGATGCACAGATGATTTTATTACATAAGCCTAAATTTAATTGTACAGAACACCCCCTGAATTGAACAAAGCTGACGAATTTTAAGGAATACCATGCAATAGATAGAGATGGAGGGAAAATGGTAAAATGACAATTTAATGTTTAGATGTTTTCCTATTATATCATTACCTAAAATAGTAAATAGCTATTTGTTTCTGTACATGAAAAATATAATGGAAATTAATTATTGGCACAATAAAATATTCTATTTCGGTACAATCTACTCATTAAAAATACAATTTGGCACTAATATATTGTTTGAAACCTTGCCAGGGTGTGTTGCAGAAATTATGTATGATTACTTCTGCTAAATTTGTTCTCTGTAATAATTAAAAGACTATTTTGCATACTGAAAGAATTGAGTTAATTGATCTCAAACAGTTATTAAGTGATTTACATGCTTATCTTGGACCACCCACCATCACCATACTCAATTCAATCGTACAGTATGGCGGATGTTTACAAGGATGTTTGAGAAAGGAAAATTCCTTTTTATGGTATAGAGGCAATTAATGTTTTTTAATGTAGACTCACCAACTCTATAAAGAGTAAAGATTATGTAGAATAAAATAATAACAGTGCATTTCTTTTCGCAATATTTACAAAAAATGTTATGATTTACATTATGTTTTGATTTTAAAATAAGGGGCTCATAGACTATTTGGGCAAAAGAGAAGACAAAAGGTACCATCAGCATTCCTGGTACCTCCAGTATTAAATCAGATAAATAGGATGGCAGCAATGTGAACAGCCTCTTCTTACCTCAGCTCCACTGACATCTCCAGTATTAGATTGAATAGTCACAGTTTACACCAGTGTGAGCAGCCTCTTACCCTCAGTACTCCTGGTACCCCCAGTACAATATCATATAGACAAGGTGAACAGCAATGTTAGTAGCCTCTTCTTAACTCAGCACTACGGATATCTCCAGCATTATATCAAATAGACATGGTGAGCAGCAGTGTGAGCAGCTTCTTCTTACCTCAACACTCCTGGTATCTCCAGTATTAGATCATATAGACAGGGTGGACAGCAGTGTCAGCAGCATCTTCTTACCACAGCACCATTGATATCTCCAGTATTAGATCAAATACATGGGTTGGACAGCAGTGTGAGTGGCCTCTTCTTACCTCAGCACTCTCGGCATCTCCAGTATTAGAGCAGACAGACCAGGTGAACAGCAGTGTGAGAAGCTTCTTCTTACGTCAGCACCCCTAATTTGTCCAGTATTGGCCAGAATATCTATTGCGAACACATCTACACATGACAGGAGGGGAAGATCTTCCTACTGCACATGCTCACGTGCACCAGTCCTATTAACATTCCAGAACAGGTTTCTGTTACTGTAAGGCTACATTCCCATGACGAGCTTTTGGTGCATTTTTGCCGCTGCATGTTTTTGCCGCTTCAAAAATGCAGCATCTTACAATTGTAGCAAAGTGAATGGAATTTATAGAAAGCTCATACCCAATGCGCTTCTTTTAAATCCTGCGTAAATTCACCCGTGGTGCGTTTTAAAAATCTGCAGCATCTCAATTTTTCTTGCCGGTACAGTGATTTTCTGTGCTGATTTTCCCCTAGACTTACATTGGATGTGGAAAATACGCAGCAAAAAACGCACATGCGTTTTTAGTGTGTTTCCTCGGCAAAAATGAATCAAAAACGCATGTAACCTGTAGCTAAGTTTAGCAATAAAGTTGGCAAGGAAAAAAAGTGGCAGAAACAAATCAGCTTAATTTAAAGTATGACACACCAAGCAGAGATAAAAAAAAAGCAGCATAAGAAATTGCAATGAAAACGCATTCTAAACGCACATAAAAACACAATTTGAATAAGAGGTGCAGAAATGGCGCTGAAATTCTGCAATATCAAAAACGCACCAAAATTTCATCTTGGGAATGTAGTGTAGCTTAACAAGACAGAGGTCATATTAATTCTATATTGATCACCTTCCTAGACAAAACAAATGTAATTTGCTAATTACAGATATTTAGAGATTTAGTCAAAATAATATTTTCATTCTTAATGTTCATGGGATGCAAAAAAGATACAAGAGATGCATGGAAAAAATGCTGCTCAAAAACTTTTTTAATCTGCTTTAAATGAATTAACACTGTTGACAAAGGGATAATTATGCAGTTGTGTAATTTATGTAGCATTAGCGTAGTATTACTATTATTATCATTGGTAACCTTTTAACCATTCACGGCCTTTGACGTACCTATGCGTCATGGTCGGAGAGGGGTTCTCGACCTTTGTCGTATGGGTACGTCATGGTGATCATGAGGGCACAGCTCCTGGATGCCACCAGGAGCTTGGCTTAATTTAAAGCTGAGACACGGTTGTCACTGCCAGGAGTGGTGCCCACACTGCCTGAGCATTTTAGGTACATCAGGGACTCTGCAAATGGGGCATGGCGTCCACTACTATTCCAGCCAATTTGCACTCCAAGAGATGAAGAGTGTTCCTTCCTTTCGGAGACCTGCTGTGTTCCCAAACAGTAGTTTTCCACCACATATGGTGAATAAGCAGATTCAGGAGAAAATGAATAACACATCGCATGGTCCATTTTCCCCTGTCATCTTTTTGAAAATGCAAAATTTGGGGCTAAGTCAATATTTTTTTTACCTCCACATTGCTTTAATTCTGGTGAAGCCTTTAAAGGGTTAATATGCTTTAAAATGATGTCACTTTGGGGTATTTTTTGCCACATATGGCCCTTTCACTAGTCTCTAGAAAAGGGAGATGGTCCTTGAAAAAATGGCTTAGCAATTTTTGTTCTAAAAATGAGAAATTGCTGATAATTTTTTAACCCTTCTAACTTCCTAACAAGAAAAGTTATGTTTCCAAAATGATGCTGATGGGACATGTGGTAAATGTAATTTATTATCTATTTTGCATGATATAACTATCCAGTTTAAGGGCATGAAAAATCAAAGTTTGAAAATTGCAAATTTTAAAAAACTTTGTCAAAATTTCAATATCTTCATAAATAAATGCAAATCATATTGATCAAAGTTTACCAGTAATATTAAGTACAAGGTGTTAGGGCTAGCGGAACGCACCAAATAATAAGACAGATAGAGTATGGTGCGTTCGCAGCCCGGGGTCCACCGTGCAGAGACGGAACCTGCTGCCAAGTAATGACGGACTATATGGCGGTACAAAGTGAATACACACATGGGCTAACCTCACCCTGTGTGAAGGAAGCGAACCCTGTTACGTCACAGGGCCGTGGTACCGCACCAAGAGCGCAAGCAACGAGTCTCAGAACTCAATCCCAAGAGACAGGATTTGAGTACATAGACCTCATGCGCTCGACACCGCTACTGAGGTGTCAGAGTGACAGCAATAGAAGCACGAGAGTGCATGCAGTGCCGCACTGGCGAACGCCACTAACCACCCAGGCTTGGGTCAGGAAAGCGCTGTGAAAGCACAAGGCGCCGCACTGGCGGTCACAGCAATAAGACGCTGTATTGTGTGTTTACGTGCTGATGGCTATGTCGGGCGCTAGATAGCAAACATACACCTTCCGCGAACAGTCATCCAATAGGGAGGGTTATTTAAAGAGCGACTTTCACTCACAACACACACACATTTACAAATGTACACTAGCGCATGGCCGTGCGGTCATGCGCAGCTTATATAGTTGCAGCACGTTCAGGACCTTCCAATAAAGGACCAATGGGAAGCTGCTACCAAAGTTTTGCCCTTTCAGGACCTTCCTGGAGGACCAATGGGATGTGCTGCAGTACCTGAGCATGTGACCCTCGATCTCCAATGGGAGATCTTGCCCTGGGCATGCTCAGAAAGAGAAAAGCAGGACTTAGCCCCAAAAGCATCTGCTCGCCGCTGCCCAACACTGACTTCAATGGCAGAAGCATGAAAAGCAGCAGTAACTCTTTGTACAGAGTGAGACTGAGCAAGACGCTGGGACTGACGTCTCTGCTGAGCAGACTCCACTGCGGCTGGATAAGAATGGGAGACCGCAGCGGAGATGGCTCGAGATTCCCCTTGTGCAGAAGCGGGAACTCGACACCTAACATTACCCCCCCTCCTAGGACCCCCCCTCCTTGGGCCTCGCTACGCTCGAAGGCAGCAATGAGCTGTGGGGCCCGAATGTTTTCAGCAGGCTCCCAGGACCTGTCCTCTGGGCCATAACCCTTCCAATCCACCAGATAGAACTTTTTGCCACGTACCACCTTGCACCCCAAAATAGCGTTCACCTCGTAATCGTCCGTAGACGAACCCGATGTCCCGGCAGATGACTCGGAAAACCGGGACATGTATACGGGTTTCAAGAGGGACACATGAAAGGTGTCGGTGATACCCAAGCGTGGAGGAAGGGCCAGACGGTAGACCACAGGGTTAACCTGTTCAAGGACCTTGAAGGGACCCAAGTAGCGAGGTGCAAACTTAGTGGACTCAACACGCAGCCTGATGTTACGGGCGGAGAGCCACACTAAGTCGCCAGGAGCAAAGGTCAGAGCGGGACGCCGATGAGCATCGGCGGAGGACCTCATTCTCTCCTTGGAGGCCCGAATGGCATCCTGAGTGCGGTCCCAAATGTCCCGTGCCTCCACAGCCCAGTCTGCCACCCTGGGGTCAGCAGAAGACACAGGCATGGGCACAGGGACACGCGGATGCTGGCCGTAATTTAGGAGGAATGGAGTCTGACCGGTGGAGTCAGCTACGGCGTTGTTAAGCGCAAACTCTGCCCACGGTAGCAAGGATGCCCAGTCATCCTGCCTGGCAGAAACAAAATGTCGTAAATATGTGACCAAGGTCTGGTTGGCCCTCTCTACCAACCCATTCGTCTCGTGATGATATGCCGAAGAGAGATTCAACTCAATACTGAGTAGACGACAAAGCTCTCTCCAGAATCGAGACGCAAACTGGGGACCCCGGTCACTAACAATTTTGTCTGGCATACCGTGTAGGCGAAAGATATGTTTGATGAACAAGACAGCCAACACCCGTGCAGAAGGTAGCCGTGGAAGAGGCACCAAGTGCACCATTTTGGAAAAATGGTCGGTGATCACCCAGATAATGGTGCAGTTACGAGACTTGGGTAAGCCCACCACAAAGTCCATCCCGACCATCTTCCAGGGCCTGTCCGCCACCGGCAGAGGGTAAAGCAAACCAGCTGGCCGTTGCCGAGGGGACTTGTTCTTGGCGCAAGAGACACACGCCCGAACATATTCTGCGACATCACGAGCCATATGCGGCCACCTGTATGTCCTCGTCAGTAACTCAGATGTCCTTTTGGAACCAAAATGTCCACCCACCCTGGACGAGTGTGCCCAAGAGAGAACCTCCGGTCGCAAACTGGATGGTACAAAAGTCTTGCCCGGAGGCACAGACTCTAGCGAAACCGGGGCCACAGTTCTCAAGCTCTCGGTGGGGACAATAAGCCGAGGCTCCTCTTCCTCCTCTGCAGATGACACAACGGAGCGAGAGAGAGCGTCGGCTCGAATGTTCTTCTCCCCAGAAAGAAAATGGAGGGTGAAATGAAACCGGGAGAAGAATAAGGACCATCTGGCCTGGCGAGAATTCAACCGCTGGGCTGTCTGCAGGTACACCAAATTTTTATGGTCTGTGAAGACTTGGAAGGGAAAACGTGCTCCCTCCAAGAGATGTCTCCACTCCGAAAAAGCCAACTTCATGGCTAGCAACTCCCTGTCCCCGATGGAATAATTCCTCTCTGCTGGTGAGAAGGTCTTAGAAAAGAAGAAGCAAGGATGCTTCCGACCTTGAGCATCCTTTTGGAAGAGGACTGCTCCAGCACCAACAGAAGAGGCATCCACCTCCATGGTAAATGGCTTATCAACATCGGGGCGATGTAGGATGGGAGCGCTAGCGAAGTGTGACTTTATGGAGTTAAAGGCCTTGGAGACCTCCTCAGATCACAATTTGGGATTTGCCCCCTTCTTGGTGAGGGCAACCAAGGGAGCTACCAAAGTTGAGAAGTGCGGAATGAACTGGCGATAATAATTAATGAACCCCATAAAGCGCTGCACCGCTTTAAGAGAATGGGGTTCCTGCCAGTCCATCACAGCCTGTAGTTTGGCAGGATCCATAGCCAATCCCTAGGCAGAGATGATGTAGCCTAGGAAAGGTAAGGACTCCTGCTCGAACATACACTTCTCCAACTTGGCATAGAGGGAGTTTGCCCGTAGGAGGTCGAAGACTTTGCAAACATCTCTCCGGTGGGAGTCAATATCTGGAGAGTAGATGAGAATATCATCCAGATAGACTACGACCGAGGTGGAAAGCATATCCCGGAAGATGTCGTTCACAAAGTCTTGGAAATCGGCTGGGGCATTACAGAGCCCAAAGGGCATCACCAGATATTCATAGTGCCCATCCCTGGTGTTAAAAGCCGTCTTCCATTCGTCCCCCTCATGGATGCGAATCAGGTTGTAAGCACCCCGCAGATCTAATTTAGTAAATACCCTTGCTCCCCGAAGCCTATCGAAGAGCTCAGATATCAAGGGCAAAGGATACTTATTCTTAACGGTGATGGCGTTAAGACCCCTGTAGTCTATGCATGGACGCAATTCCCCATTATTCTTCTGCACGAAGAAGAACCCTGCCCCAGCAGGTGACACTGACTTCCTAATGAATCCTCTTGCCAGATTTTCCTGGATGTACTGTGACATTGCCTCCGTCTCCGGGAGAGATAACGGATAGACTCGACCCCGGGGAGGCTCAGCACCAGGCAAGAGATCAATAGGACAGTCATAGGGGCGATGGGGCGGAAGGATCTCCGCCGCCTTTTTGGAGAACACGTCTGCATAAGACCAATACTGCTTGGGGAGAGAGGATAGATCTGCGGGTACCTCTGTAGTAGCAACCTGAACGCACTCCCTCTGACACCTACCCCCACAAGATTCGCCCCATCCCAGAATTCTGCCTGAGGACCACTCGATATGAGGAGAGTGGTACCGTAGCCAAGGTATTCCCAACAGGACCTCATCAATTCCCTCAGGAATGACGAGCAGAGATATAATCTCCTGATGAGATGGCGACATGGACAGAGTTAAAGGGATGGTCTGGTGTGTTATCTGTGAGGGCAGTGTCGACCCATTCACCACTCGTACCATTACTGGTTGAGCTAGCATAACCAGGGGTATTGCGTGACGTTGGGTGAAGGCAGAAGACATAAAATTGCCCTCCGCCCCAGAATCCACGCAGAGCTCTACCGAGTGGGAGAATGAGCCTATAATAATTGTCCCCTTAAAGGACAATTTAGAGGCAAACGTCGCCGTGTCTAGTGTACCTCCACCTACTACCACTAGACGCTGACGTTTCCTCGACCGCTGAGGACATCTGGTGGCTAGATGTCCTGACTGCTGGCAAACATGACAGACCTTGAGTGCACAAGCGGTCCGGGACTTAGATCCCGCTTGTGACACTTCCATGGCCTCATGTGACTCAGGAACCAGGACCGGAGATTCCAGAGGTTTGGCGAAGGTAGGAGCCAGCCGAAACCTCTGCCTACACTGGGCTCGCTCTAACCTCCGCTCGTTAAAACGGAGGTCAATTCGAGTGGAGACAGTTATTAACTCCTCCAGTGTGGCAGGAATCTCCCTAGTGGCCAGAGCGTCCTTAACGTGATCAGCCAGGCCCCTCCAAAATATGGGGATAAGGGCTTTATCCGACCAGTCCAGCTCAGAAGCTAAAGTGCGGAATTGGACGGCAAAATGACTGACCAAGGACTCACCCTGAGTTAATGCCAGCAGTTGGAGCGCAGTATCATGGGTGACTTGAAGTCCTAAAAAGACCTGTTTCAGAGTGCTCAGGAACAGCGGAGCACTCTGCACCACATGATCGCCACGCTCCCACAGCGGCGTAGCCCATTCCAATGCCCTGTCCGACAAGAGAGACACTATAAATCCCACCTTAGCCCGCTCTGTGGGAAAACGTGCAGCCAGGAGCTCGAGGTGAATAGAGCACTGACTCACGAATTCCCTACAAAATTTGCTATCACCAGAAAATTTTTCTGGCAGCGGGAGGCAAGATAATGTCGGCACAGGGGTGGCAATGGACAAGGTTGCTGCAGCCACGCTAGCAGCCTGTACAGCAACTGCGGTAACATCCACAGCTGAGGTTGAGCTCTCGAGAGCCGCCAACCTACCCTCCAGCTGCTGGATATACCGCAAGGATTGCTGTTTGTCTGTCATTACTAGCCAGACCCTGGCGCTAGTGTAATGTTAGGGCTAGCGGAACGCACCAAATAATAAGACAGATAGAGTATGGTGCGTTCGCAGCCCGGGGTCCACCGTGCAGAGACGGAACCTGCTGCCAAGTAATGACGGACTATATGGCGGTACAAAGTGAATACACACATGGGCTAACCTCACCCTGTGTGAAGGAAGCGAACCCTGTTACGTCACGGGGCCATGGTACCGCACCAAGAGCGCAAGCAACGAGTCTCAGAACTCAATCCCAAGACACAGGATTTGAGTACATAGACCTCATGCGCTCGACACCGCTACTGAGGTGTCAGAGTGACAGCAATAGAAGCATGAGAGTGCATGCAGTGCCGCACTGGCGAACACCACTAACCACCCAGGCTTGGGTCAGGAAAGCGCTGTGAAAGCACAAGGCGCCGCACTGGCGGTCACAGCAATAAGACGCTGTATTGTGTGTTTACGTGCTGATGGCTAAGTCGGGCGCTAGATAGCAAACATACACCTTCCGCGAACAGTCATCCAATAGGGAGGGTTATTTAAAGAGCGACTTTCACTCACAACACACACACATTTACAAATGTACACTAGCGCATGGCCGTGCGGTCATGCGCAGCTTATATAGTTGCAGCACGTTCAGGACCTTCCAATAAAGGACCAATGGGAAGCTGCTACCAAAGTTTTGCCCTTTCAGGACCTTCCTGGAGGACCAATGGGATGTGCTGCAGTACCTGAGCATGTGACCCTCGATCTCCAATGGGAGATCTTGCCCTGGGCATGCTCAGAAAGAGAAAAGCAGGACTTAGCCCCAAAAGCATCTGCTCGCCGCTGCCCAACACTGACTTCAATGGCAGAAGCAGAAAAAGCAGCAGTAACTCTTTGTACAGAGTGAGACTGAGCAAGACGCTGGGACCGACGTCTCTGCTGAGCAGACTCCACTGCGGCTGGATAAGAATGGGAGACCGCAGCGGAGATGGCTCGAGATTCCCCTTGTGCAGAAGCGGGAACTCGACACCTAACACAAGGTGTCATGAGAAAAAATTTTCATAATCACCGGGATCCATTGAAGCGTTCCACAGTTATTATCACATAAAGTGACAGTGGTCAGAATTGAAAAAAATTGCCCTGGTCAGGAAGGTAAAAACAGGCTGGGGCAAGAAGGGGTTAATATATTTTTCATTGTGGAAAAGATATATGCCCCGGGTTTACGTGACATAAAACGTGCATGAGAGACAAATTATAGGGATATCTAATGAATATAATTTGAAGAACCAAGACAGATGCCCGATTCATCAAGATTGGCATTCTCCACACCATTTTTGATGAGGTGACTGGGTGGAGTGTGAGGAGCGTGATTCATTAAAAGTCACATACCTCTTAATGAATCAGATGAGGCGAGGCGTGACAGGCAGCTCCCTTTGTGCCTCGCCATTAGTATTTCTCCAACTAGAATAAGATTTATGGCATAAGAACGACACCACTCATCATGAACATGTCATGGTCCATCGTGCACCAGTCCCACCCACTTTGCATTTTGTCAAAAGCTGGGTGAAAATTTTGTGTAAATGGTAAAAGTAGCTAAATTTTGTGCAGCCTTTGGTTGCTCTAAAGTTTTGCGACTTTTTAAACTTTTTATGCCAGTTTTAAAACCTTTGATTAATCGAGACCACAATACTTACATGTTTCAGCATCACAAAGATACTCTTATAGTTGAAAAAAACTACATTAGAGGAAAGTTAGAGGAAAAATACTTTTCATTTTTTACATAAATCTTGCGAAATTAGGTTCAGTCACTATGTGGAAAGTAGAAAATTGCTCAACTTATTTCAACCTGACGGCTGTATTCTCAGAATACTCTAATGCTTGGAATGACAAAGTTATTATAATAAGTTACTTTTAACATCATTTCTTTGCTCCCAGCTTCATCTTCAAGTAAAGCTCAGAAGTCGAAGGTTGAGCTGAATGCGGTTTGATTTTGATAAGCTGGAGGTTGACATTCCAGGTGTGAAATGCATGAATGCTCCTGAATAACATAATAAGGAAACTCTCTGTACAAGATGATAACCCGGAAGTCAAAGAAAAGATTTACGCTTTTGAACACCTGCTAGACACCTGTTGATGTGCCAACAGTGGTAATTAACTCATTTTAGACTCCGTATAGCTAAACCAAATCTGTTGATGCTGAAGTCTTATAAAATGTACGGCACAACTGTAAGTGCAACGGTAAAAAACTTGTAGTAATGAGGCCTAATTAAAACAGCTAAGTTGGCAGTCAGTGGAAAACTCTCTGCCAGTTCTGCAGCTCCATTTCTTGTTTATGTAGAAATTGTTCTTTCTCTTAGTTTCGTTGAAACATAATGAGGTTATTTTGACAAAAAGGCAACTTTGATATTCTTATCTTGTGGAAAGTTTCCAATCTAAGTATATATGAAGCAGAGGAGTTTCTAGTCTGTTCTAGTCTCTGCTCACATCACATCTGAGCCTCCCAGGGAAGGTGGAGGTATAGAGTGTCTTTCGAAGTGTAGATCACAGAGGCTTTGCTGGATACCACTATAAATTGTTTATAGGGTACAGAAATTTGTTTTTTATAAGATGCCTCTATTATCAACTACACAAAAATATAAATATGTAAACTGTCAGATATCTCCCCAAAACATTTTTCCCATACATAGATCAGTAGCCCAGTGGATACATTTGGCTTACTACAAATATACTGTTATCCAAAAAGTATCATGACATGTTAAGCATGTTGAGATGAGGAGACTTAAAGCCGCAATGTTCCTCTGGGAAATATGCAAATGGTCTCTTCAGAGAGGAAGAGGACTAGAACTCTAGTGCCACCTATTGGAAGTAGCTATCCTAACAGTGAATGTCGACCCTTTAATGAGCCTTGTCACATGACTTAGGATAAGAGCCAAACCAGATCTCAATTTGGAGACACTGTCTTTCGGGGTACTGCCCCTCGTCCAAAGTGGAGATCTGGTTTGGCTGAATGAGAGGCCTCTGACCGGGATCCAAAAAGTATAATTTCTCCTTGTGGAGAGTGACATGTTAAGCATGTCAAGATGAGGAGACTTAAAGCCGCAATGCTCCTCTGGGAAATATGCAAATTGTCTCTTCAGAGAGGAAGAGGACTAGAACTCTAGTGCCACCTATATACTGTTAAAATGTAGCAGGTAATGACATACTTTACTCTGTGTAAGAGTGGTGTATGATTGGGGTTCCAATCAGTCAATAAAGTAGTACGAAAAACTCTGCACTCAAAAGGTATGCAGTTGAAATGAAAGGTAAGTTTACTCATGTAATCCAATATGTATGCAAAGTAATATTAACATTGGGGTCCTACATCTGGACCTTCATCAGAATATGGAGATTGCTTGAGGAACAAGGGGTAAAGGTCAAAGTGCAGCGCTATACGACATGTGACTGTCACCAATGATAAGCCAAGTGTCCTTTGACCTTTACCACTTGTTATTAAGCAATTCGTACTATTCTGATGAAGGTCAGAATGTAGGACCAAAACATCAATATTGCTTTGCACAAATATTGCATTGCATAATAAATTTGTCTCTCACTTATACAGTCAATATTAAAACTTTACCAATATTAATCATACATGGGTGATTAATACGACTAAACAGCAGGGGGCCCTCTACTGTCCCCAATCCCACCTGGAAGCCAGGAGATTAACAAAGACAACATGTTGTTGGAGACAGGAGACAATCACTGGTATTTTGTAATAGTGCAGGACTGATGTGAAGATAACATGTGTAACATGTTATATTATATGTTATCACAATAATGCAGGCAGAGCAAAGGGTTAAAAAAAACTTATGTTAAAAAACAAGGCTCCCCTATAAGCTCTTATCAGAGAGTTAAATAGAAAATATGAAGACATGTATTAAGTCCAATGAGATGCTTGCAACAGGGGTGGTCAACCAAAACGTGGCAACAGTGCATGTAGCCTTGCTTACTGCCTAGCTGTGAACGCCATCTGCTAACTCCTGATTATTACGTATAATGGACAGTTTATAAATGCCAGGACTTGTTTTGAGCATATGGCGGATATATACCAGTTTACTATGTCTTCCATCTTATCACTTGAAATTCTGCTTATTTATGAATACACATTTTTCTGCAGAAGGATTTAGTGTCTGTCTTCATATTTAATTCCCTATTTGGTTGTCATCAGGATAGAGATGATACTAAAAGTTAAATCTACCGATCATTGGTCCAATAGGGACTGAACCCTGAGGAATCACGAAAGGGAAAGAGGAGAAGAAGAAGAAGCAGCAAATTAAGCACTGAAAGAGTAATCAGAAATAGAGAACCCCCAAAAAAGTATTCAATAAAGCTTCTAATAATGAATGTGATCAAGATATGATAAAATAAAGTTGCCTCTGTTAGTAACTACCTGAATGTTAGTTTTTAAGCTGGCAGTAAAAAAAAATGTCCTGGACAAGCCCTTTAAGTTGTAAAGCACTTTATGTAATATACATATATTGTATGAGTATTTTACTTCATGGGAGGGGGATTGCGCAGTAGCCATCCATCTTTAAGTTTCTGAACAATTCATCAATAGGAAATTTATGAAAAACCTAATTAGTATGAGATTATTTGTTTAAGCTGAAGGAGCTGTAAAAATGTATTCATTAGATTTTCTTATGTTTTGTCATCAGGTCCATAAAAATGTTGGCTCCTTATGAAGGTGTCCATTAATAAGAAATAATCAACGTGACAAAACAGAACTTGTATAACTTTCTACCTACATAAACTAGATTTTTCTATAAGGAAAACAAAAAAGCATGGCTGGTTATTTGCCTTTCCTCAATGTGCAGGTTGAGAAATCCAATTCGGTGTCAAAGGGTAGAACATGCATATCTCTAACAACAATATGTGTTCATCAAGGGCTGTTAAGACACTGACAGCTTTGTCTATCTTGCCACTGGCCTGGAGAAGAGAGATGGCAGCTTTTCAAGTTGTTTATGGTGTGATGGATGGGTGCTGTCAGGGATCTTCTTGTTAGACTTGAGAACTGACAAAAATAACCTCTTCTCTTGGGAAAGAGTCAAGCATAGCATCGTCCCTGTCTCCTGTCTTCTCTGAGAATCCATGATGGTGTTGAATTTAAATTGAGAAGGGTCAAACACAATCTGCAAAGGTGGCGGCAAAGCTTGCTGACGATAGAGAACGAAATTTTGATTAAATAGATATAGTAAGGAAAAAAGTGTTGCTAAAACTGAAGCCTCATGTCTGTTGACTTATTTTTGCGAGCTTGGCTAATTCTTAATGAGCCCGGTAAAGGGCTTTAATATGTTGTCCACTTATTGGAGCAGTCTTCTCCATACAAGCAGTGAAAAGAGTAATGCTCTAACTCTAGCTGTTTAATGTAAAACCTCCTCAAAAGACATTGGGGCATTCCCACTGGAGAAAAAAAGGTTCAGCCTCCAAAAGAAGACAACGGTTCTTTACCATGAGAGCTATTCATTTGTGGAATAGCCTTCCTCAAGAGCTGGTCACAGCGAGAACCATTCATAGTTTAAAAAAAAAAAAAAAAAGGCTTAGATGCTTTTTAGAAGAAAATAACTAAATGTGTAAAATTCTTGTTCTGAAAGTTGATCCAGTTGAATCAGGTTGGAATAATTTGCTCTTTTGGGGCAAATTGGTTCATAGCTTATGGTTATATCTATACCCTTTGTCATTTCCCATCCATTGATGGAACCGAATGATCATTTGTCTTTTTTCAATAGTACTAACAATGCTAGTCAGAAAACGTCCTTTAATGTTTTTTCCATATGACCCAGAAAAGTCATTGGACAAACTAGTCTTAGACATATTAATGTGTCCCATTTTGGATTCGCCACAAAAATAATTGCTCTGTGCAAAAATCAGATGATTAAGCTTGGTATTAATAGGACTTAAAATTTCTAGAGGTCGTCAACCGGGGTATTGTTGTCTCCACTGCCATTTAATTTAACAACTAAATCTCAGAAAATAAGACGTTGCTCTTAGATCTAAGAAGCGTGCATTACTTCTGCCTGGGAAAGTAATACAGTTTTTGTGAATGACCTCTTGGTGCAATTTAATGGTGTGTGATTATTTCTTGAAAAAAAACTCTCAAACTTGGAAGTACACAATTTAATATGTGATATAATAGAGATTTTCTGTCTCCCATTATTTAAGATTTTATGCCCAATGAGCTAAATACTCATGCCCATTTCTGTGATATTCACTTAAATATTTAGGAATAAAACTTACCCCTGACCCAAATAACATGCCAATTCTTCAACTTTTTTTTACAATCATTACCAGCTGGTGAATTCCTAAGATCTTATGGTTAGGGAAGAAAAATATACCAAAAATGGGTATTATTACCAAAATACTTTGTTTCTTACACACACTTCCAATTCCCAATACCACTATTGGGCAACAACTTACTTGACTTAAGGTACCGTCACACTAGACGATATCGCTAGCGATCCGTGATGTTGCAGCGTCCTGGCTAGCGATATCGTCCAGTGTGACAGGCAGCAGCGATCAGGCCCCTGCTGTGATGTCGCTGGTCGGGGAAGAAAGTCCAGAACTTTGTTTCGTCGCTGGATCTCCCGCTGACATCGCTGAATCGGCGTGTGTGACGCCGATTCAGCGATGTCTTCGCTGGTAACCAGGGTAAACATCGGGTTAATAAGCGCAGGCCCGCTTAGTAACCCGATGTTTACCTTGGTTACCATCGTTAAAGTAAAAAAACAACCACTACATACTTACCTACCGCTGTCTGTCCCGGGTGCTCTGCTTCTCTGCACTCCTCCTGTACTGGCTGTGAGCACAGCGGCCGGAAAGCAGAGCGGTGACGTCACTGCTCTGCTTTCCGGCTGCCCGGCGCCACAGCCAGAGCAGAGAAGCACAGCGTCGGGGACAGACAGCGGTAGGTAAGTATGTAGTGGTTGTTTTTTTTACTTTAACGATGGTAACCAGGGTAAACATCGGGTTACTAAGTGAGGCCCTGCGCTTAGTAACCCGATGTTTACCCTGGTTACCGGCATCGTTGGTCGCTGCAGAGCGGTCTGTGTGACAGCTCTCCAGCGACCAAACAGCGACGCTGCAGCGATCCGGATCGTTGTCGGTATCGCTGCAGCGTCGCTTAGTGTGACGGTACCTTTACACAAATATTACTGGGTTCTAAAATTGTTCACGGGTACAAACAGCATACTCTCAAGCCTATGTGCCACTTGAGGAATTTCAAATTGCAAAACATCCACACCTTTGCATTACCAAAGTATCATTATTAGTTTTGCACAGCATTACTAATATTTTACTCTCTTATATAGCGCTATTATTTTCAGCTGAATCCATTGAGACTTGCACTCTAAATTTCCTATCAGCATAGTTTTGGGAGGAAGCACACACAAACTCGAGGAGAACAGACAAAGTCCTTGCAGATGTTGTCCTTCGGAGCATTTGACCTCAGGACCCCAGCGCTGCACAGTTACAGTGCTAACCACCGAGACACCATGCTGCCCAATATTTTACATATTTGCCAGTTTTCCCCACCTCTAATAAGAATCCTTGACTTCCCTCTCTGCCAACATCATGCACCCCAGGTAAGCACTGATTTCTGTCTGTACCCACGAACTTCTCTTTGGTGGTCTCCTTCAAAAACTAGATGATATTCATAAGCTACAATGTCACCATTTACTAATGTTTCCAACAATTTAAGCTTAAATACTATGTGTCTACAAAGTCCATAGCATGGACAAGAGGCGATGATGGCTTTTTGTACACTAGCATCATGGATTTCGATAATTATGTAAGCTATGATGTAATGATAGATTAATTGATTGCACACAGTAACTTTAACCCCTTTACCCCCAAGGGTGGTTTGCATGTTATGGACCAGGCCAATTTTTACAATTCTGACCACTGTCCCTTTATGAGGTTATAACTGTGGAACGCTTCAACAGATCCTGGTGATTCTGACAGTGTTTTCTCGAGACATATTGTACTTCATGATAGTGGTAAAATTTCTTTGATATTACCTGCGTTTATTTGTGGAAAAAAATGGAAATTTGGCAAAAATTTAGAAAATTTCGCAATTTTCCAACTTTGAATTTTTATGCAATTAAATCACAGAGATATGTCACACAAAATACTTAATAAGTAACATTTCCACATGTCTACTTTACATCAGCACAATTTTGGAACCAACATTTTTTTTTGTTAGGGAGTTATAAGGGTTAAAAGTTGACCAGCAATTTCTCATTTTTCCAACACCATTTTATTTTAGGGACCACATCTCATTTGAAGTCATTTTGAGGGGTCTATATGATAGAAAATACCCAAGTGTGACACCATTCTAAAAACTGCACCCGTCAAGGTGCTCAAAACCACATTCAAGAAGTTTATTAACCCTTCAGGTGTTTCACAGGAATTTTTGGAATGTTTAAATAAAAATGAACATTTAACTTTTTATCACAAAAAAATTTATTTCAGCTCCAATTTGTTTTCTTTTACCAAGGGTAACAGGAGAAAATTGACCGCAAACGTTGTTGTGCAATTTGTCCTGAGTACGCCGATATTCCATTTGTTGAGGTAAACCACTGTTTGGGCGCATGGGAGAGCTGGGAAGGGAAGGAGCACCATTTGACTTTTCAATGCAAAATTGAAAGGAATTGAGATGGGACGCCATGTTGCGTTTGGAGAGCCACTGATGTGCCTAAACATTGAAACCCCCTACAAATGACACCATTTTGGAAAGTAGACCCCCTAAGGAACTTATCTAGAGGTGTGGTGAGCACTTTGACCCACCAAGTGCTTCACAGAAGTTTATAATGCAGAACCATAAAAATAAAAAATCATTTTTTTTCACAAAAATTATTTTTCACCCCCAATTTTTTATTTTCCCAAGGGTAAGAGAAGAAATTGGAACACGAAAGTTGTTGTACAATTTGTCCTGAGTACGCTGATACCCCATATGTGGGGTAAACCACTGTTTGGGCGCATGGGAGAGCTCGGAAGGGAAGGAGCGCCGTTTGACTTTTCAATGCAAAATTGACAGGAATTGAGATGGGACGCCATGTTGCATTTGGAGAGCCACTGATGTGCCTAAACATTGAAACCCCCCACAAGAGACACCATTTTGGAAAGTAGACCCCCTAAGGAACGTATCTAGATGTGTGGTGAGCACTTTGACCCACCAAGTGCTTCACAGAAGTTTATAATGCAGAGCCGTAAAAATAAAACAAGACCCCAAAAGTTGTTGTCCAATTTGTCCTGAGTGCGCTGATATCCCATTTGTGGGGGAAAACCACCATTTGGGCGCATGGGAGGGCTCAGAATGGAAGGAGCGCCATTTGGAATGCAGACTTAGATGGAATGGTCTGCAGGCGTCACATTGCGTTTGCAGAGCCCCTAATGTACCTAAATAGTAGAAACTCCCAAGTGACACCACATTGGAAACTAGACTAGGAACTCATCTAGATGTGTTGTGAGAACTTTGAGCCCCCAAGTGTTTCACTACAGTTTATAACGCAGAGCCGTGCAAATAAAAAAAAATGTTCCCACAAAAATTATTTTCAGCCCCCAGTTTTGTATTTTCCCAAGGTTAACAGGAGAAATTGGACCCCAAAAGTTGTTGTTCAATTTGTCCTGAGTACGCTGATACCCCTTATGTTGGGGTAAAATCCTGTTTGGGCACACGGGAGAGCTCGGAAGGGAATGAGCACTGTTTTACTTTTTCAACGCAGAATTAGCTGGAATTGAGATCGGACACCATGTCGCGTTTCGAGAGCCCCTGATGTGCCTAAACAGTGGAAACCCCCCAATTATAACTGAAACCCTAATCCAAACACACCCCTAACCCTAATCCCAACGGTAACCCTAACCACACCTCTAACCCAGACACACCCCTAATCCCAACCGTAAATGTAATCCAAACCTTAACTTTAGCCCCAACCCTAACTGTAGCCTTAACCCTAGCCCCAGGCCTAACCCTAGCCCTAACCCTAACCTTAGCCCTAACCCTAACACTAGCCCTAACCCTATCCCTAATGTGAAAATGGAAATAAATACATTTTTTTTAATTTTTAAATTTTTCCCTAACTAAGGTGGTGATGAAGGGGGGTTTGATTTACTTTTATAGTGGGTTTTTAGCGGATTTTTATGATTGGCAGCTGTCACACACTGAAAGACGCTTTTTATTGCAAAAATATTTTTTGCGTTACCACATTTTGAGAGCTATAATTTTTCCATATTTGAGTCCACAGAGTCATGTGAGGTCTTGTTTTTTGCGAGACGAGTTGATGTTTTTATTGGTAACATTTTCGGGCACGTGACTTTTTTGATCGCTTTGTATTCCGATTTTTGTGAGGCAGAATGACCAAAAACCAGCTATTCATGAAATTCTTTTGGGGGAGGCGTTTATACCGTTCCGCGGTTTGGTAAAATTGCTGAAGCAGTTTTATTCTTCGGGTCAGTACGATTACAGCGACACCTCATTTATATCATTTTTTTATGTTTTGGCGCTTTTATACGATAACAACTATTTTATAGAAAAAATAATTATTTTTGCATCGCTTTATTCTGAGGACTATAACTTTTTTATTTTTTTGCTGATGATACTGTATGGCGGCTCGTTTTTTGCGGGACAAGATGTCGTTTTCAACGGCACCATGCTTATTTATATCTGTCTTTTTGATCGCGTGTTATTCCACTTTTTGTTTGGCGGTATGATAATAAAGCGTTGTTTTTTGCCTTTTTTTTCTTACGGTGTTTACTGAAGGGGTTAACTAGTGGGACAGTTTTATAGGTTGGGTCGTTACGGACGCGGCGATACTAAATATGTGTACTTTTATTTGTTTTTTTTTATTTAGATAAAGATATGTATTTATGGGAATAACATTTTTTGTTTTTCATTATTTAGGTGTTTTTTTTTTTTACACATGTGGAAATTTTTTTTTTTACTTTTTTACTTTGTCCCAGGGGGGGACATCACAGATCGCTGATCTGACAGTTTGCACAGCACTCTGTCAGATCACCGATCTGTCTGAGAGCACTGCAGGCTTACCAAGCGCCTGCTCTGAGCAGGCACTTGGTAAGCCACCTCCCTCCCTGCAGGACCCGTATGCCGTGGCCTGCTACAGGGAGGGAGGTAAGGAGACCCTCGCAGCAACGCGATCACATCGTGTTGCTGCGAGGGTCTCAGGGAAGCCCGCAGGAAGCCCCCTCCCTGCGCGACGCTTCCCTATACCGCCGGCACACCGCGATCATGTTTGATCACGGTGTGCCAGGGGTTAATGTGCCGGGGCGGTCCGTGACCGCTCCTGGCACATAGCGCCGGATGTCAGCTGCGATAGGCAGCTGACACCCGGCCGCGATCCCCCCGTGAGCGCGGCCGATCGCCCTGGACGTACTATTCTGTCCATGGGAATTTAGGCCCACCCCACATGGACGGAATAGTACGTCCAATGACAGAAAGGGGTTAATGCTGGTTGCCGGTCTTCTGCTGAGATCTCCATAATTTTCTACACATAGAATAGCACTGTACGCTTTTCTGGGGTACTCTTGCTAAAAAAAAAATCACTGAAATCCAGATGAAATCCAAAACTGCACATGTAAGTAAGCATTAGTCTTTTCACAACTCAGGTCAAAATTATTACAAGATTACAAAAGAGCAGATTGAACACCAATACTAACAACGTTCCTCAGAAATTACTATTTCAGTTTTTGCTTTTTTCTATTCACTTTTTCACATAATGGTATAGTAGAGATAAAATGGTACTTCAGAGTATCGATGAATACATTTTATAATCCATCATAATGGGCTGCACGGTGGCTCAGTGGTTAGCACTGCACCGCTGGGGTCCTGAGTTCAAATACACCAAGAAGAACATCTCCAAAGAGTTTGTATGTTTGCAAGGGTTTCCTTTGGGTCCTCTGGTTTCCTCCCACATGCCAAGCACAGCCTGACAATGCATCTAGATTAGGAGCCCCAATGGGGACAGTGATGATAATGTCTGTAAAACCCTGTGGAATACGATGCTGCTATATAAATTAACTAAACAAGTAAATTAGGGAAATGTGAAATCCAGCATTTTGTAGTTTCCATTTCCTTGCCTCCAGACCCTCTGTAATTTGAGAAAAGGATGAAGGGGAAGCTGCAGCAGAATGAGAAGGGGGTGGCATTTTAGATTCATTCTGTGTCAAGGAAGAACAGGAGAGAAACATCTCATCGGTAAAGAAGAGCAAAAGATTTAGCAGGATCCCAGTCCAGGAGCCACATTGGCAGTCCATGGATGTTGAGCAGAGCCCTAAGAATCTCTTTCTTCCTGCTAGAATCCCAGATTTCTCTTCTAATTAGTAGTCCTGGTGTCACAGCCTATACGCATTGCGCTAAAACAAGGATACCATGTTACCTAAATATATAAAGAGACAACATGAATTTTGTAGGGTTGAAGAAGGTTCATAGTGCCCTTGTAGGTAGCAAGTGACTTTTGACGGGACTGCTAGACAACATCATGCACCCCAGGTAAGCACTGATTTCTGTCTGTACCCACGAACTTCTCTTTGGTGGTCTCCTTCAAAAACTAGATGATATTCATAAGCTACAATGTCACCATTTACTAATGTTTCCAACAATTTAAGCTTAAATACTATGTGTCTACAAAGTCCATAGCATGGACAAGAGGCGATGATGGCTTTTTGTACACTAGCATCATGGATTTCGATAATTATGTAAGCTATGATGTAATGATAGATTAATTGATTGCACACAGTAACTTTAACCCCTTTACCCCCAAGGGTGGTTTGCATGTTATGGACCAGGCCAATTTTTACAATTCTGACCACTGTCCCTTTATGAGGTTATAACTGTGGAACGCTTCAACAGATCCTGGTGATTCTGACAGTGTTTTCTCGAGACATATTGTACTTCATGATAGTGGTAACATTTCTTTGATATTACCTGCGTTTATTTGTGGAAAAAAATGGAAATTTGGCAAAAATTTAGAAAATTTCGCAATTTTCCAACTTTGAATTTTTATGCAATTAAATCACAGAGATATGTCACACAAAATACTTAATAAGTAACATTTCCCACATGTCTACTTTACATCAGCACAATTTTGGAACCAACATTTTTTTTTGTTAGGGAGTTATAAGGGTTAAAAGTTGACCAGCAATTTCTCATTTTTCCAACACCATTTTATTTTAGGGACCACATCTCATTTGAAGTCATTTTGAGGGGTCTATATGATAGAAAATACCCAAGTGTGACACCATTCTAAAAACTGCACCCGTCAAGGTGCTCAAAACCACATTCAAGAAGTTTATTAACCCTTCAGGTGTTTCACAGGAATTTTTGGAATGTTTAAATAAAAATGAATATTTAACTTTTTATCACAAAAAATTTATTTCAGCTCCAATTTGTTTTCTTTTACCAAGGGTAACAGGAGAAAATTGACCGCAAACGTTGTTGTGCAATTTGTCCTGAGTACGCCGATATTCCATTTGTTGAGGTAAACCACTGTTTGGGCGCATGGGAGAGCTGGGAAGGGAAGGAGCACCATTTGACTTTTCAATGCAAAATTGAAAGGAATTGAGATGGGACGCCATGTTGCGTTTGGAGAGCCACTGATGTGCCTAAACATTGAAACCCCCTACAAATGACACCATTTTGGAAAGTAGACCCCCTAAGGAACTTATCTAGAGGTGTGGTGAGCACTTTGACCCACCAAGTGCTTCACAGAAGTTTATAATGCAGAACCATAAAAATAAAAAATCATTTTTTTTCACAAAAATTATTTTTCACCCCCAATTTTTTATTTTCCCAAGGGTAAGAGAAGAAATTGGACCACGAAAGTTGTTGTACAATTTGTCCTGAGTACGCTGATACCCCATATGTGGGGGTAAACCACTGTTTGGGCGCATGGGAGAGCTCGGAAGGGAAGGAGCGCCGTTTGACTTTTCAATGCAAAATTGACAGGAATTGAGATGGGACGCCATGTTGCGTTTGGAGAGGCATTGATGTGCCTAAACATTGAAACCCCCCACAAGAGACACCATTTTGGAAAGTAGACCCCCTAAGGAACGTATCTAGATGTGTGGTGAGCACTTTGACCCACCAAGGGCTTCACAGAAGTTTATAATGCAGAGCCGTAAAAATAAAACAAGACCCCAAAAGTTGTTGTCCAATTTGTCCTGAGTGCGCTGATATCCCATTTGTGGGGGAAAACCACCATTTGGGCGCATGGGAGGGCTCAGAATGGAAGGAGCGCCATTTGGAATGCAGACTTAGATGGAATGGTCTGCAGGCGTCACATTGCGTTTGCAGAGCCCCTAATGTACCTAAATAGTAGAAACTCCCAAGTGACATCACATTGGAAACTAGACCCCCTAAGGAACTCATCTAGATGTGTTGTGAGAACTTTGAGCCCCCAAGTGTTTCACTACAGTTTATAACGCAGAGCCGTGCAAATAAAAAAATTTTTTCCCACAAAAATTATTTTCAGCCCCCAGTTTTGTATTTTCCCAAGGTTAACAGGAGAAATTGGACCCCAAAAGTTGTTGTTCAATTTGTCCTGAGTACGCTGATACCCCTTATGTTGGGGTAAAATCCTGTTTGGGCACACGGGAGAGCTCGGAAGGGAATGAGCACTGTTTTACTTTTTCAACGCAGAATTAGCTGGAATTGAGATCGGACACCATGTCGCGTTTCGAGAGCCCGTGATGTGCCTAAACAGTGGAAACCCCCCAATTATAACTGAAACCCTAATCCAAACACACCCCTAACCCTAATCCCAACGGTAACCCTAACCACACCTCTAACCCAGACACACCCCTAATCCCAACCGTAAATGTAATCCAAACCTTAACTTTAGCCCCAACCCTAACTGTAGCCTTAACCCTAGCCCCAACCCTAACCCTAGCCCTAACCCTAACCTTAGCCCTAACCCTAACACTAGCCCTAACCCTATCCCTAATGTGAAAATGGAAATAAATACATTTTTTTTAATTTTTAAATTTTTCCCTAACTAAGTGGTGATGAAGGGGGGTTTGATTTACTTTTATAGTGGGTTTTTAGCGGATTTTTATGATTGGCAGCTGTCACACACTGAAAGACGCTTTTTATTGCAAAAAATATTTTTTGCGTTAGCACATTTTGAGAGCTATAATTTTTCCATATTTGAGTCCACAGAGTCATGTGAGGTCTTGTTTTTTGCGAGACGAGTTGATGTTTTTATTGGTAACATTTTCGGGCACGTGACTTTTTTGATCGCTTTTTATTCCGATTTTTGTGAGGCAGAATGACCAAAAACCAGCTATTCATGAAATTCTTTTGGGGGAGGCGTTTATACCGTTCCGTGGTTTGGTAAAATTGCTGAAGCAGTTTTATTCTTCGGGTCAGTACGATTACAGCGACACCTCATTTATATCATTTTTTTATGTTTTGGCGCTTTTATACGATAACAACTATTTTATAGAAAAAATAATTATTTTTGCATCGCTTTATTCTGAGGACTATAACTTTTTTATTTTTTTGCTGATGATACTGTATGGCGGCTCGTCTTTTGCGGGACAAGATGTCGTTTTCAACGGCACCATGGTATTTATATCTGTCTTTTTGATCGCGTGTTATTCCACTTTTTGTTTGGCGGTATGATAATAAAGCGTTGTTTTTTGCCTTTTTTTTCTTACGGTGTTTACTGAAGGGGTTAACTAGTGGGACAGTTTTATAGGTTGGGTCGTTACGGACGCGGCGATACTAAATATGTGTACTTTTATTGTTTGTTTTTTTTTATTTAGATAAAGATATGCATTTATGGGAATAACATTTTTTGTTTTTCATTATTTAGGTGTTTTTTTTTTTTACACATGTGGAAATTTTTTTTTTTACTTTTTTACTTTGTCCCAGGGGGGGACATCACAGATCGCTGATCTGACAGTTTGCACAGCACTCTGTCAGATCACCGATCTGTCTGAGAGCACTGCAGGCTTACCAAGCGCCTGCTCTGAGCAGGCACTTGGTAAGCCACCTCCCTCCCTGCAGGACCCGTATGCCGTGGCCTGCTACAGGGAGGGAGGTAAGGAGACCCTCGCAGCAACGCGATCACATCGCGTTGCTGCGAGGGTCTCAGGGAAGCCCGCAGGAAGCCCCCTCCCTGCGCGACGCTTCCCTATACCGCCGGCACACCGCGATCATGTTTGATCACGGTGTGCCAGGGGTTAATGTGCCGGGGCGGTCCGTGACCGCTCCTGGCACATAGCGCCGGATGTCAGCTGCGATAGGCAGCTGACACCCGGCCGCGATCCCCCCGTGAGCGCGGCCGATCGCCCTGGACGTACTATTCTGTCCATGGGAATTTAGGCCCACCCCACATGGACGGAATAGTACGTCCAATGACAGAAAGGGGTTAATGCTGGTTGCCGGTCTTCTGCTGAGATCTCCATAATTTTCTACACATAGAATAGCACTGTACGCTTTTCTGGGGTACTCTTGCTAAAAAAAACATCACTGAAATCCAGATGAAATCCAAAACTGCACATGTAAGTAAGCATTAGTCTTTTCACAACTCAGGTCAAAATTATTACAAGATTACAAAAGAGCAGATTGAACACCAATACTAACAACGTTCCTCAGAAATTACTATTTCAGTTTTTGCTTTTTTCAATTCACTTTTTCACATAATGGTATAGTAGAGATAAAATGGTACTTCAGAGTATCGATGAATACATTTTATAATCCATCATAATGGGCTGCACGGTGGCTCAGTGGTTAGCACTGCACCGCTGGGGTCCTGAGTTCAAATACACCAAGAAGAACATCTCCAAAGAGTTTGTATGTTTGCAAGGGTTTCCTTTGGGTCCTCTGGTTTCCTCCCACATGCCAAGCACAGCCTGACAATGCATCTAGATTAGGAGCCCCAATGGGGACAGTGATGATAATGTCTGTAAAACCCTGTGGAATACGATGCTGCTATATAAATTAACTAAACAAGTAAATTAGGGAAATGTGAAATCCAGCATTTTGTAGTTTCCATTTCCTTGCCTCCAGACCCTCTGTAATTTGAGAAAAGGATGAAGGGGAAGCTGCAGCAGAATGAGAAGGGGGTGGCATTTTAGATTCATTCTGTGTCAAGGAAGAACAGGAGAGAAACATCTCATCGGTAAAGAAGAGCAAAAGATTTAGCAGGATCCCAGTCCAGGAGCCACATTGGCAGTCCATGGATGTTGAGCAGAGCCCTAAGAATCTCTTTCTTCCTGCTAGAATCCCAGATTTCTCTTCTAATTAGTAGTCCTGGTGTCACAGCCTATACGCATTGCGCTAAAACAAGGATACCATGTTACCTAAATATATAAAGAGACAACATGAATTTTGTAGGGTTGAAGAAGGTTCATAGTGCCCTTGTAGGTAGCAAGTGACTTTTGACGGGACTGCTAGACAAGGGTCTGGGAAATCTTTGTGATAGTTTCTACAGCATAATAAATCTTAAGAAACAGCACAACTTTGACATCAAGTTAGAAATTACTTACTAGCTCAGCACAGTTATAGAAAGAAAAAGAACTTTGCAAATGCCTGAATTGAGGTAGATAAAGATGCTAATTTGTCAGTAGATTTCTAAATTTTACATATGAAAAAGCTCTTTAACATTTTAAAGTTATTTTCTTGCCATGTTTATAGTACATAAACAGGACAATAACAGTGGCATCCCACCTATTCAGTACAGTCTGGTCTTCTCTGTAGTAAAATATGGATTGGAAGCCTGGACGATAAAGAAACAAGACAGCAGAAGAATCGATGACTTCAAAATGTGCTGGAGAAGGAAGCTATCAATACCTTGGATGGCAAGAAGAACAAACAAATCAATTTTGGAACAAATCAAGCAGACATGTCACTCGAAGCAAAGAGAACCAAGCTTCGACTTGTGTACTTTGGACACATCATACGAAGACAGTAATCATTGGCGATAACATCATAGAAGGAATAAGACAAAGAGGAAAAACAGCAACCTGATGACTTGAAACTATCAAGATAACGGCAGAGAAGACCCTGGCGGATCTATCTAGGCTTGCACAAGATTGATCCTCCTATAGATCATTCAACCATCAAGTCGCCACGGCTCAAGATCGAGCCAATGGCTGTTAAGAAAAAAAAATTGACTGATGATGCAAAATATAAAAAAGTGCTAAACAAAGAAAAAAAACACAGACATTTTTCATTTTAATCTATGGTAGTTAAGAAAACATCAAAGGTCTTGCTGTGCTTGAGTTGGATATTCAGTGCTTTGCGAAAGTATTCGGCCCCCTTGAATTTTTGAACCTTTTCCCATATATCATGCTTCAAACATAAAGTTACAAAATGTAAATTTTGGGTGAGGAATCAACAACAAGTGGAACACAATTGTGAAGTTGAACAAATTTATTGGTTATTTAAAATTTTTGTGGAAATTCAAAACTGAAAAGTGGGGCGTGCAATATTATTCAGCCCCTTTAACTTAATACTTAGTTGCGCCACCTTTTGCTGCGATTACAGCTGCAAGTCGCTTTGGGTATGTCTCTATCAGTTTTGTACATCGAGTGACTGAAATACTTGCCCATTCTTCCTTGGCAAACAGCTCGAGCTCAGTGAGGTTTGATGGAGATAGTTTGTGAACAGCAGTTTTCAGCTCTTTCCACAGATTCTCGATTGGATTGAGGTCTGGACTTTGACTTGGCCATTCTAACACCTGGATACATTTATTTATGAACCATTCCATTGTAGATTTTCCTTTTATGTTTGGGATCAGTGTCTTGTTGGAAGACAAACCCTGCCCAGTCTCAGGCCGTTTGCAGACTTTCTTTAAGAATGGTCCTGTATTTGGCTCCATCCATCTTCTCATCAATTTTAACCATCTTCCCTGTCCCTGCTGAAGAAAAGTAGGCCCAAACCATGATGCTGCCACCACCATGTTTGACAGTGGGGATGGTGTGTTCAGGGTGATGAGCTATGTTGCCTTTACGCCAAACATATCGTTTGGCATTGTTGCCAAAAAGTTAAATTTTGTTTTCATCTGACCAGAGCACCTTCTCCCACATGTTTGGTGTGTCTCCCAGGTGGCTTGTTGCAAACTTTAAATGGCACGTTTTATGGATATCTTTGAGAAATGGCTTTCTTCTTGCCACTCTTCCATAAAGGCCAGATTTGTGCAGTGTACGACTGATTGTTGCCTTTGGACAGACTGTCCCAGCTGTAGATCTCTGCAGTTCATCCAGAGTGATCATGGGCCTCTTGGCTGCATCTCTGATCAGTCTTCTCCTTGTTTGAGATGAAAGTTTAGAGGGATGGAAGGGTCTTGGTAGATTTGCAGTGGTATGATACTCCTTCCATTTCAATATGATCGCTTGCACAGTGCTCCTTGGGATGTTTAAAGTTTTGGAAATCATTTTGTATCCAAATCCGGACTTAAACTTCTCCACAACAGTATCACGGACCTGCCTGTTGGGTTCCTTGGTTTTCATGATGCTCTCTGTGCTTCAAACAGAACCCTGAGACTATCACAGAGCAGGTGCATTTATACGGAGACTTGGTTACACACAGGTGGATTATATTTATCATCATTAGGCATTTAGGATAACATTGGATCATTCAGAGATCCACAATGAACTTCTGGAGCGAGTTTGCTGCACTGAAAGTAAAGGGGCCGAATAATATTGCACGCCCCACTTTTCAGTTTTTGAATTTCCACAAAAATTTTAAATAACCAATAAATTTTGCTCAACTTCACAATTGTGTTCCACTTGTTGTTGATTCTTCACCAAAAATTTACATTTGGTATCTTTATGTTTGAAGCATGATATGTGGGAAAAGGTTGAAAAGTTCAGGAGGCCGAATACTTTTGCTAGGCACTGTAGATGTTTTGTTCGAACTAGCGTTCCAATCTTGCAGAAAGTAACTTTATTAGTTTTATTTGTTTGCAGCGTTTATAGCAAAATAACTGATTAGTGCCTTAAATAATATAACTTATCAATCAGTAATCCTGTAAGAAGATCTATTAGACTAGCATTGATAATTGGAAGAGCTTTGGGAATCATTATTCCATTAAATATAAACTCATTGTTATTTTTGGCCAGTATACGCATTCCCTGGTGCAGCAATGATACCAAAACTCTTGTTAACATGATTAAACATGAGACTAATTAACTATTTTAATTTTATCAACTAGGAATAATTAACCCCTTCATCGGAGCAAGTTGGATAATGAACCTCTTGCCTGTTTATGCAGTATCTTCACTATATCAGAAATACTCATACTCCAAATCCAGAACGTTGTTGGAAATACCTTAATTAAAAAAAATAAAAATGTATTTTTAGATATGTAAAACATGTAAGGTTGATGGTAGAAAAAGATATGTTGCACCTACTTTGCTATTTTATGATATATATTTTTTTCATCTTTGGTTTGGTATATGTTTATTAAACTTCCATATCTTCTGGAGGTTTGTTCCAATCATATTTTATTAGTTTAGTAAAATAATTGCCCACATTTACTAAGGTGGCTGCATATATTTTTTGGGGTGTAGTTTGAGTCAAAATTCTGGCACAAAACTTTTAAATGCTTTTTTTACTCTTTGCCACAGAAAAATTATACTATACAGTGGACAATGCTAAGCAGAGTTGTAATTAGCAACAAATAAAGGATGATTTCAATAGATAAGTCAACCATATAATGTATAGAGGTCATTGTACTCTGCCCAGTCTTTTTGTTCTATAGACAAATATGGCACTACCAGTTGAGTCTCTCAGTGGATTACTGCTCTCTGTGGCCAAATGAGTGCGGTCGTAAAAGAAAATGCTTCTATTTTTTTAATTATTAGAAGAAATTAGTAAATGCAGGACAATGTTTTCTGACATTGATCTTGATCTTCGCCTTTGATAAACTTCAGATTGTGATTTTGTTCTTGTGTTTATCTCTCATTAAAAGCTCTTTCTCCCCAAACCTTATTGAAACTTAAAATATTTTAAGGTTTTGACCTTACACCATTTTTGTAGCCATCTTTGTATTCTTTCTATATTATCCAAGCCTTTTTGTTCATGACATTTCAAGAACTGAATACCCCTTGAACACAATATTACAGACATGGCCTCACTACCATTCCATTCCATTCAATGGGATCACAATAGCTATCTCTCATACCTTTGACTATGCAGTTTAGCATTTGACTAGTGCTCCTTACTGCTTTGCCACAACACTGACCCAGTAGTCAAATAGCCCTAAATCATTGTTTTCTGAAGTCCTAACTGGCACAGAACAACCAGTACGATACTTGATTCCTAAGGGTGCTTTCAAATGCGTTTAGGCATCCATTCAGTGGCTTACATTGGGGCTTACATCCAAAATCCCCTCAAAATGAGATTTGGACCAACAGGGCCATAGACTAAAATGGTGCCGAAAGAGCGAATGTGCACTCTGCGTGTATGATTTTTGGGTGTAAACAACTACTGGAGGCGGACACCCAGATACAGTTTGCTATGTCTGAGTGTCAGTTCCAGCAGGCATAAATGACCAAAAATAATGCACGGTAGACCGAACTTTCCCTCTGTCAGCACCATTATAGTCAATGGCCCCGCCGGCAAAAACATTTGAATCCCGGTCTGTGACTGAGCAAGTGTGTCCATACGATTCCCAGTATTACCTGACATCTACTGTCCTCCTGGAAATACACAGTTCAACTCACTAGTATTTGACAGCAGCACCAAGGAAGCAGACCCCATCAAAAACTACAGGATGTACATATACTGTTCTGGGGAAGGTGCCATCGGCTACAGCTGTCAAAATTACCCAAGCGAGTCAAGTGACTTGTGAACACAGCACAACTACACCAGGTCAGTGTATCACTGTAACCTGCTTTTACAACAGCATCTCCATGTGATGCCCTATGTGCACAGGGCTTATTTTTGTCTACCTGATAGAATACTTGGGGGTGAGAGATGTGATGGCTAAAAAAAACTACAATCCTGGCATTTTTATGGCATTCTTTGTGCGGGATAAATAGTAAGTTCAGGGACTAGGTAAAAAAATCCAAAGCATATGCCCTGCCCAGTTCTAGTGATGTCACTGCCTATTATAAACCTTTTGTGTTTTCCTCAAATAGGCATACCTTACCTATCACTTATAACTAGTCTTTATTCAGGATTCACATTATTAAAGAAGCACTCCCATCAAAAATGTTTGAATATTGTGCAATCATGATATTATATAGGACGGTGAACTAGCAATTGCTCATTTTCCCCTTCTACCCAGCTAAAACTTCTGTTTTTCATTAGGGCTATCACATCACTTGATTAAAAACAGACTAACTGAATCCTAAGCTCTATGAAAAAAACAGGAGGTCAATTTTCCTTATATGAGATACAGGGATAGAAAAAGAACTATATAACGATGAGCACACCTGACGGTACGAATAAATCTAATCAGTCTTTATTGGCAAAAAGGGCATACATTTAATAACATGTAAAATTATACAATATAACCAGGGGCTGGCTGGCAAATTTTAGCCTGGGGAGCAAGCATACAGCAGTGGCCCATGAGTAGCGGCCCATCCTTAAAGGGGTTGTTGGATCTTATGCACCATACACTACCTCCATAACACCACAATATAGTCCCTCCATAACACCACAATACAATACCTCCATATCACCTTGTCCACCACACAGCTTCTCAACAGAACAGGACACTGCCCCACTAACCAATGAACAATGCTTTACTAATACCATCATTATGTGCCTCAGCCAGGGGCGGATTATCAGAGGGTCAATATGGGCAGTAGCCCAGGGCCCAGTGGTCTGGGGGGGCCCTGGGCTACCGCACAGATTGACCCTCTGATAATCATCTATGAATGCCGGTGGCCGCCGCCGGCATTTATGTGCCCCCCTGCCATACCCGGTGGGCAGAGAGAGGGGGCCCGCATCGGGACCCTTCTCATCTGCTCTCCGGGCCCCTTCCGGCGCTGCGGCGGTTTCCTATTGACGTGCGGGCGTGCTCCCGCACGTCAATAGTTAACAACAGCCGCCAGCCAATTGGAGGCTGACGGCTGATGTCGGCCGCAGGCGCACACGTCGCCGGCGTCTGACGTCATTGTCAGTCGCCGGCGAGCGTGCGCTGCTGCAGGGAGCTCGCCGCCGGGAGCGCGGACAGGTGAGGAGACTGCTTGCTTTTTTTTTTTTTTTTTTTTTATAATGGTGGACACACTGAGCGCAATGCTGGAGGACACTGGGGCAGATTGCTGGAGGACACTGGGGCAGATTGCTGGAGGACACTGGGGCAGATGGCTGAAGGACACTGGGGCAGATTGCTGGAGGACACTGGGGCAGATGGCTGGAGGACACTGGGGCAGATTGCTGGAGGACACTGGGGCAGATTGCTGGAGGACACTGGGGCAGATGGCTGGAGGACACTGGGGCAGATGGCTGGAGGACACTGGGGCAGATGGCTGGAGGACACTGGGGCAGATGGCTGGAGGACACTGGGGCAGATTGCTGGAGGACACTGGGGCAGATGGCTGGAGGACACTGGGGGAGATGGCTGGAGGACACTGGGGCAGATTGCTGGAGGACACTGGGGCAGATGGCTGGAGGACACTGGGGCAATGCTGGAGGACACTGGGGCAGATTGCTGGAGGACACTGGGGCAGATGGCTGGAGGACACTGGGGCAGATGGCTGGAGGACACTGGGGCAGATTGCTGGAGGACACTGGGGCAGATTGCTGGAGGACACTGGGGCAGATTGCTGGAGGACACAGGGGCAGATTGCTGGAGGACACTGGGGCAGATTGCTGGAGGACACTGGGGCAGATGGCTGGAGGACACTGGGGCAGATGGCTGGAGGACACTGGGGCAGATTGCTGGAGACACTGGGGCAATGCTGGAGACACTGGGGGAAATGCTGGACATACTGGGGCAGATTGCTGGACACGGTTGGTAATATTCTGGACACACTGTCTGGGGGCAATGCTGGACGCACTGGGGCAGATTGCTGGACACACTGTCTGGAGGCAATATGCTGGACACACTGGGGCACTATGCTGGACATACTGGGGTAGATTGCTGGACACACTGGGGGTAATATGCTGGACACACTGGGGCAGATTGCTGGACACACTGGGGCAGATTGCTGGACACACTGTCTGGGGGCAATGCTGGACACACTGGGGGCAATATGCTGGAGACACTGGGGCAGATTGCTGGACACTGGGGCAATATGCTGGACATACTGGGGCAGATTGCTGGACACACTGGGGGCAGGACTGGAGGCATGGGCAGAATGTAGACACGGGGCATGATTGGAGACACGGGGCAGAATGAAAGACATGGGGCAGGATTGGATCATGGGGCAGGATGGATACGATGGAGACATATGGGGCAGGATGTGGAGATCATATGGGGTAGAATGGATACTCATGAGGGCAGGATGCGAGAACATATGGCTGGAGCCAGGAATGAGACACACGGGGCCAGGATGTGGAATATTATTACCATAGGGGCTAATTAAGGGATATTATTACTGCAGTGATGTATTTATTTTATTTTTTGAGTATACTGTTTTAACCCTTGTCAGGCTGCATAATTTTACAACCTTAACAGGCTGCATAGGTACAATTGTACCTTCACATATACCTCCACTGTGGGAAGACTTTACTTGGTTTCAGAAACTAAAGTTCATTCAGCTACAAATGTTATGCTGATATCTATTGTTCAGTGTTGTTACTGGTCACTTATGTTGCTGTCAATTAAGTTAATTCAAACTGGGAGTGGCTTCTACTTGTCTTCCTGCCTCCCTCCTCTCATTAGCCATTTTGCTGTTCATCTCATTGCTGTGAGCACACATTTCTAGGCTTGTGAAGTCTTCAATTTCTTGGAAACGAAGGTAGGAAAGTCTCACAGCATCTAACAGCCAGTTATACCTTTATTCTCATTATGTGGGGACAGAACAGTCAAATTGTCTTTCAGCCTGGACTTGGCTTACATATATTTTGTATGAAACTTATCACTATAGGTATAATTTTTATACGAAAAATGGATAATAATTAGTATCTACATATTGTTTTACGATGTTTTATTTATATTCAGCACAAAATACGAAGCCAAAATTCATCTAGCAAGTCATCATGAGTGATAGTAATGCTGGATCTAGTTTCCGCCATAATCCAAGAAAACGTGTTTGCAGGTTAGTATAATTTTGTGAAAAGCCAATAATGTAGTATTTCGGAAAATTATTTATTTTACATTTTTTCATATTTACAGATTTACGTCTGACGAAATAATGCGAATGCTAGAAGAATCTGATTCTGAGCATGAGGATGAACCATATGTTCCATCTGATGATGAAAACTATGTACCACAAGTGGATGTTACTGAAGAAGATTCAGACATTGAACAAGAAATGGTCATAGAGCATTAAAATGAATACGAATCAGACGAAAGTGTTGAGGATGATTCTGTGCCTCAAAGTGCAGGCGACATTTGGACTGCTAAGGATGAAACTCAATGGTGCAGTAATCCACTGCCAAATGCACAAACAAAATCTCGTAATGTCCTACGACAAAGAGGTGGCCCTGCAGCAATCAGCAACCTATATACAGCAAAAGAGCTATTCAAGTCCATCATGACTCCCGAGATGTGTGACATCATATTACGGGAAACGAATCGAAAGGCCAAGAGAGTTTGTGATGCTTACAACAACGAACTGGTACAACGTTTTCCTGATTCTTCCAAACGGCCACCACAAAAAACATTCAAGCAATTTACTGAAACTGAACTTCATGCATTTTTGGGCATACTGCTTGCTGCTGGTGTGCACAGAGCCAACAAAGAGAATCTGGAGGAAATGTGGAATGTTGCTGCTCTGCCTCTTATACGTGCAGCCATGTCTCGTGACCGCTTCAAGATGATACTCAGATTTATCAGGTTTGACAACGAAAATACACGTGCAGAACGTGTGCAAACAGATAAAGCTGCACCAATACGGGACATCTGGACAATGCTGAACAGTAATCTGGAGAGAGCCTACAAGCCATATCATTGTATCACCGTCGACGAGCAATTATTTCCATTTAGAGGTCATACTAAATTTACCCAGTATATACCTTCAAAACCAGCTAAATATGGCATAAAGATTTTCTGGGCTTGTGACTCATCAAATGCCTACCCTTTACAAGGTCAGCTCTACACTGGGAAACCAACTGATGGTCCTCGACAAGTAAACATTGGAGAACGAACAGTATTGGACCTAGTGAGCTCGTATAAAGGCTCTGGAAGAAATGTCACCACCGATAACTTCTTTACAACCATGGAACTAGCTAAGGTATTGAACTCCTGGAACATGACACTAGTTGGTACAGTGAGAAAAAACAAAAGGTTCCTACCTAACAACATGCAGCCTGCCAAAGAAAGGCCTGTATACTCGACAAATTTTGCCTACAATCATGATGCAACAGTCTGTTCATATGTACCAAAGAAGAACAAATCAGTCGTGCTTCTATCATCTATGCACATGACGGGAGAAGTTGAAGAGACACTAGCAGCCAAGCCAGAGATAATAAAATACTACAACATAACAAAAGGTGGCGTTGATGTTATGGATAAAATGTTGGGAGAGTACACTGTGAAACGACGAACATCACGTTGGACTTTGGCATTTTTCTACAATATGATTGATGTCAGTGGGTTAGCATCCTACATCATCTACAGAGAACACAATCCAAGCTTCAGGGCAAAGGATCAACGAAGAAAGTTCCTGAAAGATCTCGCAAATCAGCTGTGTATGATTGCAATTGAAGATCGTAGTACAAACAAAATGATAATGAGAAACCATTTTCTTCGAGGTGCAGTAGAAATGGTGCTTGGACGATGCATTGTGGTAGCATCGCAGCCAGCAGCTGGCCCCAAAATACCTCATGGTAGTCGTGGACCCTCCCCTGTTGTTGGTAGTTGCTATGTCTGCAGAGACCTGAGGCGAAAACAACGCAAGACTAGAAAGTCTTGTGTGGTTTGTGTGAAACCCATTTGCGATGAACACTCTGTAGCAAAGCCAACATGCATTACTTGCAAAGAAAATCAATAAAAAAAAGTTTCTTACATTTTCTTTTATAATGTAAATGAACAGTTTTTTACTTGTTTATAATAGTTAAATAGCATTATCATTAAAAAAAAATTTATGCTTTTTCCCTTGCATTATCTTCATTCAAAATATATGAGGTACATTTGTACCTATGCAGCTTGTTATGGATGCAAAAAGATCTCGACCCCTTATCTCGGAAGCGGGTGGAGATATTTTATTGAAATTTGGCCAATATATTCTGGACCAAAAATGTAGAGATGTCACGAAATTTCAGCCCTCTACGTCTTTTCAAAAAAAAGTTATTGCAATTTTAAAACGGAATAGTTACAATTGTACCTATTCAGCCGGATAAGGGTTAAATGGGGGTCGGTCCTGTTACTGTGCAGAGTGACACTATATCGCCTTTTTTTCTTCATGTGGTGTAATGTAGAAGTTGTGAAAAATTAAGTAATGTGTTCTACAAGCGGAGCTCGAGATAACTGTTATTTCCTGCAGAAACGAGTCCTGGCTGGAAGAAATGATGGCGGTCTGTGCTGGATGAAAGATGAAAGACTTCACCTAGAGACGTCACTGGTGAGTCAGTGTTACCTATACACTGACACTATACACTGTATACTATATAGAGGTCCTGTGTATAATGTCACCAGTGATCTCTGTATTACCTCTACACAGACACTGCATACTAAGTACAGATCTCCTGTGAATACTGGCACTTATGGTGATAGTATTGTGTTGTTGTTTTTTACTGATCAGTATTGTAGTATTCAGTCACTATGTGGTGGTAATATGTGGTCTGGAAATGGTGTTGTGGTATTTGTCCCTTGTATGTGATATTTGGTCACCAAGTGGTGGTAATATGTGGTCTTGACAAGGTGCGGTGGTATTTGTTCCTTGTATGTGATATTATTCGATCACTGTGGATGTAATTTGTGGTCTGGTCATGGGGCGGGGGGCGGTGGTATTTGTTCCTTGTATGTGATATTATTGGTCAAAATATACCTAAATTGTATTGCAGATTCTACCAAATATTTAATAGGTTACAGTAGAGTAGGGCCCGGCCATTTTTCTGGAATAATCTGGTTCGGGTATATCATGACCCCCGTCACATGACCCCCGTCACATGACCCCCGTCACATGACCGGGGGGAGGGGGGGCCCACAGTGTCTGAACAGCCCAGGGCCCTGGCTACCCTTAATCCACCCCTGGCCTCAGCAAAACCTACACAGTGTCTGAACAGTACCACACACACATATCCATATGTACGAGCTCAGCGCCAGTATGGTCGTGTGTGTGGTCAGGGACCCGGTTGAAATAAGCCCCTAGAATGATGGCACCTCTGGCGAGGAGTTTTGTGTATGCAGTCAGGGACCCGGCTGAAATAAGCTATTAGAACTCCGGCTCCACTGGAGAGGAGCTGCAAGTTGGTTGGACTGCATGACCACTGTCGGCACTACACAGTAGCTGTGTCCCCTGTGAGCTAAACAGGGCACAGCGTTCTCTTTATTACGGGCTCTGTGAAGTAACAGAGTTCATTTGTACTAGTTTGCTTCGCCGCCTTGCTTAACAGCAGGTTCTTTCCTGCACGGTGGATCCCGGGTTGCAAACGCACCTATCTCAGCTAATAAATATATTCGGTGCGTTCCGCCAACCCTAACACCCCCCTTTCGCCCCATCCAAAATAAAATTAAAAAAAATCAAACACACACACCAAACATGTGGAAGAAGGTGCTCTGGTCAGATGAAACCAAAATCAAACTTTTTGGCAACAATGCCAAACGATATGTTTGGCGTAAAGGCAACACAGCTCATCACCCTGAACACACTATCGCCACTGTCAAACATAGTGGTGGCAGCATCATGGTTTGGGCCTGCTTTTCAGGGACAAGGAAGATGGTTAAAATTGATGGGAAGATGGATGGAGCCAAATACAGGACCATTCTTGAAGAAAACCTGTTGGAATCTGCAAAAGACCTGAGACTGGGACGGAGATTTGTCTTCCAACAAGACTATAATCCCAAACATAAAGCAAAATCTACAATGGAATGGTTCACAAATAAACCTATCCAGATGTTAGAATAGCCAAGTCAAAGTCCAGACCTCAATCCAATCGAGAATCTGTGGAAAGAGCTGAAAACTGCTCTTCACAAACGATCTCCATCAAACCTCACAGAGCTCGAGCTGTTTGCCAAGGAAGAATGGGCAAGAATTTCAGTCTCTCGATGTACAATGCTGGTAGAGACATACCCAAAGCGACTTCCAGCTGTAAAAGCAGTAAAAGGTGGTGCAACAAAGTATTTAGTTAAAGGGGCAGAATAATATTGCACGCCCCACTTTTCAGTTCTTGAATGTCCACAAAAATTTAAAATAACCAATAAATGTCGTTCAACTTCACAATTGTGTTCCACTTGTTGCTGATTCTTCACCAAAAATTTACATTTGGTATCTTTATGGTTGAAGCATGATATGTGGGAAAAGGTTGAAAAGTTCAAGGGTGCCGAATACTTTCGCAAGGTACTGTATATATATATATATATATATATATATATATATATATATATACACATACATATACATACAGTCATGGCCAAAAGTATTGACACCCCTGCAATTCTGTCAGATAATACTCAGTTTCTTCCTGAAAATGATTGCAAACACAAATTCTTTGGTAATATTATCTTCATTTAATTTGTCTTAAATGAAAAAACACAAAAGAGAACGAAGCAAAAAGCAAAACATTGATCATTTCACACAAAACTCCAAAAATGGGCCAGACAAAAGTATTGGCACCCTCAGCCTAATATTTGGTTGCACAACCTTTAGCCAAAATAACTGCAACCAACCAGTTCCGGTAACCATCAATAAGTTTCTTACAATGCTCTGCTGGAATTTTAGACCATTCTTCTTTGGCAACCTGCTCCAGGTCCCTGATATTTGAAGGGTGCCTTCTCCAAACTGCCATTTTGAGATCTCTCCACAGGTGTTCTACGCGATTCAGGTCTGGACTCATTGCTGGCCACCTTAGAAGTCTCCAGTGCTTTCTCTCAAACCATTTTCTAGTGCTTTTTGAAGTTTGTTTTGGGTCATTGTCCTGCTGGAAGACCTATGACCTCTGAGGGAGACCCAGCTTTCTCACACTGGACCCTACATTATGCTGCAAAATTTGTTGGTAGTCTTCAGACTTCATAAAACCATGCACACGGTCAAGCAGTCCAGTGCCAGAGGCAGCAAAGCAACCCCAAAACATCAGGGAACCTCTGCCATGTTTGACTGTAGGGACCGTGTTCTTTTCTTTGAATGCCTCTTTTTTTCTCCTGTAAACTCTATGTTGATGCCTTTGCCCATAAAGCTATACTTTTGTCTCATCTGACCAGAGAACATTCTTCCAAAACGTTAAAGGCTTTTTAAGGTAAGTTTTGGCAAACTCCAGCCTGGCTTTTTTATGTCTCGGGGTAAGAAGTGGGGTCTCCCTGGGTCTCCTACCATACAGTCCATTTTCATTCAGATGCCGATGGATAGTACGGGTTGACACTGTTGTACCCTCGGACTGCAGGGCAGCTTGAACTTGTTTGGATGTTAGTTGAGGTTCTTTATCCAACATCCGCGTGATGAAATCTCTTGTCAATTTTTCTTTTCCATCCACATCTAGGGAGGTTAGCCACAGTGCCATGGGCTTTACACTTCTTGATGACACTGCGCACGGTAGACACAGGAACATTCAGGTCTTTGGAGATGGACTTGTAGCCTTGAGATTGCTCATGCTTCCTCACAATTTGGTTTCTCAAGTCCTCAGACAGTTCTTTGGTCTTCTTTCTTTTCTCCATGCTCAATGTGGTACACACAAGGACACAGGACAGAGGTTGTCAACTTTAATCCATGTCAACTGGCTGCAAGTGTGATTTAGTTATTGCAAACACCTGTTAGGTGCCACAGGTAAGTTACATGTGCTGTTAATTACACAAATTAGAGAAGCATCACATGACTTTTCGAACAGTGCCAATACATTTGTCCACCCCCTGTTTTATGTTTGGTGTGGAATTATATTCAATTTGGCTTTAGGACTATTCTTTTTGTGTTTTTTCATTTAAGACAAATTAAATGAAGATAATAATACCAAATAATTTGTGTTTACAATCATTTTCAGGAAGAAAATGATTATTATCTGACAGAATTGCAGGGGTGACAGATAATTTTGGCCATGCCTGTATATATACCGTATATACTCGAGTATAAGCCGATATTTTCAGCCCATGTTTTTAGGCTGAAAGTGCCCCTCTCTGCTTATACTCGAGTCATTGTCCAAGGGGGTCGACGGGGGAGGGGGAGCGGCAGCTGTCAGATAATACTCATCTGCTCCGGCGCGTCTCTGCATGTCCCTGCTTCTCCGGCGCCTACAGCTTTTCCTGTGTTCAGCGGTCACGTGGTATCGCTCATTAAAGTAATGAATATGGACACGACTTCACTCGCATAGGGGTGGAGTGCATATTCATTACTTTAATGAACAGTATCATGTGACCACTGATTACAGGAACAAGCTGCTGGCATCAGAGACTATTGCATCGGAGAAGTTGCCAGGGACCACGCCGGGAGGGTGAGTATAACGGGGAGGGTAAGCATTCCGATATTCACCTGTCCCCGTTCCACCGCAGCGCGCCGCTCCTTCTTAGGCATCCTCTGCAGTGACTGTTCAGGTCAGAGGGCGTGATGAAGTGATTAGGTGCACACTGACCTCTGCCTGAACAGTCACTGCAGAGGAAGGGGAAGACGGAGTGGTGCGCAGCGGTGGAACAGGGACAGGTGAATATCGCAAGTGTCGGTGTCCCCACCTGCTCAGGACAAGAGGTGAGTATGTCATTTTTTTTTATCGCAGCAGCAGCATATGGGGCAAATGTTTCTATGGAGCATCTTATGGGGCCAAAATCAACCTTTGTGCAGCATTAAATGGGGCATAATCTATGGAGCATCTTATGGGGCCATAATCAACCTTTATGTAGGATTGTATGGGGCAAATGTTTCTATGGAGCATCTTATGAGGCCATATTCAACCTTTGTGCATCATTATATGGGGCATATTTTTGTATGAAGCATCTTATGGGGCCCATCATGAACTTTATGGAGCATTACATGGGGCGTATTTTGTATGGAGCATCTTATAGGGCCCATTATGAACTTTATGGAGCATTATATGGGGCTCCTAATTCAGTATAGATATTCAAAAACATTTAAAGGGAACCTGTTACCTCAAAAATCGAAGATGAGCTGCGGCCACCGGTATCAGGGGTTAATCTACAGAATTCTGCGCACAGTATAACGGCGCTGACCTCACATTGTGTGTAGGTTACTGTGCACAATCCTGCTGAGAGGGGCACTTTAATTATGCCATTTATGTCACAAAGGATATGCCGGGGCTGAGAACTATCCACCATGCTGGTTCCGGCGGGGCTGACCACTATTCACCACGCGGGATACGCCAGGGCCGATCACTATTTGACTCGCTGGATACGCCGGGGCCGATGACTATCCGCCATACAGGGTACTCTGGGACTGATATATACACTTTACAAATTTGATATTTGAAAGTGAAATTATGGGCTGTCCACACACTCGCAAACATGCATGCTCACACACATGCATGCTCAAAGACAGGAAAAACACACACCCAGGAAAACACACACACAGTGGCATAACTACAAAATTATGGGCCCCGGTGCGAACTTTCAAATGGGCCCACCCACCATGCCAAAATATTTTCCACCCAAATTCACATTTTCCTTATTCATTTTGCACGCTATAGTTTTATTGCAAAGTTTTATAGTGTGACCTCAGTGGCGTAACAATGCTGTGCCCCATCCTGGTATATATTTGTCCCCCATACTGCCGTTATGTAATGTATAAAAGAAAATAAACCATTATACTCATCAGGGGCTTACACAGAAGTCATGGGGATCCATATAAGAAGTATAGTGCACCCCCATAGTCCTCCTTATAATATAATGCACCTCCATAATCCTCTATATAATATACTGCACAGTTCATAGTCATCCATATAGTATAATACACTCCCCATAGTCCTCCATATAGAATAATACATTCCCCATAGTCCTCCATATAGTATTAGACACTCCACATAGTCCTCCATATATTAAAATACACTCCTCATAGTGCTCCATATAGTATAATACACTGCTCAGTCCTCCATATAGGATAATATACTCCTCAGTCCTCCATATAGTATAATACACTGCTCATAGTGCTCCATATAGTATAATGCACCCCTCATAGTCCTCCATATAGTATAATACACTCCTCATAGTCCTCCATATAGTATAATACACTCCTCATAGTCCTCCATATATTAAAATACACTGCTCAGTTCTCCATATAGTATAATACACTCCTCATAGTGCTCCATATAATATAATCCACCGCCATAGTCATCCATGTCATACAATTCAGTTCCCATAATATAATGAACCCCATAGTTCTTCATATAGTATAATGTCAGTGTCTCCGGTACGTGAGAAAACTGTCACCACATGTACCAGAGACACTGACGTGTGAAACCGGCCTAACACAGACTTTCTGGAGAAGTCCATGCATGAACACTATGTGTTCGCAGGGGTGAACCTAGCCTCCCTGCTGCCTGAGGCAAACTTCAAAATGGCACCCTCCCCCCCCCCCCCACATAGTAAAATCAGTTCAAATAAATCTGGTATACTCTTTACTCGCCTAACCTGATGCACATGTAAAATATATTCCTATTTAAAAAGTGTATGGATTTGAAACATCGATATTTACTCGTTACATTTTTGTTTAAGTAGTAGAAAATAAAGGATTTTAAGAACACTACTCACTGTATGGTTTCAGCTTCAGAAATCCACTGTGGGAGGATTAACTCCTTTCAGTGTATTATTATTATTATTATTTATTTATATAGCGCCATTAATTCCATGGTGCTGTACATGTGAAAAGGGGTTACATACAGGGTTATAGATATCGTTAACAGTAAACAAATTTAGTGACAGTGACAGAGTGGTACAGAAGGGAGAGGACCCTGTCCTTACCGGATTACCGGAGGCCCTGTAGAACAGTCACATCTCCTGTGTTCTACACATGAGATCGTCGTGGGACATTAGTTATTAAATGGACTAGGGTGGAAAGGTAAGTATATGTTGGTTTATTATTTTATTTTTGTTGCAGGAGACGCGGGCGTCGGAGACTAGGTGTTTTTTACAATTGAACATAGTCGTGGGATAATGGGACTACATTCCCATCATCGTCTCATGTTGTCACTGTTATATGTGAAAATGTGAAAGCAGACAAAGACGGATGGGAGTAGTAGTCCCATCAGACGATGCCTGGCTACACAGACAGAAACACACAGACCCGCACAGATCTAAAATATATAATGTCCAGAGCTATATATGATATATAATGTCCAGAGAGATCTAAAACATATAATTTCCAGAGATCTATAATATATATAATGTCCAGGCAAATTTATAATATATAATGTCCAGAGATATATTTAAACACCGACTATCTGGGAGCAAACATTGCCTACTGAGTGTGTTCACACAGGCAGAGACGAGGCTATGTATAGTGACCTGCAGAGCAGAATTTCAAAGAGCGGATCTGCACTATGGGGTCATTGCAGGTGACAGCCTCAGCTATGCTGCATTTTACACCTTCAGCTCTGCAGCCTACAATCCTCACATCTTGCATTTCATATCCTCCGCTCTTGCAGATTTAACAACCTTTTTTTTTACTTGATACCATTCTTCTTTATCTGACACCCTCTGTCACTTCTATTTCCCTCAGCTCTACTACACTCAACAAACTCATGCAGCTTCTTCTGAAATAGTAACCTTACCCGCATTTGATATTCAGTTTGGAATATCTGACAAATTGAGATTTTATTACATCTGACAACCTCAACTTTATTTATTCTGACAACAAGCTAAATGCGACTAAAAACAGCTTCCTGATAACCTCAGTTTTGCTCTATCTTACAGGCAAAATCTTTGTCTGTGAAACCCCAGCTCATCAGGTATATGATAACCGCAGCTCTGCTACATCTGACCTCACCTTTGCTCGATCCAACAAACTCCAGCCTGCTGAATCTGACAACCTCACAGTCTTAGCAGGACCATATCTGACAACCTCAGCTCATCCACATAGGGTAACAACTCTGCTACATCGGACTTCCTTACTGCTTTCAGATCTGAAAACCCCAGCTGGTTCACATAGCTTATCTACTTCTGACAGTCTGATGGAGGGAAGCGGTGAACTGTGACAGAGCAGTGCAGCAGCATCAGCATGCAGGGCAGGCAGGAGATGTTTACAATTACTTACTGCTCTGTGCGACTAGTCCCAGCAATGTGTGTGTCCCAGCAGGTCGGGAGACTGGATACCGCCTCTGCACCTCAACCTGGGTAAGTGGTAACAGTCACCTGCCTGGTGTTGTGATAGTGTCAGCAAGTGTCAGCAGGGATTACAGGGACAGTTGTCACCACGTGTTTTGACTGCCACTCTTCCATCCACCCCGTCTTTAGGGATGCTCCGCCACCTGAGGCAAAGTACTCAACTTGCCTCATGATAGCAGCGCCCCTGGGTGTTCAGTATGGACCCGAACTTTACTATTTGAGTTCGCCCATCTCTACTCAAGATGCTTTACTGTTGGTTTTACAAGTCTCATTGTAGTATTCACCTTTTCTTCTCTGGAAAATCATTCTTCCAGATTTCCTAAACATGAAGACACAAAAGAGAATAGTAAAACCAAAAACACTCAGTTTGAAAAAATGTTGCAGTAATCCGCAAGTGCTAGTAAAAGATGTAAAAAACAGGGTATTTGGTTGATACGTTTTTTGCAAAAAAAGTATACTAAGCTGATCTACCAATCTTCACGGTATACCCTTATCAGAGCAGTCCTAACTAATGTATGCAATCCCTATCTGATGTATTTAAAAACCTGATCATCTGTATATAACCTGTGTGAACAGGGTTTAGAGAGGAAAAATCCATGTGTGCATACAGGGTAGAACAGCTTTTGTGCAGATAGCCCAACAGGAGTGGTGGAACTCCCCAGTCTTGTAGACACAAGAGAACAATTATGGAAACAGGAACACATGGGCTACTTGCACAGTGAACAAGTCTGTATGATCATGTTCACACACCACCAAGAAACCTGAAGACACAAAAGAGAATAGTAAAACCAAAAACACTCAGTTTGAAAAAATGTTGCAGTAATCCGCAAGTGCTAGTAAAAGATGTAAAAAACAGGGTATTTGGTTGATACGTTTTTTGCAAAAAATGTATACTAAGCTGCTCTACCAATCTTCACGGTATACCCTTATCAGAGCAGTCCTAACTAATGTATGCAATCCCTATCTGATGTATTTAAAAACCTGATCATCTGTATATAACCTGTGTGAACAGGGTTCAGAGAGGAAAAATCCATGTGTGCATACAGGGTAGAACAGCTTTTGTGCAGATAGCCCAAGAGGAGTGGTGGAACTCCCCAGTCTTGTAGACACAAGAGAACAATTATGGAAACAGGAACAGATGGGCTACTTGCACAGTGAACAAGTCTGTATGATCATGTTCACACACCACCAAGAAACCTGAAGACACAAAAGAGAATAGTAAAACCAAAAACACTCAGTTTGAAAAAATGTTGCAGTAATCCGCAAGTGCTAGTAAAAGATGTAAAAAACAGGGTATTTGGTTGATACGTTTTTTGCAAAAAATGTATACTAAGCTGCTCTACCAATCTTCACGGTATACCCTTATCAGAGCAGTCCTAACTAATGTATGCAATCCCTATCTGATGTATTTAAAAACCTGATCATCTGTATATAACCTGTGTGAACAGGGTTCAGAGAGGAAAAATCCATGTGTGCATACAGGGTAGAACAGCTTTTGTGCAGATAGCCCAAGAGGAGTGGTGGAACTCCCCAGTCTTGTAGACACAAGAGAACAATTATGGAAACAGGAACACATGGGCTACTTGCACAGTGAACAAGTCTGTATGATCATGTTCACACACCACCAAGAAACCTGAAGACACAAAAGAGAATATTCTCTTTTGTGTCTTCAGGTTTCTTGGTGGGGTGTGAACATGATCATACAGACTTGTTCACTGTGCAAGTAGCCCATGTGTTCCTGTTTCCAGATTTCCTAAACAGTCTGAAGGATCCTTCATCAGGAATTTAACTTTACCCAAGTCCTCCGCAGTCCAATACATGTGCTACTTGCAATGTTATTTCTTATGATGAAGCCCCCTTCACATTGTTAGGGATCATAATTAGTGATGAGTGAATATACTCATTACTCGAGATTTCTTGAGCACGCTCGGGGGTCCTCCTAGTATTTTTTAGTGCTCGGAGATTTAGTTTTTGTGGCGCAGCTAAATGATTTACATCTGTTAGCCAGCATAAGTACATGTGGGGCTTGCCTAGTTGCTAGGGAATCCCCACATGTACTTATGCTGGCTAACAGATGTAAATCATTCAGCTGCAGCAAGAAAAATTAAATCTCCGAGCACTAAAAAATACTCGGAGGACCCCCGAGCATGCTCAAGAAATCTTGAGTAACGAGTATATTTGCTCATCACTAATCATAATAAAACTTATTTTTAGAAATATTTCTGTGTTCACTATTTGGTTTACGTCTCTACATTTATTTTAAAGGCTCGCATGTGTGCCGTTGTCTTTTCAGCTCCCACTAAACTATGCAAGTAAGAAGTTTTTTTTAGGTACATTCCATGTTATGTATGAACAACACTAAACTTCTCTTTATTTCTTAGAAACAGGTAAGCAGGAGTAACACACAGCTGCAGGACTCCACATGGGTTTGTTTGTAGCGTGTATCAGTGGTGAAATAAAGGTCTACATAAGAGCTGTAAACCCAAAATGAAAGAATATTGGCTATTGTTATCAAAACTTGCACAGTTGTTTCATTTTCAGCTTTTGTATACTGTAGATTTATTGGAACATATACAACAAAAGCTCTATATTTTTTTTTTTTTTACAGAAGTTAAGGAAATAGAATGACAGTGTCATGTAGACTAAGACTACCATACGTTTCATACACTGTAGTGGTACATGCATATTTCTGAATTATTCATGAAAATCAGGGGGCACGTTGTACCAGACATTTATGCAACAATTTACAATATTTTGTTTAGCAGTGTTTATAGGTTTAAATCATTTAAAATTCACTGTTATAACTGCCAAATCTGTAAACCACACATTACCTCAATTAGGGTAGCAACAGATTGTCCCTTATTTTTTATGATAAAAAAGTAAAATGAAATACTTCACAGTTTTGCATATTTATTCATCTAAACAAGCTACAAAATAATGTGGTGACATCTGTTGCCGTAATACATGATACCACCAAAATGCTGCCTTTCTCTCCGAACATAGCGAAACATGGTCAACAAAATGTAAAATACATTTTGCATAAAATTAAGGCAGTAATTTCAACTAAAAGCACAATCAATATAACATTTAAAAATAACATATGGATCTAGATGGTATAATTACTTTATTAAGTCTGTCTGTGTTTTCTTAAACTTTATTTTAAGTTATTAGAGGGAAAAAAACACTGTAGCTATGTGCCTCAGTGGATAAAGGGAAACTATCAGCATGTTTTTGCTATTTAATCTGAGAGCAGCATGATGTTGTCAAAAGTAGAGTTGAGCGAATTTGTTCGTTTCCCCACTTATTCAGCAAGCTATAGTGCTTGCCGAATAAGCTGCAGATGCATGAAGAGCCTGTGTGTTGAGCTCTCCATGCATGTGCTGTGATAGTGGCACAGCCGCGACACGCGCAGCTGCGGCGCCAGTCAGCTGATCAGCCGGTGCGCTCCATGTATCCGGGTTCCCTTTGCAGCTTATTCGGCAAGCGCTATAGCTTGCCAAATAAGCGGGGACCCAAACAACTTCGCTCAACTCTAGTCACAAGAAAGTTTTCTCAAACATTTCCAACTGTCATGGCAGCATCAGGGTCTGTGGATTCCACAGATCCAGACACTCCTCCTTGCAACTTCATAGATAGCTGTGGTCAGCACAATGACTCGGGCGTAGACTTCTAGAGCTGCAGCTCCTAGGCAGGTTAGGAATGAAATCTTTGCCGGACTTAACTTGTTGATTGCCTGTGGTCACATGCTGTAGGAGAACCAGTCGTGTCTGCTCTTTCCCTATTTAAGCCGGCTCCACTGTTCAGGTAATGCCAGCTATAGTTCTTTATCCTGGTCTAGAGAGTTCGACACGTCCTGCTTATTAGTGGTTATTTCTAAAGTTGTTGCAAGCGGTGTTTGGTTAACCCTTTCCTTTTCCCCTAAATGTCTTTATATTACTCTGTTGCCTCTCGGGCTGTACACTTTATTTCCTTTGTTTGCTCAGATGTGTATTACCTTCAGAGAGGTGTGTAAGTTATATTTTAGTTTACGTCCCCACTCCTCTGGACAAGAGGAACAGTGGGTGGGAATAATTCTCTATTGAGTGGGGACCTGCAAACATGGGGATGGCAGTGAAGACCCGCAGGCATTGTAAATGTTTTTTCTCCACTCTCTTTGGCTCATCTATGATGATCCTGATAGAACATCATAGGCCGAGTTTAAGTTCCGTCCTCTGCAACAGGGGGATCAGGTGGCAAAGGATTACTGTGCTGAGTTTCAGAGCTGGTCGACAGATGCACAGTGAAATGACCTGAAGCTGAAAAGCCATTTATTCCAGGGTTTACCTGAGAGGGTGAAGGAGGTTTTGTATGACACCCTCATTCTTTGGAGTGCACTATGTCTCTGGTAACACCTATTCACAGGCATTTTTGGCAGAGGTCCCATGACCCTAAAACATCCTGAGAGGGTATTTCTATACCTGTATTACCATCTGGAACATCACCTGAGCTCATGCATTTAGGAGGTACGTTCCGGGTGAGGAAAACCCCGATTTCACTCAAGAGGGGTGGAGTTTGTTTTTTTTGTGGTAAAACAGGACACTTTGTCAGTACTTGTCCCTTTGTGCCCAAATAGAGACAGCAGCCAGAAAACTCCTAGACTCCTAGAACCAGGTTCTTCGGGGATCTCCACCTGGATCCACGGATATCCTCCACTATGGTGTAGCGCAATGTTTGATACCTGCCAGGGTTAAGATTGGTGGCCAGGAAATTTCTGGGGCTTTTCTGAGGGGATACAGGGGCTGGAACTTCATACAGCGGTACTTCATTCGGAGAGCATATCGTGTTACATCTTCAGAGGTCTTCCTGCACAAGCAGTGTTGGGGTTTCCTTGGTTGGCCCTACAAAATCTAACTGTTGAATGGCAAATTCAGGAGATAACCATATGGAGCTTGCATTGTAAGGACAACTGTTCATGAACCTGTATTTCTGCGGTTACCACAAGCCTTACTTGTCCTCTCTCTGATTTTTGTGACATATTCTCAGAGAAAGGATGTCAGGAGTTACCACTAGAGATGAGAGAAAATCATCAGCTCCCTCCTTATTTGGCTAGATATAGTGATGAGCAAGTTTTCCCGAGCATGCTCGGGTGGTCTCTGAGTATTTGTGAGTACTTGGAGATTTAGTTTTTGTCAACGCAGCTGCATGATTTACGGCTGCTAGCCAGCCTGAGTACATTTGGGGGTTGTCATGTAATCCCCACATGTATTCAAGCTGTCCAGCAGCTGCAAATCATGCAGCTGCGTCAACAAAAACGAAATCTCCGAGCACTCACAAATACTCAACCACAAGAGCATGCTCGGGAAAACCCAAGCAATGAGTATACTTGCTCTTCACTAGTGCTTACCAAAGAAGCTGCATCGGGAACCTGGATACCTGGAGCACTCCCGACAATAAGCTCTTTGGCGCCACAGCTGCATGTGTCGTGGCTGTGTGACAGTCACAATGCACAGGCTTGCAATGCTTGTGTTGTGACTGTCACACAGCCGCGACACATGCAGCTGCGACGCCGAACAGCTGATTATTGGGAAAGCTCCAAGTATCAAGGTTCCCGATGTAGCTTCTTCGGTAAGTGCTATAGCTTGCCGAATAAGGAGTGAGCCAAAGATGTTTGCTCATCTCTAGTTACCACCTGTAGTGCAACAGTAGCACACTTATGCAGTGATGAGGCAGTGACCCAGCAAAGTTCCAAACAAGTCTCTTGAATGCGTTTACTTCACAGCACTAATGTCCAACTCATATAAACACAGCACACAATATCCTCCGGATCGCAGCCGTGCATATATCCTCTGGATTACATAGTCACTACACAAGCCGGCTACCTTCATGACAGGTTGCCGTGGGTACCTCCGTTTCAATGTCTCTTTACTCACAGCTATTCCACAGTACACAATATCCCTCAGTTTGCAGCTGTTACACATGCTAGTCCTCCTTTGGGCACAGGACAGTCTACCTTCAGTTCACCTCCAAGCACAAGACCGTCCACCTCCGAGACCAGCTACCATGGGCAACTGCACCGCTGTGTAAGCTGTGGGTGCCAGGTGTCTCAGCTCTCCTGGGTGTTTTGCTCCGCTGACCTGTGTTGCCTCACACAGGTAGAGTCCTTGCAGAGCCGACTGCTCTGTACTCCTTCAAACACCAGACTGACACTGAACTTGACACTGGACCTGTCACACCCATACCCTTTACTGCAGGAATTTTATCTGGGATCTGTGGCCTTCAGCCACATGGAAAACTCAGGTCTGGAATGAAACGGACTGCATGACTATCATGCTGCAATCTGTTTCAAAATACAAAAAACCTGAGCAGGCTTTTCCTAAATCTGCCTTGGACACTAGCATGGCCAAGACTAACACTTATTTTTTTAGTCTGCATTGCAATCACAGCTATGCCTGTGACTGCAATGCACTCTCATGGCTTCCATACACCTCCGTGCGCATCCTGGGGAGAACACACAGCGACACCTACCTGTGACATCGGTCAATGCCTCACAATTGTAATCACAGCTACGCATGTGACTGCAATGCAGCCCCAAGGCCTCAATACACCTCCGTGCGCATCCTTGGGAGAGCATACAGTAACCCCTGCCTCACACACCCCGTAGGTAATATGACTGTACCATGAGGTTGATTCTGAGAGCAATGTTGCCCAAGTGCAAACTTTTCAATTTATTTGGTCTGGATAGATTATCTCTCAAGGAGTATATTACTTAGAGTCTAGCTAAAGGACACATTTGGCCGCCTTCCTCGCCGGTAGCAACGGGGATTTTCTTCATCAAAGCGAAGGATGGTGGGTTACGGCACTACCTGGACTTATGGGAGCACAATCAAATAATGGTATGGGAACTGTACCCCGTCCTACTCATTCCTGACCTGTTTAATCAGATTGCCAGAGCTAAATAGTTCTCTAAACTCGACCTGAGGAGGCCTATAATCTGATCTTTGTCAAACAGGGGGATGAGTGGAAAACTGCCTTTAACACACTGGAGGGCCACTTTGAAAACATTGTGATGCCTTTTGGTCTTACCAACGCACCTCCTGTATTCATTTTGTTAATTATGTTTTTTCCTCAAAGCACTACAAGGTATTTTGGTTTTGCAAACCATTACAAAAAAAGTATTAAAAACTTTTCTGCCAGAGAACGGACCTCTTACCAACACGACTTAAAAGGGTACAGTTTTCACAAGATGGTCTGAGGATGCTTTTTGTGCGTTTAACCATCTTAAAGGGAACCTGTCATCAGTTTTTATCTTAGAAAGAAGGAATATAAACCAGCTCACCCGTGATGCACAAACCAATCTTCGGGAGCATGGACCCGCTGTGTCCAAGCGTATAAAGTCCAAAAAAGAAGAGAATGTCCAGCTGGCTATATAGCCCCCCTGACTACCCCTGTATACCTCTCAAAAATGTTTTAAAGTTCTTTTGCACTGTATGTGAATCCTGTTGGTCCGGTCTGAGAGGCGTCTATACTGGGCTCTATACCCCTCCTCCCTACTGCTGCTCACAGTCCTCCTGCTTTGATTGATGTGCATGAAGCCTCCTGCGTCAGCCATATAGCTGGACCACATCCCACGCCTATACAGAGAAATCTCCAGTTTGTGCATGCGCACTATGCTCTGCCCTATTGTGGGCAGAGCCGAAAACATCTATGAAGTTGTCTACCAAGAGCATGAAACTTAAAGTACCTTCATTGAAGTTAGGACCTCAGTTTATTGGTTTGTATAAAATTACAGCGGTCATTAATCCTTTTGCTTTCTGTCTGGCATTACCTGCATCATTCAAAATTCAAAACGGTTTTCACAGGTCTCTTTTAAAGAAATATGTGGTTCTGAATCCTCTTCTCCCTTACCACCTCCTATGATCCTAGTCAATGGGTCATTGGAGTTTCAGATATCAAAAATTATCTATTCCAATCTCATCCGCCGCTCATTGAAATAATTGGTTTATTTGCAGGGGCATGGTCCTGAGGCGAAGACCTGAGTACCAGCCTCTGATATACATGCTGAACATCTGATTAGGTCCTTTTATCGCCTGGTTAAACCGGGCCCTGAGGGTCCTGGGGTCTCCCTTAGAAGGGTACTGTCACAAGGAAGTTTCCTCAAACATCTCCAACTGTCATGGCGGCATCAAGATCATGGCGTTTAAGCCATGTTCGCACAGGAATTCATAACCATGAGAAAGGCTGGTTTCACATTTGCGTTTTTTGCCGCTGCGTTTGTAACGCATATAAACGCATGCGTCGTGTTTTCCTATATTTAACAGTAAAAATGCATGCGTTTTTTTGTACGCGTTTTGCCGCGTTTGACGACGCATGCGTCATTTCGATGCTTGCGTCTTGGCGCGGAAATGCAACATGTAGTAATTTCTAGAGGCTTTTTTGCGTCAAAAAAAGTATTGCTGTCTATGTAAACGCATGCGTTTTTTAACACATGCGTTTCCATAGAAAAAAACAAGTCTAGACACTGATAAGCCACCCCCCACCATCAAGGTGATAAAGGGATCTAAACCCTAACCCTAAACCACCATCAAGATGATAAAGGGATCCAAACCCTAACCCCAAAGGGATCCAAACCCTAACCCCAAAGGGATCCAAACCCTAACCCTAATGGGAAAATGGAAATAAATACATTTTTTAAAATTTTTCCCTAACTAAGGAGTTGATGAAGGGGGTTTGATTTCTATTTATAAGGGGTTTTCTAGTGGATTTTTATGATTGGCAGCTGTCACACACTGAAAGACGCTTTTTATTCCCAAAAATATTTTTTGCGTTACCACATTTTCAGAGCTACAATTTTTCCATATTTTGGTCCACAGAGTCATGTGAGGTCTTGTTTTTTGCAGGACCAGTTGACATTTTTATTGGTAACATTTTCGGGCAAGTGACATTTTTGATTGCTTTTTATTCTGATTTTTGTGAAGCAGAATGAACAAAAGCCAGCTTGTGAAATTTCTCATCATGTGTACCAAAAGCGCAAACGCAGGAAAAAACGCATGTAAACGCGGCATTTTTTTTTACCCGCATGCGACAACGCATGTGTCTAAAAAACAAAGCGTTTTTACGCGTTTACATGCGTTTTTTTCACCACTTTCGGATGCGATTAAAATGCTGCAGATTTAAAAGCAAATGTGAAACCAGCCTTAGGCTCCAAGGAACTAAAACGCATAGGTCTCAGTCACATAAAATTGCCATGCACGTTTAGTTAATTTTTCTATAATAAATTTAGATTTCACATCTGCTGCCTCGCTGGATTTTCGTTCCTCTGTTTTGCCTCAGACGGTTCCAGGCTTCTCCGTGCGAAGCAACCAGCAGGATTCATGCTTCAACTTGGGTGAGCTGACTCTCCTTTCCCATTTCCCCATCTCTAGGATTCCAGCGATCTGTCACTTGCTGAACTGTGTTTTGCTGTTTCAATAAAATCATTGTTTTAACAGTGAGGGATTATCACTAAAGGACTAGGTGTCTCATGCCTCCTGGTCCAACCTCATCCCCACCACTGATGAGCAGCATTCTGTCAATAAATTGACAGAAAACTGCCAATCAGTGGTATGGGAGGGGTTATACAGGGCTCAGCATTCAAATTCTGTTTCACTTGTGTAGCACTCTTTTCAGGTGTGTCCATGCCAGTAAGATTTGTTTGGGGTGCGGTTCCTTTATGGGTTGCCTCCTGATTTGTCTAGGGGACAGTATGTCACCATTAAGTTCCACTCCCCCTGTAAACCCCAGGCTATCCACCCTCAGGAAGGGAGCTGATCTAGACTGGCTCCTAATTCTGCTTCTGTGGCAGCTTAGGTAGATGCTGGGAGTAAAATTTGGGTCTCCCAAAACTTCAGCTACGGGAGGCCACAAGTCCCAGACCCTCGCCGTGGTCACCTGGCTCAGAGAAACAGGAATGGTTTATTGAGGGCCCTTCTCCTGTCAAAGAGCAATGGCCCGCATCCCAGTGCACTTTCTTCGTGCCACTTAGTCACTTTTTAAGTGCACTCGGGTGGTAGAGCACAGGATTCATGCTATAAAGGAAACTCACTGGACTGAGGAGCTCTGCCCCTACATCATGCTGCTACCAGATTACATAGCAAAAACCTGCTCACAGATTCCTTTTAAATCAAAACTACCATTAACAATTGTTATTACAATGGCGCCAACATACTTTGCAGTCATCTACAATTAAAGGAAGCAGTAAATGAATAAAATGAGAAATTATGAAAACAAATGAACATCAACAAACAATAAAAGTGAAACATAAAAACAATATAACAAAATGAGCTGGGACTTGGCTCACAAGAGCTCATAATCTAAAAGGAATGACGAGTATCACAATAGGGGTAAAGTTTTAATTAGGTCCAGTGGGTTTGTCACTTGTGTACAAAAGGAAGTATAAATAAGTGTTTATGGACCAGTTTGTGCCAATAGTTTTACATAGTGATACAGTAAGGGGCATATGAACATCAAAGTATTGAATTCTCTGCTACAAATGTCTTCTACAATCCAGAGAGAAAAGCTCCCGCGAATAGATGCTTCCAGTCCAACAGATTCAATTTGTACAAGAATTGTGCTCATTTATGAATTTGCATTGGCATTGTGTAATCGATGTCTCCTGCAGAGGATACCCAGTGTAGCAGCTGCCGGATTTGGAGAAAACCTATCCCACAGTCATAGTAAAAATGTCCATACATAAACAAAACTCAACAGAACCCAAAATGTAACATGTATGGAGGTCACCTTGTGAATGGTGGCTATTGGGAAAAGGCGAGTTAGGTATTCTGAAACACATTAGTGGTCCACAAAAAATAAAAATAAAATGGAGACATGTCTATTTTTTTATTTGCCATAAAAGTCTATGGGTCTGTATAGGTTTGACATGGACTGTCATTTGAGTTTCCGCCTGAAAACAAATGTTGTAAAATGTGTGTTGCGACATGTGGTTTTATTGTATTTTTATTAGTGGTGTAAAATGTAGAATTGCATAGAATCTTATGGGCACTACTTTATGCGGTTCTTGTAATGTGATGTAAACAATGAGTAAAGTGTATGTAGGGCATAGGGAAAGTATATAGTTAGATTTAGGACATAAGGTTTAGTATAGGGCTTTGATGTTGAGGTAGGAAAGAAGATATGCAGTGGTGGCATATTAGTAGTAGGATGTAGTGTACAGGTTAGGATACAGTTAACATGTTTGGGACCAACCCAACATGCGAGGGGGCAATGTCTGGCGAAAAAGGAAAACATTTCCTGATTAGATCAGAGAGTGTTCAGTATTAGAGTAAGAACAAGTGGAAGTTCAAAGGCAGTGGGCTGGAGGCACGAGAATTATCTATTGTTCTGGCACTATGGAATCATTGGGTGCTACCTGCGGACATTCCTGGAATGTTCGAAGCCTCGGGCTTGAGTCAGTGGCTACGGAAAGAGCTGACAACTCTTCCATAACATGGAAGTTGGATATAAAACCGTGTGAGGAGAATGTGGCAGATCTCGTGGATGCTGCAGAGCCAGATGGAAAATCCCTTGGGCTAAAGGAACTAGTAGGTGGAAGGATAGTTCAGACTGAACAAGCGGAAAACAAGAAAGTGCACCTCTGCAGAACCAAGTAATACAGACTGCAACTGCTGCAGAACCTCACAATGCATCTTAGGCCTCCTTCATCTGTACGCATGACAGTGTGGCCGGGTCTATTTTTCCCATCTATGTGTACATGTATGCTGTCCGTATGACACGTGCTGGAATAAAATGCATTCAAGAAATTACTGATTTTTATCTGTTAAACAGAACCAGTCACCAGAAAAAACGCTATTATCCTGCAGATATGGGGTTAATGTGCAGGTTAATAGTCCTGGCACCTTTCCCGCCTCTCCCTGATTGCCCAGGTGCAGTGGCAATTGGGGTAAAGGTTTATTGAGTTGATGTCAGTTGTGTAATTCCCGCTGGCATCAAGTTCTGGTGTCAGTAATGGAGAGGCGTCTATCAGACACCGCCATTACTAGTCCAGTAATAAAAAGGAAAACGCACAAAAAATACTTTATGAAAATTCTCCAACAGTCCCTCGATAACCACTTTATTTAAAAAAAAGAAAAAAATCCCAGAGTTTAACTGTAGTCTACCTAATCTGACGTAGTACAGAGAATCCAACAAAGTCTATGGAGCCTCGTTCTGACACTTCATAGACTTTGCCAACAGTCACGTCCGGGTCACTGTTTACTAGTGAAAACAGAATCTGAAGATTACCTAAAGATTTTGGGTCACAATGAAGTGGCCAGTGTCAGAAAGTTGGCTTTGTGTCCTTGGTCATGGGTTTGCCAGCAGGAAAATGACCCCAGATATACTTCAAGAAGCACCCAGAAAAAGGATGGAAGATAAGCGCTGGAAAGTTCTGAAGTGACCAGCAATGAGTCTGGATCTAAATCCCGTTGATTACCATTGGAGAGATCTTAAATTTGTTGTTGGGAGAAGGAGCCTTCAAATATGAGAGACTTGGAGCAGTTTGCAAAAGTCAAGTGGTCCAAAATTCCAGTTGAGAGATGCAAGAACTTTGTTAAAGGTTATAGGAAGAGATTGATTGCAGTTTTTTATTCCAAAGGGTGTGCAACCAAATATTAAGTGTACAACAATTTTGTCAGGCCCATTTTTGTGATTTTGTGTGAAATTATGTCCCATTTGACTTTTTTTCCTTTTTATTTTTGCGTTGTTTCAATACACGTAATAGAAATAAATGTGTATACCAAAACAATTTTAATAATTTTCTGGAAGAAAAATGTTATTTTCTGGAACAATTTCAAGGGTACCAACACTTTTGGCCATTACTGTATTTATTTAATAAGATATATCACAGCACGTTTACCCATATCAGCCTTCTATGCATCCCACAAGGAGTAGTTTTTGTTAGTTTTTTTTAAAAATATGTATTATTATAATTCTTACTTGTATCAGTTTTTCAGCTCAGTTACCAACAGTTTCTCATTGCATTGGAAATCCATTATGTGCTACTCTAAGTAGTTCTGATCTCATAATTTCCACATTGCAGTAAAGTGCATTATAATTATCGCCTCAATCAAAAGAACATATTTAGCAAGTAAATTTAGGCTCAAGTAGATTTTCCTATTTTTATCCACTCACTGTAGAACGCTGCTTACCCCAGCCAACTCCCGTGTGCCAAAGAATAATTTGTCATTGCTAAAAGTTCCAGTTGATAGAAATATTTTTAATCAAAAGTTCATCCTACTGATATATTGAAAGTCAAGTCCTCCACCGTATAAAGAATTTCATCATTAAGCTAAAAATAAAAACAAAAAAACAAAAATAAAGTTCTACCTGTGGAACAGTTGTCATTTTAATGATGCAGCCAGCAGCGTCTTTCAGGGCAGACATGTGTTTTATTCAGCCTCACAGGTATAAATAAATGCAGCTTAACTAAAATGATTGTATTTCACAATTTTCTAAGTAGAAATATGTATACCAGTAATTATGTTGTCAATCCAAGTGCTTAGATTTTATACTGTTCTTACGTACTGCCATGCAATGTCAATTCTTCAGGGTTTTTCAATGTATATTTATCCGAGATCACACCCTTAGAAAAAACTGGCACATGGGCTACACCATATGAAAATAATAAAAAATGGAATAAACGTGAATGTTATTTATGAGGATACCTGTACAACATATGACTGATGTACCAGTTGTTTTCCGCTAGTGTCGCATGCAACAGATTTTTTAAAAGAAAAAAAAAAAAATTAACTGGAGTGTAAGTTGCGACGTGAAGGAGCATGTTCACACTGGCCATTAAACAGACAAAATCTAAAACAGAGAAAAAAAATTAGCAATACTGCATATAAATAACAGAGTACTTATTAAACACAGTTTTTGATTAAAAGAAGTGTAAAAGCCATCCCACTAGCATCAAGGTGTACCCAAATCGGGATGGTCCTACACTGTCTCTAGTATCCAAATCTGACCATGTGTCAAAAACGACCTCAATGTGAATAAGGGGAGAGCAAAACGGAGACATAGCAATGGACACCAAGCCTTGGGAAGCTATATAAATACAATGCCCAGGTAAAAGAAAGGGAAGCCATACCCTTAATTGCACTGAGAGCAAGAACCTAAAGCAAAACCAAAAAACAAACTGGAGTATAAGTTGGTATACATGCAATGTGTAGGATTATGTTCACACTGACCACTAAACAGATAAAATGAACCGTAATAGACACGAAGGACTATGACAACGTATGACTGGTGTACTAGTCTTTTCCCCTAAAATAGTACACAACAGATTTCTCAAAAGGACAAATAACAGGTCTAGATTGGCTTTATTCTCCAACACTAAGTGCAGTGGTTCAGTGCTGTGTCCAATGATTGGATGAGCTATACAGATGAGTGAATCAATTTGAAGCAAATTAAATTTTGCCAAATTTTAAGACAATTTGACTCTGCAAATTTGAACTATTTTCAATTTGTGCGAATCACCATAAAAAATCACAACCACCTTTTTACACACAGAAGATTGTACGAGCTGGAGAAGGCTTACATAGCCTCAAGCATAGCTGTACAGTCTTACCCATAATGCAAAACGAGCAGCACGGTGGCTCAGTAGTTAGCAGTTTTGCTTTGGAGCGCTGGGGTCCTGGGTTCAAATCCCACCAAGGACAACATATGACTGTTTGTTCTCTCTATGTTTGCATGGGTACTCCAGTTTCCTACCACACTCCAAAGACATATTGACAGGAAATTTAGATTGTACGCTTCATTGGGGACAGCAATGATAAAAGTATGTAAAGAGCTGCGGAATATGACACTATATAAGAAAAACATAATAAAAAAAATTATTTGCAGTTCAAGTTGAGCTGATCAAGCAAAATTGCCTGTTCATGAGCTGAATGTGATCGGTCACCTGTCTGATCTAATCACAGAATCTTATCACTCAGTAAAGTCACACGTCATGATGTAAACCCACGACATGACTCGTGTATACAGAGAACTGTCCTGGGCCTCAACAAAGCTGGTAATCCTGCCTAGCGTGAAGATATTCACACTGGGGATACGGCGCTCATGGTGGTGATAAGATGCTTCGAAAAGTAGACGGGTGAAGATGAGGTGGTGAATTTAAGGTTTTTTATGTTTATAACCTTTGTATGCCCTTTATAATGGCAGCTTCTATTTTGCCAAATCCATGCAGAAATAAATTACAAAAAAAAAAGAAAAAAGAAGCATTTTGGCGAATATGGATTTTTGTCATTTTCTAGTAAAATTTAATAAGTTTAGTGGCAATTCCAGGCAGCCAGCATGGTATATTCGGACACAGTCATGATCGTGGAATGTTTCATTTTTGTACTTTTTAAAAAAATTTCCTTCCGCTCTTCTGAGACTCATAACTTTTTAATGTTTTTCCATTGACAAAGCGCAATGAGGGCTTGCCTTTTACAGGATGAGTTGTAGTGTTGAATGACCCTATTCATTTAATTCATGCACTTTTCAACATCATTGGTTTTAGCATGTCGAGTACTAGAAAATGGGAAAAAAATTCCAAGTGCGGTGAAATTGCAAAAAAAGTGCAATCCCAATCTTTTTTTTGTTTGGCTTTTTTGCTAGGTTCACTAAATGCTACAACTGACCTGCCATTTTGATTCTCCAGGTCATTTCGAGTTCATAGACACCAAACATGTCAAGGTTACGTTTTATCTAAGTGGTAAAAAGAAATTCCAAACTTTGCTAAAAAACAAATTGTGCAATTTTCTGTTACCCGTAGCATCTCCATTTTTCGTGACCTGGGTCAGGTGAGGGCTTATTTTTTTGCGTGCCGAGCTGGCGTTTTTAATGACCTGGACCAAGTCCCCCCTTGATGGTTAATGTAGACTACAGTTACCTGGTTGTCTGAAAATAGCCTGACGTTCTGGCCCTGTAGGGATCTAAGGAAATTACTACCGCTAACAATTCTTTTAAGATGGATAAGTTTGTTCAGATTGCATCCACATACTCCCCATGTGTGCTCCCCAGCCTCCGGGGCTAGAATCCGTAGTTAATACTCAAGATATATGATTTTTCCAGGGAACACCTCTATGTAGGTTTGGTATGTGTAACCACCAACGTAAGGACTGTATAGAAGCAGCGAACAAGGAAAATCTACTTTCAAGGTGGCCCTCTAGAAGACGGGCATTGCACAGTACATCCCACTGAAGGGTTCTGGTGTGGTACTGGGCCCAGAGAGCCACCGGAATACATGATGTGAGTGAGCCTAACAGTGACATTGCCCCTCTTACTGTGACTGATGGATCACCCTGAATGTCTGTGGTCGAACACCTTTGACTTTGGTAGGCGACATTCCTGCATTCTGGAGTCTAGGACGAGACCCAGGAACTCCTGCACTTCTAAGAGTTGTAATAGTGATTTTCTAAAATTAATAATCTACCCCAATCACTGTAAGGCTGATATTACTTTCCCCAATTGGGCAGTGCAGTGTGATTCTGAGTGTCCCACAATTAACCACAATTAACAGGTCATCCAGATAGGGAATCACTAATACGTCCTGCTCATGCACATGTGCCATGACTAGTGTTGAGCATTCCGATACCGCAAGTATCGGGTATCGGCCGATATTTGCGGTATCGGAATTCCGATACCGAATTCCGATATTTCCCGCGTATCGGATACCGGAATCGGAAGTTCCCAGAATTCAAAACTGCATGCAGCAGCCAATGAGGAATGAATGGAAGTGTGGGCACATCCTGTTTAGCATGGTGGGCATGTAACTACTGGCAATGCTGTGATTGGCTGCTGAAATGATGTCACGATGCACTATAAAAAACGCTGCCGCCATTTTGCGCTCACTCTGCTGTGATTTCAGTTAGGGACAGGACGCTGTGTTCTAACTGAGGGCCAGTTGAGATAGCGAATTGCTTCATTGCGCTTTTCCCAGGCTAATTTAGCAAACGCTGTGTGTTCACCTTGCTCTTGCCTTGCAGCGCTGTTTTAACAGCGTTCTGCAAGGTCTCTCTGTGTGTGTGTGTGTGCAGCTCACTCTGTAGTCTGTGTGCAGCCATATACCCGGTTGTATTCAGCTCAGGGGGGGGTCCACACTGCCTCATACTGTTCTATCCATTGCCCTTTTTTGCTCATAGTGCAGCCTTCTACACATTTTTTTCTAAAATTTCCTATTAGTGTTTTTCCACCCGTCTCTAGCTAAATTGTGGAAAAACACTACATAGGATAACCTATAGGAGGGTTTTTGGGCCTTGCAGCGCCGTTTACGGCTGTCTGCACGGTCTCCGTGTGAGCGCAGCTTGCCCTGTAGTCTGTATGCAGCCACAGCCGGTGGTATTCAGCTCAGGGTGCGCCACTGCCTCATACCGTAAAATAACTTGTCCTTTTTTGCAAATAGTGCAGCCTGCTGCAAATTTTTTCTAAAATTTCCTATTAGTGTCTTTCCACCCGTCTCCAGCTAAAATGTGGAAAAACACTACATAGGATAACCTAGAGGAGTGTTTTTGGGCCTTGCAGCGCCGTTTACGGCTGTCTGCATGGTCCCCGTGTGAGTTAAACTCGCTCTGTAGCCCAATCTGCAGAAAAAAAAAAGTAAAGTTCACCAAACACCACTTAACATTTGTGTAGGCCACATTTTATCAATAATAAAGTCTAGTCCACACTTTGCAACATTAGTGTTTCTTACACCTGTTAGGAGGAGCATTTCAGGAATAAGCACACTAAGGCCTTAGTACTTTTCTGCTTATCTTTATCTGTCAACCAAGATGAAGAGGGCAGGGAGTAAGGCACGTGGGCGTGGTGATTCTGTGCCTGCTGCGGGCACCGGTGACTCATCATCACTCAGTTTCAGCAGGGAACAGTCCTTCATGCGCAGCTTTGTCGGAGAGCGCTGCACATCGCTGCTGCGTGAAGATCAAATTGAAGCCGTTGTCGGATGGATGGCAGCTAACGCATCGGCATCAACTTCAATTAGTGCCACATCCTCTCAGGCACAGACCACTGGAGAGCAGCCATCTGTCTCTTCACCACCTGCCAAATTGGCCAGGCAGTCAGAGAGCCCAGGACAGGAGCCGTCTCTACGTGTGTTCTCTGAATCTCTTGGCTTGGAAACAGGGGGCCAGCCAAGCAGCATTGGAGAAATGGAAGAAGAGGCAGTGATGCCCAACAGCTTTGTCTCTCTGACTCTGAAGAGGCGGGTGGGCCAGTGCCTCCGGTGACCACAGCACAGTACGCATCTGATGATGAAACTCAGGTGCCGCTTTCTGGTGCTTACTGTGCTGCCGAGACTACCCAGGAGGAGCAGTTGGTGGCAGAGGGTAGTGGAGATGATGAGGTCCTTGACCCATCGTGGCGTGAGGAACAGGAAGGTGGTGGGAGCAGCTCTGAGGAAGAGATTCCCCTAATGGGCCAAAGAGGGAGAGGGAGGGGGAAGACTGCGGAGCCTGTAGCCTCCACTTTGGCACCCGTTAGGAGCCGGTCTCTTCCAAAAGCCAAAAAGGGCGCTCCCAAGACTTGCAGTGCCTGGTCCTTTTTTAACATCGTTGCAGATGACATTTGTTTTGTCAAATGCAAGCTGTGTCATCAGAAAGTCAAAAGAGGTAAAAGTGTCAGCAACCTCAATACCACAAATATGTGGAAACGTGCGGACCAGGCACGCGGTGGAGTTACAAAAACACACTGAAGACCTAGGCCAACCAACAGCGGCAGCTACCACCTCTTCAGCTCGTGTTGCCTCTTCCTTCAGCTCTCACACAGCTGGTTCGGCTTCCTCCCAGGATCGCCATGGAAGAACCTCTGGCACTGTTGTCCAGAGACCTAGTGTAATTCCACCCACAGCACCACGTTCCCAGGCATCCTCACACTCCCAGCCTAGTCTACAGCCATCGGTAGTACAGGCATGGGAGAAAAGGCGGGCATTCTCGGCCAACCACCCCCGAGCACAGGCTTTGAATGCAGGCATTGCCAAACTTCTGTCACTGGAAATGCTCTCGTTCAGGCTGGTGGAGACTGACAGCTTCCGTGACTTGATGGCATTGGCAGTCCCACAGTACAAGGTGCCCAGCCGCTTTTACTTCAGCAGGCAAGCTGTCCCTGCCCTGCACAAGCATGTGGAGGGACACATAAAACACGCGCTACTGAACGCCGTCAGTAGCAAGGTCCACATCACCACCGATGCGTGGACCAGTCAACATGGACAGGGGCGATACCTTTCCCTTACTGCCCATTGGGTTAATGTTGTTGAGCCAGGTACAGATCGTGCGAGTGGCGCAGGACGTGTCCTGCCCACTCCAAGGATTGCAGGAATCCAGTCTGTACGCATTGACTCCTCCTCATACACAAGTTCCTCAGAATCATCGCTGCAGGAGCCGTCACAGTCCACCTCCACATGGACCCGTGAACGTTTACCTGTTACGACCGACATGAGCACAGCCGTGGCCAAACGTCAACAGGTCGTCTTGAAACTAGTTTCTTTGGGGAATCGAAGCCACACAGCGCAGGAGCTCTGGAATGCCATCAAGCAGGAGAGCGATGTGTGGTTTGTGCCAGCGAATCTCCAGCCAGGCATGGTAGTGTGTGACAATGGCCGAAATCTGGTGGCAGCTTTGGCCATTGGCAACCTCACTCACATCCCATGTCTGGCACATGTGCTCAATTTGGTTGTGCAGAGTTTTCTGAGGGACTATCCGGATCTTGATGCACTGCTGCACAAGGTCCGCCTAGAGTGTGCTCACTTGCGGCGTTCCAGCTTGGCAAGATCCCGCATTGCTGCTCTGCAGCGCCGATTTCGCCTTCCGGAACTCCGCATCATATGTGACCTACCTACCAGGTGGAATTCCACGTTACATATGTTGGAGCGGTTGTGTGAGCAGCAGCAAGCAGTAATGGAGTACCAGCTGCATCAGGCGCAAAGAAGTCGCAGTCAGCGCCGATCAGACTTCACAACCACAGAGTGGGCCACTATGAAGGACGTCTGCCAGGTTTTGCGTCCTTTCGACTATTCCATGCGGATGGCAAGTGCAGATGATGCACTAGTCAGCATGACTGTCCCCCTTATCTGCCTGCTTCAATAAACACTGCAAGCATTAAGGGATGATGTTGTGGAAGAGGTGGAGGATGAGGAGTCATCTTTTCCATCGGCTTCTGGAGAGTCAGCGCCACGTGGTTCCTCACAAAGGGGTAGGCAGGGGCCACTTTGTGAGAAGGATGAGGAGGAGTCAATGGAGGAGGAAGAGCTCCGTCCAGAGGAGGGAGTTACACCATTGTCCAGTGGTCAGTGTGTACAGCGAGGGTGGGGTGATGACGAGCAGGCAGAGATCATGTCTCAAGCAGGGGACAGCGTTTCTGGACCAGTTGGCAGTCTGCAGCACATGGTTGATTTCATGCTGCAGTGCCTGAGAAACGACCGCCGCATCGACCACATTCTCAACATGCCTGATTATTGGGTGTTCACCCTCCTCGATCCTCGCTACCGGGACAATGTCCAAAACCTCATCTCAGCGTTGACCCGGGAGCGTAAAATGCGGGAGTACCACGACACACTGGTGAATTCCATCATCTTCTCCAGTCCAACTGAGAGGAGTGCTGCTAGTGCTTTACAAAGCAGCTCAGTGCGTCGAGGCAGTGGAGGAGGCTCTGCACAAAGAGGGAGCAGAAGCAGTGCCTCTGCCCAAGGCAAGACCAGTATGGCACAACTGTGGAAAACTTTTGTGTGCCCGCCCCAAATGTCTACATCATCACCGGCGGCTCCAGTCAGCAGGAGGCAACGGTTCCGTCAGATGGTGACAGACTACATGTCTTGCCCTCTTACTGTACTCCCAGACGGCTCTTCCCCTTTCAAGTTTTGGGTCTCTAAGCTGGATACATGGCCAGAGCTAAGCCAGTATGCATTGGAGGTGCTGGCTTGCCCTGCGGCTAGTGTCTTATCGGAACGTGTCTTTAGTGCTGCAGGTGGTGTACTAACAGACCGTCGCATGCGACTATCCTCCAATAACGTTGACCGGCTTACTATTCTGAAAATGAACCAGGCCTGGAACTCGCAGGAATTTGCCACTCCTCTGCCTGATTAAGTAACTGGGTGTCATCCAGGTCTCCTGATGTGTTCATCTTTCTACCACCTGAACTGTAATTCCTGGGCTGTAACACCGCCAGTTTTTGCCCGGAAGTGCTAGCTGCACAGAGAAAAACACCCGCCAATGTGTCAGTGGGGTTCAGCAACGCCAGATGTTCCTCTGCTGTGTAGCCGGCAACTTGTCCAGCACAAGCCACGCTGGCACAATAACAGACTTTTTCCTGCCTCCAGTGCAGGCTTCGGCCTACACTTTGCTCCTCTTTGATTCCCTGGGTTTCAACACTGTCAGTTGTCACCTGGAAGTGATGTCTACACAGAAAAAACACTCGCTGATGTGTCAGTGGGGTTCCGCAACGCCAGCTGTTCCCCTGCTGTGTAGACGGCAACGTGTCCTGCAAACGCCACGCAGACACAATAGACCTAAAGCTGCCACCAGTGCAGGCTTCGGCCTACACTCTGCTCCTCTCCTCCTGCTGACCCTGGGCTCTAACACCGCCAGTTTTTGCCCGGAAGTGCTAGCTGCACAGAGAAAAACACCCGCCAATATGTCAGTGGGGTTCAGCAACGCCAGCTGTTCCCCTGCTGTGTAGCCGGCAACGTGTCCAGCACAAGCCACGCTGGCACAACAGACCAAAAGCTGCCACCAGTGCAGGCTTCGGCCTACACTCTGCTCCTCTTTGATTCCCTGGGTTTCAGCACTGTCAGTTGTCACCTGGAAGTGTTATCTACACAGAAAAAACACTTGCTGATGTGTCAGTGGGGTTCCGCAACGCCAGCTGTTCCCCTGCTGTGTAGTCGGCAATGTGTCCAGCACAAGCCACGCTGGCACAACACACCTAAAGCTGCCACCAGTGCAGGCTTCGGCCTACACTCTCTCTGCTCCTCCTGCTGACCCTGGGCTCTAACACCGCCAGTTTTTGCCCAGAAGTGCTAGCTGCACAGAGAAAAAACACCTGCTAATGTGTCAGTGGGGTTCAGCAACGCCAGCTGTTCCCCTGCTGTGTAGCCGGCAACATGTCCTGCAAACGCCATGCAGGCACCTGAACTGAAATGAAAGGGAACCTGCCCCCCCCCCAGGAGTTTCTATGTATAACAGCCACCTTGTACAGCAGTAATGCTGCATTTGTAAAAGGTGGCTAACTTTTTCTCCTTGCCCACGTGGAACACAACACTTACAAAATGTGTCTCATTACAGACCATTACATTGTCCCTGAGGTGTGACTTTCCTTTTTAATGACACGCAGCACCCCCCTTGGTAGAGCTGCCTGTCTTCTGACATCATTCGTTGACTGGCTGTGCCTGTGCGTCCGCCCTGCCCGACACAACGTCCCTCTTTGTCTGATATATTTTGACTGCGAGGGTGTGATTGATGGGCATGTGCAGTGCATATGTTCGCCTGTCTTCACTCATCTCCTTCCGCCTTCTTCAGACTGTGCGGCCTCATGGCCGCGGCATGCGATAAGCGATCAGCGGAGGCCGCCCAGTCTGAAGCAGGTGTAAGGACATGAGTGAGCGGCAAACATATTTACTGCGCAAGGCCATGAATCCCAGCTCTGCAGTGTGACTTTATGAAAAGACACTGCGGGTCTGGGATTCATGGCCATCGCTAACCGCACTGGCCGACATTAAATGAGGTGAGAAGACAGGCAGCGCTCACAGCGCATGGCCAAGGGATAACAAGAACGCAGAGTCCTGTACAGCAAATAACGCTCAGGAGGCTGCGCCCAGCACCAAGGCGTTATTTTTGGACACCTGTGCTGCGTCTCCTTAAAAAGACAAGTCACGCCTCCAATACAGTTTTACTGTACAATGGGCAAAATTGTGTACATCTTTCATTCAGCGTGTGCAATGAGCAAAATTTAAAGAGCAACCTTTCACTTGTGGAGCATTACTGCTGCACAAGGTGTGGCTCTTCTACATTGTAACACCTGAGGGTGGGTTAAAGGTTACCTTTGAAATTGGTTCAATTAGGCTTCGGCCTACACTCTGCTCCTCTCCTCCTGACCCTGGGCTCTAACACCGCCAGTTTTTGCCCGGAAGTGCTAGCTGCACAGAGAAAAACACCAGCCAATGTGTCAGTGGGGTTCATGTTGTGAATTCTGTGGCTGAATTCACTCCTGTGGTCACAAGTGGTACTGCAGCTTCTGAGCTTCCTCCCTCAGGTGTTCTGGTGAGCTCGTTAACTGCTTCATTACTTAACTCCGCCTGATGCTGCTATCCTTGCTCCTTGTCAATGTTTCAGTGTTGGATCTGAGCTTCTCCTGATTGTTCCTGTGACCTGCTGCTCTGTATAGCTAAGTGCTTTTTGCTTTTTTGTTGCTTTTTTTCTGTCCAGCTTGTCTTTTGTTTTGCTGGAAGCTCTGAGACGCAAAGGGTGTACCGCCGTGCCGTTAGTTCGGCACGGTGGGTTTTTTTTGCCCCCTTTGCGTGGTTTTGCTTTAGGGTTTTTTGTAGACTGCAAAGTTCGCTTTACTGTCCTCGCTCTGTCCTAGAATATCGGGCCCCACTTTGCTGAATCTATTTCATCCCTACATTTTGTCTTTTCATCTTACTCACAGTCATTATATGTGGGGGGCTGCCTTTTCCTTTGGGGAATTTTTCTGGGGCAAGTCAGGCCTATTTTTCTATCTTCAGGCTAGCTAGTTTCTTAGGTTGTGCCGAGTTGCCTAGGTAGTTGTTAGGCGCAATCCACAGCCGCTTTTAGTTGTGTTTAGGATAGGATCAGGTGTGCAGTCTACAGAGTTTCCACGTCTCAGAGCTCGTTCTTGTATTTTTGGGTATTTGTCAGATCACTGTGTGCGCTCTGATCGCTAAGCACACTGTGTTTCTGGATTGCCTTCATAACACCTGTCATTAGCAAACATAACAGTACAAGGAGCCAAATTAATGATTCTCAATAGAGGGAAAGAAAAAGTTCTGACATCATTTTTTTCTGCTCTGTGTTCACTTTTTTTTTTTTCCCCTAGACATTTGGGTGATTCTGGACACAGGTGTGGACATGGATATTCAGGGTCTGTGCTCTTCAATGGATAATCTCGTTATAAATGTACAAAAAATTCAAGAGACTATTGATCAGAAATCTATGTTAGAACCAAGAATTCCTATTCCTGATTTGTTTTTTGGAGATAGAACTAAGTTTCTAAGTTTCAAAAATAATTGTAAGCTATTTCTGGCCTTGAAACCTCATTCTTCTGGTAATCCTATTCAACAGGTTTTGATTATTATTTCTTTTTTGCGCGGCGACCCTCAAGACTGGGCATTTTCTCTTGCGCCAGGAAACCCTGCATTGAGTAGTGTCGATGCGTTTTTCCTGGCGCTCGGATTGCTGTACGATGAGCCTAATTCAGTGGATCAGGCTGAGAAAAATTTGCTGGCTTTGTGCCAGGGTCAGGATGATATAGAAGTATATTGTCAGAAATTTAGGAAATGGTCAGTACTCACTCAGTGGAATGAATCTGCGCTGGCAGCTTTGTTCAGAAAGGGTCTCTCTGAGGCTCTTAAGGATGTCATGGTGGGATTTCCTATGCCTGCTGGTTTGAATGAGTCTTTGTCTTTGGCCATTCAGATCGGTCGACGCTTGCGCGAGCGTAAATCTGTGCACCATTTGGCGGTACTGCCTGAGGTTAAACCTGAGCCTATGCAGTGCGATAGGACTATGACTAGAGTTGAACGGCAGGAATACAGACGTCTGAATGGTCTGTGTTTCTACTGTGGTGATTCCACTCATGCTATTTCTGATTGTCCTAAGCGCACTAAGCGGTCCGCTAGGTCTGCCGTCATTGGTACTGTACAGTCCAAATTCCTTCTGTCCATTACCTTGATATGCTCTTTGTCGTCGTTTTCTGTCATGGCGTTTGTGGATTCGGGCGCTGCCCTGAATCTGATGGATTTGGATTATGCTAAACGTTGTGGGTTTTTCTTGGAGCCTTTGCGGTGTCCTATTCCATTGAGAGGAATTGATGCTACACCTTTGGCCAAGAATAAACCTCAATACTGGGCCCAGCTGACCATGTGCATGGCTCCTGCACATCAGGAAGTTATTCGCTTTCTGGTGTTGCATAATCTGCATGATGTGGTCGTGTTGGGGTTGCCATGGCTACAAACCCATAATCCAGTATTGGATTGGAATTCCATGTCAGTATCCAGCTGGGGTTGTCAGGGGGTACATGGTGATGTTCCATTTTTGTCGATTTCGTCATCCACCCCTTCTGAGGTCCCAGAGTTCTTGTCTGATTATCAGGATGTATTTGAAGAGCCCAAGTCCGATGCTCTACCTCCGCATAGGGATTGTGATTGTGCTATCAATTTGATTCCTGGTAGTAAATTCCCTAAAGGTCGATTATTTAATTTATCCGTGCCCGAACACGCCGCTATGCGCAGTTATGTGAAGGAATCCCTGGAGAAGGGACATATTCGCCCATCGTCATCACCACTGGGAGCAGGGTTCTTCTTTGTAGCCAAGAAGGATGGTTCGCTGAGACCGTGTATTGATTACCGCCTTCTTAATAAGATCACTGTTAAATTTCAGTATCCCTTGCCATTGTTATCTGACTTGTTTGCTCGGATTAAGGGGGCTAGTTGGTTCACTAAGATAGATCTTCGTGGTGCGTATAATCTGGTGAGAATCAGGCAAGGAGATGAATGGAAAACTGCATTCAATACGCCCGAGGGTCATTTTGAGTATCTAGTGATGCCGTTCGGACTTGCCAATGCTCCATCTGTGTTTCAGTCTTTTATGCATGACATCTTCCGTGAGTATCTGGATAAATTCCTGATTGTTTACTTGGATGACATTTTGATCTTCTCAGATGATTGGGAGTCTCATGTGAAGCAGGTCAGAATGGTTTTTCAGGTCCTGCGTGCTAACTCTTTGTTTGTGAAGGGATCAAAGTGTCTCTTCGGTGTGCAGAAAGTTTCATTTTTGGGGTTCATCTTTACCCCTTCTACTATCGAGATGGATCCAGTTAAGGTCCAAGCCATCCAGGATTGGATTCAGCCGACATCTCTGAAAAGTCTGCAAAAGTTCCTGGGCTTTGCTAATTTTTATCGTCGCTTCATCTGTAATTTTTCTAGCATTGCCAAACCATTGACCGATTTGACCAAGAAGGGTGCTGATTTGGTTAATTGGTCTTCTGCTGCTGTGGAAGCTTTTCAGGAGTTGAAGCGTCGTTTTTGTTCTGCCCCTGTGTTGTGTCAGCCAGATGTTTCTCTTCCGTTCCAGGTCGAGGTTGATGCTTCTGAGATTGGAGCAGGGGCGGTTTTGTCACAGAGAGGTTCTGATTGCTCAGTGATGAAACCATGTGCTTTCTTTTCCAGGAAGTTTTCGCCCGCTGAGCGTAATTATGATGTGGGCAATCGAGAGTTGCTGGCCATGAAGTGGGCATTCGAGGAGTGGCGTCATTGGCTTGAAGGAGCTAAGCATCGCGTGGTGGTATTGACTGATCATAAGTACTTGACTTATCTCGAGTCTGCCAAGCGCTTGAATCCTAGACAGGCCCGTTGGTCGTTATTTTTTGCCCGCTTCGACTTTGTGATTTCGTACCTTCCGGGCTCTAAAAATGTGAAGGCGGATGCTCTGTCTAGGAGTTTTGTGCCCGACTCTCCGGGTTTATCTGAGCCAGCGGGTATCCTCAAGGAAGGAGTCATTGTGTCTGCCATCTCCCCTGATTTGCGGCGGGTGCTGCAAAAATTTCAGGCGAATAAACCTGATCGTTGTCCAGCAGAGAAACTGTTCGTCCCTGATAGGTGGACTAATAAACTTATCTCTGAACTTCATTGTTCGGTGTTGGCTGGTCATCCTGGAATCTTTGGTACCAGAGAGTTAGTGGCTAGATCCTTCTGGTGGCCATCTCTGTCACGGGATGTACGTACTTTTGTGCAGTCCTGTGGGATTTGTGCTAGGGCTAAGCCCTGCTGTTCTCGTGCCAGTGGGTTGCTTTTGCCCTTGCCGGTCCCAAAGAGGCCTTGGACACATATTTCGATGGATTTCATTTCTGACCTTCCCGTTTCTCAAAAGATGTCAGTCATTTGGGTGGTCTGTGATCGCTTTTCTAAAATGGTCCATCTGGTGCCCTTGGCTAAATTGCCTTCCTCCTCTGATTTGGTACCTTTGTTCTTTCAGCATGTGGTTCGGTTGCATGGCATTCCTGAGAATATTGTTTCTGACAGAGGTTCCCAGTTTGTTTCAAGGTTTTGGCGAGCCTTTTGTGGTAGGATGGGCATTGACCTATCCTTTTCCTCGGCTTTCCATCCTCAGACTAATGGCCAGACCGAACGAACCAATCAGACCTTGGAAACATATCTGAGATGTTTTGTTTCTGCAGACCAGGATGATTGGGTGTCCTTTTTGCCGTTGGCTGAGTTCGCCCTTAATAATCGGGCCAGCTCGGCTACCTTGGTTTCTCCATTTTTTTGCAATTCTGGGTTCCATCCTCGTTTCTCTTCAGGACAGGTTGAGTCTTCGGACTGTCCTGGTGTGGATTCTGTGGTGGATAGGTTGCAGCAGATCTGGACTCAGGTAGTGGACAATTTGATCTTGTCCCAGGAGAAAGCTCAACTTTTCGCTAATCGCAGACGCCGTGTGGGTCCCCGACTTCGTGTTGGGGATCTGGTTTGGTTATCTTCTCGTCATATTCCTATGAAGGTTTCCTCTCCTAAATTTAAACCTCGTTTTATTGGTCCGTATAGGATTTCTGAGGTTCTCAATCCTGTGTCTTTTCGTTTGACCCTCCCAGACTCCTTTTCCATACATAATGTATTCCATAGGTCGTTGTTGCGGAGATACGTGGCACCTATGGTTCCATCTGTTGAGCCTCCTGCCCCGGTTTTGGTGGAGGGGGAATTGGAGTATATTGTGGAGAAGATTTTGGATTCTCGTGTTTCTAGACGGAAACTCCAGTATCTGGTTAAATGGAAGGGTTATGCTCAGGAAGATAATTCCTGGGTTTTTGCCTCTGATGTTCATGCTTCCGATCTTGTTCGTGCCTTTCATGCGGCTCATCCTGGTCGGCCTGGGGGCTCTGGTGAGGGTTCGGTGACCCCTACTCAAGGGGGGGGGTACTGTTGTGAATTCTGTGGCTGAATTCACTCCTGTGGTCACAAGTGGTACTGCAGCTTCTGAGCTTCCTCCCTCAGGTGTTCTGGTGAGCTCGTTAACTGCTTCATTACTTAACTCCGCCTGATGCTGCTATCCTTGCTCCTTGTCAATGTTTCAGTGTTGGATCTGAGCTTCTCCTGATTGTTCCTGTGACCTGCTGCTCTGTATAGCTAAGTGCTTTTTGCTTTTTTGTTGCTTTTTTTCTGTCCAGCTTGTCTTTTGTTTTGCTGGAAGCTCTGAGACGCAAAGGGTGTACCGCCGTGCCGTTAGTTCGGCACGGTGGGTTTTTTTTTTGCCCCCTTTGCGTGGTTTTGCTTTAGGGTTTTTTGTAGACTGCAAAGTTCGCTTTACTGTCCTCGCTCTGTCCTAGAATATCGGGCCCCACTTTGCTGAATCTATTTCATCCCTACGTTTTGTCTTTTCATCTTACTCACAGTCATTATATGTGGGGGGCTGCCTTTTCCTTTGGGGAATTTTTCTGGGGCAAGTCAGGCCTATTTTTCTATCTTCAGGCTAGCTAGTTTCTTAGGTTGTGCCGAGTTGCCTAGGTAGTTGTTAGGCGCAATCCACAGCCGCTTTTAGTTGTGTTTAGGATAGGATCAGGTGTGCAGTCTACAGTTTCCACGTCTCAGAGCTCGTTCTTGTATTTTTGGGTATTTGTCAGATCACTGTGTGCGCTCTGATCGCTAAGCACACTGTGTTTCTGGATTGCCTTCATAAC